>NW_004955500.1:7330345-7335430 GCF_000276665.1 Chinchilla lanigera
TCCGGCTGCGCGGCCGCGCTCGGAGCTGCCTGTGGGCGTCGCCCGCCCGGAACGCGCCGGCTGCTGAGCCCGTCACAAAGAAGGGCGGGGCCCGGCTTCCTCAGGCCCAATGAGAGGGGGACCGGCACGCCCCGCCCAGGTAGAGGCGGGCTGTACTTTTCTTAGCCAATCAGAACCCGCTTCCTTCTGCGTCTAAACCAATCCGAAGCTTCAGCGCCTGTGCGTGTAACAATTGCGTTGATGTGAAGCCGTGTGTTAGCTTCTATCATTGTAAAAATTTATCTGAGATAATCAGACGATAAAGTGAAAAGAGTGATTTTAGCTTGTAGTTGTGGAGGTTGCAGTCCATGATCAGTTCAGCCCCACTGACTCTGGCCTGTGGTGAGGCAGCACATCATGGTGGGCATGCATGATCAAACAAAACTGCTCACCTCATAGCCAGGAAGTGAGAGAGAGAGAAAGAGGTAGGCCAGGGTCTCGCACCCCCTTTCTAGTCATAGCTAAAATGTCCTAAGGCCCTCCTACAAGGTTCCAACTCCTAAAAAGCCTACCATCTTCCAATAGCACCATTCTAGGGAACAAGCCTTTAACACATGGACCTTTGGGAGACACTTCATCAAATCGCAGAAATTCCCAATAAATATTTTGTACCTCAAATTCTCAGCAACTGCTTTTGAAGAACCCAAATTGTAACTCTCCTCCCCCAAGAAATCATGAGCAACAAAAAAGTTTTGAGATTTATTCAAAGTTTGAAGTATGTGGGGGTAGGGTTACCTCATTCCTGATGGAGAGCTAAGAACAAATGAAATCTTGCTAACTTTCAAATCAGTATCAGAGTTCTCAGAACAAGCGTACTGGGGGGAAAAAACTAATTAGGAAGCACTGAAACAATCTGTTCATTGACTCATGACAAGAGTTACAATTACCCCAAAATAAGAAAATAAAGCCTGGTTTAGAATTAAAAGCCAGGAAAGAAGGGACACAAACAACCAGATAGGAAGAATTTTCAGAGGTGGGAAAAAAAGACAAAAATATATGTATACATATACCAATGTTTCCTCCTTAAAAACAGATTTATTTAGATATAATTCACAAGATAGGATCCAACATAGCTGACTACAGGAGTCAGGGAAGATCAGCTGAAAAACAGGTACTCAGAAGAAGAGGAAGGATTTACACCCTGATACAGAAAATTAAATTGAAATTAAATTGTAGATCAAACCAAACATCTGAAAAGTTTTTAAAATCTGAATAGTTTTTTTAAAAAGAAAGGGAGTGGCTCCTCCAAAGTTGGTCCTCACTGCCCCTACTCTCAGTCATCTAGGGGACAGCCATCTTGGGAACATTCCATATAGTCTGAGGGAACTAAGGAGTGTTGCAGAGACTAGGCTTCCAGGATACACTCTGGGTACACTGGCCCTTCTCCTCCTCATCTCAAGGAAGCTAGGATCTTCACCAATGCTCATCAATAGCAGGAGAAGTTCACTTCCAGCCTCTGGTTCTGGGAAGTGAAAGAATAAACAAGTGAACAGCCTCCTCTGCCTATGTGAATCACAGAATGGAGTCCTGGGGCTCCCTAAGTCTCCATCCATTGCCTTGTGCCTGCCCCATCTGGACTTCTGCTGAAGCGGGACTTAAAGGAAAACAAGCTTTCACAGCTTGAACCATCCCCTCCCGTATGACTGTAATTCCTTGTTCTATGACAAGATTTGCAGCTATGTGCCTTTAAACAGGTTTTATGATGTTCCAGGACCCACCAGGAATACAGATAAGCATGAGAACTCTGTCCCTGTAAACACTATAGGCAGAATTCTGTAACACCCTAAAATTCATCTTCTTTCAAGGCTAAATTACAAAACTGCCCACCCTTGTCCTGTTCCTATAAATTTGCTTGGTTATCTACAAGTTCCAGACCAAAGACCAACCCTTTCTACTGAATGTATAAAATAACAACCTCTTCTTTGTTCTAGAGCCCAGCACTTTGGACACGAGTTCAGCTGGGTTGATGTGCATCTAAAGTCCTGGAAATAAATCCTCCTGGTAGCCCCACTGGTCTCTCTGATATCTTGGATTCTGCAACACTACCCAGCACCCTGCACAGGTCTGACATCCACCTGAGCCTTTACCCAGTGCTTTAGTCCCACCAGTGCCAGAGCCAGTGCCAGAGCCAGTACCAGATCCACCCAAGTTTTCACCTGGTGCCCAGGACCCACATGAGTTTCCTCCTAGACTCCCCATCTCAAACCTCACATCAGCCATGCAACTGAATGGCCTATGACTACCTGAGTCATAAAATTGAACCTTGGGCCCACCTCAGTCTCCACTGAGTGCCACAGGCCCACCTTGAGGTAGGATAGAGGAAATAAAAACTAGAGAAATAGGAAGACATGACCAAATGGGAAGGGGAACAAGGTAGAAGAAAGTGGAAAGGGAAGCAGGATTTTTATAACAGGGAGAATAGAAGGGGAAAATGGCAACAGAGCTTTTGTAAATGAGTAGGGGAAGAAAGTTTGAAAGGAGGGGAAGGAAATGAGGAAAAAAGAATTAAGGCATATTACGGACAGATACAAATTCCCTATGATGAATGTGATCATTATGTATGGCAAATACATACTAATAAAAAATTTTAAAAATACAAATTAAACCAAGTGAAAAAGAGAGAAAGAAATCAAGAGTTTACTCCCCAACTCATTCCTGGAGGCAAGTATTATCCTGATATGAAAACCAGAGAAAGACCCAACCAAAAAAGAGAACTACAGGCCAATCTCCCTAATGAATACAGAGGCAAAAATTCTCAATAAAATACTAGCAAAGAGAATACAACAAATCATCAAGAAGATTATACACCATGACCAAGTGGGATTCATCCCAAGAATGCAGGGATGGTTCGATACACACAAATCAATCAATGTAATACACCATGTCAATAGAGCCAAAGACAAAAATCACACAATCATCTCCATTGATGCAGAAAAAGCTTTCGATAAAGTCCAACATGCGTTCATGATAAAGACCCTACAGAAAATAGGAATAGAGGGCCTTTACCTCAAGCTGATCAAAGTCATCTATGATAAACCAATGGCTAATATCATACTAAATGGTCAAAAATTGAAAGTTTTCAACTTAAAATCAGGAACAAGGCAAGGATGTCCACTGTCACCACTCTTATTCAATATAGTTTTGAAAATATTAGCTACAGCAATTAGACAAAAGAGAGAAATAAAAGGAATAAGGATAGAGAAGAAAGAAGTGAAATTATCATTATTCACCAATGATATGATACACTACATAGAAGACCCTCAAAACTCCACCAAAAGGCTCATAGATTTAGTAACCGAATTCAGTAGCATAGCTGGATACAAAGTGAACACCCAAAAATCAATAGCATTCCGGTACACAAGCAACAAACAGACTGAGAGAGAAATAAGGGAAACCACACCTTACACAATAGCATCTAAAAAGATGAGACACTTAAGAATTGATCTAACAAAAGAAGTAAAAGATCTATACAGTGAAAATTAGAGTGCTCTGAAAAAAGACATTGAAGAGCACATCAAAAAATGGAAAGATATTCCTTGCTCATGGATAGGAAGAACCAACATTGTGAAAATGGCCATACTCCCAAAATTGTTGTACAGATTCAAAGCAATCCCAATTAAAATACCATTAGTATACTCACAGAGCTAGAGAAAACCTTTCTAAAGTTCATCTGGAACCAGAAGAGGCCTAGAATAGCAAAAGCAATCCTGGGAAACAAAGGAATAGCAGGAGGCATCACAATTCCTGACTTGAAGTTATATTACAAAGCTACTGTGATAAAATCAGCATGGTACTGGCACAAAAACAGATATGAAGATCAATGGAACAGATTAGAAGATACAAATGCAACTGCTAACACAGTCACCTTATCTTTGACAAAGAGGCCAAGCATGTTCAATGGAAGAAAGATAGCCTCTTTAATAAGTGGTGCTGGAAAAACTGGTTTTCCACATGCCAAACACTAAAACTAGACCCAAGTCTCTCACCATGCACTAAATTAAAGTCAAAATGGATCAAAGACCTAAATATTAAAACAGAAACACAAAATTTATTGGAAGAGAAAGTAGGTAAAAATCTTGATGACATTGGGGTAGACAGAAAGTTCATGAACAAAAACCAAACTGCATGGGAAATATTTCAAAGAATCAACAACTGGGATCTCATCTTATTGAAAAGTTTGTGCACATCCAAAGAAATCACCAATAGAGTAAAAAGAAAACTCACGAATTGGGAAAAAATTTTACCCAACTACCTCTCAGACAAAGGACTTCTATCTAGGACATATAAAGAATTAAAAAAATCAGGCCCCCCAAATTCAAAGACCCAACCCAAAAATGGGCATCTGAGATGAATACACAATTCTCAAATGAAGAACTACTAATGGAAAATAAATACATGAAGAAAAAGTTCAACATCATTAGTCATCCAAGAAATGCAACTTAAAACAGCACCAAGATTCCATCTCACCCTACAAAGAATGGCTATCATCAAGAAATCAACCAATAACAAATGCTGGAGAGGTTGTGGGCAGAAAGGAACCCTACTCTACTGCTGATGGGAGTGTAGATTGGTGAAAGCACTGTGGAACTCAGTGTGAATATTCCTCACAAAACTAGAATCGGAAGTCCCATTTAACCCAGTTATTCCCCTTCTGGGTATTTCCCCAGAATTAAAGACATCATACCACAGCAATATATGTGCACCCATGTTTATAGCAGCACAATTTGCTATAGCTAAATCTTGAAAACAACCCAGATGCCCATCCACTGAGGAATGGATAAAAAAGATGCAGTATTTTTATACAATGGAGTATTACTCAGCTATAAAAAAGATAAACTGGAGGCTTTTGTAGGTAAACGGATGTAACTAGAGACCATACCCATAAATGAAATAAATCGGACCCACATGTGTAAACATCATATTGTCTCCTTGGTGTAGGAACCTGAAAGAATAAGTAAAACTCAAAATATACAATAGATGATAGAAAAGGGAAAGAAATTGCTCAAAGGAAGGGACAACTGGGATGAGGGAAAGAAGAAAAAAGAA
>NW_004955500.1:7335550-7338542 GCF_000276665.1 Chinchilla lanigera
GAATAGTTAATGCTTAAATTTTTTATGTTCTGATCAATTTTTCATGCTTGTGTCTGGTAATCTGGGCAGCTGATTTGAAGGTAACAACATGCAATGGAATTACCATGGTGAATTCCCACTATCTTGTCTAGTGAAACTTTATATTATCTCTAATGTCTTATCTAATAATTATTTTCTTATTCTTTTTAATGGTTTGAACAATCTTCCATTCTTACATCTGGTAATCTGAGCAATGTAGTTGAGGATAGTGATATGCAATATAACAACCACTGTTAATTTGTATTATTTTGTCTTGAAACCCTGTACCACTTTAAATGTTCTCACTTTGGTTTGTTTATGTTTGTGATACTGGTATGCTGCTATTCTATTTTTTGTTTGTCTCATTTACTACTCTTTAAAAAGTAAAAAAAAAAAATTTTTTTAAAGAAATCAAGAGCTGAACGTTGTGCTTAACTACAATTCAATACGCAGAATTATTCAAGCCTTTTTTCCTTCCTAAAAACTCACTAAAAAAAAAATCCTGAAGGTGTTAAAGACAATAAGCCTGTACGTTCAGGCTCCAGTCCTATTCTTTTCACCTGTAAACTCTGCCCCCAAAGAAGCAGCAACCGTGGTGGGCAACATGTCTCAATTTCAAACACATGTAGATTGCTTGTGTTATAACCTGACAGAAAGGATACACACCCTAGATCACCCATCTGGAAGACACCGCCTTAAATATATCCAACTGCAGCTTATAATGTGTGTCACTCTCCTGAGCACCCACATACTGCTCTTGAATGTGTCCTATATCTTTATCTAATAAACCCTTTTTGTGTCTCTTATTGATGTGTCCTGAAACTTCATTTCCCATGACAAGAGTCAGCAAACCTGAAAATTTATTCTGCAATTATAGGAGAGGTTTCTTATTTTCAGCCTCAGGGACCTTCAGATCTAGCCTAACGATTGCCTGAGTCTCTGCCTGACACCTCAAACTGATCCCACGTCTGCCAGATCACCACTTGGCACCCAGCACTGGTCTTTGGGTCACTTGAGTTTTTACCTGGCCTTGCAGACCTTCTTCAGTATCCACCCGACATCCAATGCCCATCTCTCTGTGCTCTCCCTGGGCCTACCAGAGTTTCCAGCACTCTTCACTGGTCCTGGGCCCACCTGAGTCTCGGCCCTGTGCCCCATGCAAGTTGCATAATTGCCTGAGTCTCTACTGGAAGAATCTCCACCCAGCATCCCAGCTGATCCTGTCCCCACAGAGTATCTGCCTAGTGCTCTGGGCTTACAGCCTCCACACAGAACCATTCACCGTCTTTACATTCGCCTGAGTCTCTCACACAAGCTCAGGGACTAACTGAGTTCCCACTTGGCACACCACGGTGCCAAGTCTTAGAATGGCACTCCACACATGCCGAGTTCACTACTGCTCCTTGAGGGAAAAGAGTACCTAAGCTAAGACCAGAGTCAGAGTAAGATTCTTCCTACCAGCTGAAAGGGGGGTTGAAAGAGAAGAAATTCATACAACAGGGGAGTTGCATGCAAGCAGACTGCAGCTAAGGCCAGAAGGAAACTGTGTGGACATGCAGGCTCTACAGTACAGCAAGTGGGAAGGAGTCCAAGGGAAGATGGGTGAGGGGAGGTGGGAGGGGAAAGGGAAGTGAAAAGATTTAAGATGTACCAGATACTCATATCAAATACCCACAATGAATGCAAACATTAAGTGTTTAAACATGAACTAAAAAATGATAATCACTACAATAAAGAAAATAGAGACAGGGATGGAGGGAAGAAGGTGCGTGGGGAGGTGAAAAGGAATAAAAAATAATCCAGATGTGTTATGTGCATGTACCAACTCCCCAAGATGAGTGTAAACTTCATGTGCAGTAGACATGTACTAATAAAAAGATATTATTCACATAGCACAGCTCACCCATTTGAAGAGTAAAACTGAATGATTTTTAATATGTTCACAGAGTTCTGCAAGCATCTCCACCTACAACCATCTCCACCATCAATCTTGGGCCATAATGACTATAAGTCTTTCCTCCTTTCTCTTCCCCTTCATACTTACCTTCTCATTCCCACCCCTCGGCTCCACACAACCACTTATGTCCTTTCTGGCTCTATATAATCATCTACTGTGCACTTTCCCTCCCTTCTATCTAGCTGTAGCTGTGCATCACTTGACCAACATCTTCCCACCTGACCTAAGCTTTGGTAAGCCTCACTCCATCCTCTATGAGAAATATGCGGACATTCTATGTGTATATGTAGAACATTTTCTTCATTCATTCATCTACTGTTGAACACGTAGGTTGATTCCATGTCTTGTGAATAAAGCTTCAATAAATAAAAGGTTTGATAGAATACAATTCAGCTTTCATGAAAAGGGAAATCCTACCATTCTCATCAACATAGATGAACCTGGTGAACATTGAGTTAAGTAACATAAGTCAGCCACAAGAAGACAAAATGCGTAATCTTACTCACACCTGGAATCTTAGAAAAGTGATGCCATAGATTGTTATTCAGCTTTCATTCACTTTAGAAAATACCTGAGATACCCAACTTCTAAAGAAAAAAGATGTATTTGGGCTCACAGTTTTAGAGGTTTCCATCCAGCTCAATTGACTGGTACTGCGCTGGACCTTTGGTGAGGTAGCTCACGATAGGAGAAGTTCACAGCAGGGCAAAACCATATACTTCACGGACAGGAGACAAAAATAAGAGAAAGTGGAGAGGAGCCTCGGGCAGGGAGTGCCGGTCTTCAGACCAGCGGCTCACTCCTGGCCTCATAGTTCCCCGGAAGGAGGCTTCCGGCGCACAGGGAGCCACGGGCAGGGAGCGCCAGTCTTCCAGCTGGCTAGCTTCCTGCCTCATAGTCCCCTGGAGGGAGGGCCTCTGGTGCCCGGGAGGCCACAGGGAGGGGAGTGCTGGCCCTTTGGCTGGCCCCCAGCCTAACAGGCACCTGGGAGGAGGGGCTCTGGTGCACAGGAAGCCA
>NW_004955500.1:7340117-7368324 GCF_000276665.1 Chinchilla lanigera
CCCCCTATTATTATGTTATCCTTCTTTTACTGTTTAAATTTTTTAAAAAAGAGAGAGAAAGTGGAGAAACTGGGGTCCTACTCCCCACTTCAAGGGCACAGCTCCTGCGATCTGAAGATCTATTATGCCCCTCTTAAAGACTGCACCACTCTTGGGAAAAGGCCTTTAGCACATGAGCCTTAGAGGGAAGATTTAAGATCCAAACTGTAACACAGATGAAGAGAGTACAGTGGTGGTTACCAGAAGCTGGAGTGGCTGGGTGGAGGATAGAGTGGTGGTGAAATGTTGGTTAAAGGACTCATAGTTACAGTTACATAGATGGAATAATCTCATTGTGCATCATGGTGATGATAGTTCATAATTATATATTGTATTCTTGAAAAACACAAAAAGAATACTACAGTGTTCACATCACAGAAATAATATCTAGTTTTGAAGTAATAATATGTTAATTAACTAAATTTAACTGTTCTACAATGTACACATACTCTAAAACATCACTTTATACCTCTTACCGTGTAATCATTGATAGACAACTTTACCAATTTAAAAACTAATTTAAAAATTTTTAAAGAAAATATATGTACGGTTTCTTTTGAGGTGATGAAAATGCTCCAAAATTGGGTTACAGGGATAGTTTCACAACTCTGAGAATGTTCTATAGAGCACTGGTTTATATACTCTGACAAGGTGAATTTGTGTGTGGATCTTAATCTCAATAAACTTGGTAAAAAGAATAGGTAAAATAAATACAAAAATATACTTATGAATATATGTAGAAATATTTTAAGATAAATTTTTATAAAAGTTAATTGCTCTTTTAATACTCTGCTTAAGTAGCATGATTCCAGGAATGCAATAATTCTTCAACAAGAGAACACCTGTACCTATACAACTTATGGCTACCAAATTAAATAATAAAACCATACGATCATTTCAAACAATTTTTATTCCACATTTATTTGTTCCACTGTATTCTTTTTTTATTTAAAAAATAAAAGGAGGAAAACATTAATAGACAGACAACCTTTTACAAAATAGCAAAAGAACAGTACAGACAATACAGAGTGACAAACAAAGTGGTAGGAAATTAACAAACCAAGGACTCATTGACAGTTTCTTTCAGCAAAGAAATAAGAAGACAGTAGAACAACTATGTTAACTATCCTGTATATACCTACATACAAATTTTCTCCTTCTTCCCCTTTTCTTTTCCCACACCCCAGTTTCCCTTTACCCTTGAGTGTTTTCCTATCATTTTACATCCATTGTATTCTTGTTAGTACATGTTTACAATGCATAATGATTACATTCATCGGGGAGTAGGTACACATACATAACACATCTATATGGCTATTGTATGATGGATGCTATACAGTAGCACACAAAAGAGAATCCTTGTCCTCAACAGAAGCAGAAAAAGCATTTGACAAAATTTCTCACCAATTATTATTAAAAATGATTAGAAAAGACCTCTCTTGATTAATATAGTCACCCAGAATAGAACACCATCCTTAGAGCCAAAACATGAGAATTAGTCTCATGTTTTTAAATTTTTTAAAATTTATTTTAAAAATAAAAGAAGAAAAACATACATACAACAGCCATTGTTAATTTCCTACCACTTTGCAGTTTTCTCATTGATTCCAATGAGAAAAGTATCCACATTAGACATTCTGGCCATTAACTATAAAAATGAGATATATAAAAATTGCATATAAAAATTCTTCCCTTTTATTTAAGCTGAAATCATTAGATGTACATTAAAATTTTTATAAAAAAATAAAACAAAATTTCAAAACAAAATAATAGGAAAATAACAATAGTTAATACGTTGAGTACTGTTATTTTCAAAATAGTTATTCAGAATACAAGATATGGGCATAAAAAAATTCTCCAAACTATGTTAGCAAAAAACTTTATCTTCAGTAAACTAAGAGAAACTAGTACTATAACTCTTGTATTTTTCCCTTTTCTCTTCCTTCCTTTCTCCTTTTCCCCATCACAGTTTCTCTTTCCTTTTGAAAAGTTTCTTCCCATTTCACAATATCTATTGTGAATTTTGGATCTTATTTATTCATTCAGCTTGTCACACTAGGGAAACAATGTTATGTTTACACATGTGAATTAATTAGTGTCTATAAGCAAGTAACTAGAACTAAGAACAGAGCTCAACAAGGTTCATGGATACAAGGTCAAGATACAAGATACCAAGACATTTCTATATATTATAACTAACCAATACACTTGAATTTTTAATCCAATAGAAACAAAAACTAAAAAGTATCTGGTAATATTTCTGAGAAAACTTATGTATGACCTTTATCAAAATAATTTTCACCAGTGGTAGATCAGTCTTGGTGAACTAAAATGTTGATCATTTGCATAATTACCACCTTGCCCAGCTATAGCTGCAGTGTTTTTGCGTTCGTGTACCAGACTAGGCTGATCAAGAAAGGATTGTGATTTGCAAGGCAGATTACTGTATTTGTCTATTATACTTGAGCAGTGGGGCCCCTTTAGTGAGGATTTATCTTAAACATATTCTGTTTCTTACCCCATTACTTGAACACTCAAAATATACTTTTTACACAACTAGAATGTTGGTAACTATTGTAATGTTTTTGAAAAAATACTGAAGATGGTAGATAATGTCCCTGTTTTCTCTAATTTATATTCTGCACCCCTGAGGAATACAAACTGAAAGAAGGATGGCAATTGATAGCTTGTGAGTAAAAATTAAAATGTAACTTTAGGAAGAAATAATAATTTTTTAACATTATCAATTTAGTCCATACACCTATACCAAATCTCCTTCTCAGCAGTCTTCTAATTTCTTCTCATGATCTAAGGCATCGCTGCTGAAATGCTACTGGTTTCTTCTTGGTGTTTCCTGCAGACTCCATCTAAACTTGCTCTGACATTGGCTTGCTTGTGTCTGCTATTTCATTTCCACAGCTCTGTGAAGGCTGAGTGGCAGCATTTCTTGTCTGGTAATGTGTGTGAGCTGGGGAATCAGCTCCTGCAAGGGGTTCCTTCACATCTAGAGATGCTCAACCATTGGAGAAGTAGTTTGTAGTTTGTACACATATGTTATCTGTATTCTCCATTGAACCAGTCTAGCTGCAATAAACAGTTCCAAATATCACGAATGCTATACCTGAAATTCCATTGAGGTATCCATATATTTCTTTTAGGTCCTTTCCTTACTAATGACAGAATCTAATTCTGACTTACTTTAAAACATAAAAAAGACAAAAGTAGCAATAAATATTTAAAATGGGATTCATTGAGCCAGAGTAATGTACAGTGTCACGCAGAGGATCAGTTATTAAGCTAGTAAAGAAAATAGGCTTTGGTATAAGTCTACTTGGTTCTAAATTCTATCTCATAGCTTAACTCTGAGTCAGTTTCCTCTTCTCTGAAATAGGAATGAGTAAAACATTCAGTTAATGCATTTATTGTAATATTTAAATGGAGTAAAGCATGTAAGTAGCTTAACAGTGCATGACATGGCGCGAATATCTGAGTACGCTCTTATTATAATTCATGTTTATATATCTGGCCTTGAAAGAATAGAACCTAGGGTACCTCCTGTCAGCAGGAGCACTAGCATAGGCTGTACAAGTGCTGCAAATACAGTACCTGACCTTTCTTTTTCGGAATCTTTCCTCAAGATTAAAATTTCCTAGGACAGTAACATTGACTGCATACTGGTTCCCAAAACAGCCCCTCTGCCAGGAAGAATAATGGCTATGCTGGGGGGAGAGGCTTTGGACACCGTGATGAACAGCTGCTCTGGAACCATATCGCAGGCCCAGACTAGTTTCTGGCAGAATGGTAAAGATAGATGGAGTAGGCAGTACCAATGTCTATCATATCGTGTCATAATTATAGTACTTTTATTTTTTAAAATTGCTGAAGAAAATATACATCTTATGCTTCTATCTTCCTCTAAGTAGGACTAAACTGATATCATTCCAAGAAAATAACTTCCTACATTTTCGTAAGTATTTTTAAAGAGAAAAATAAGGTATTGTATAGATCCAGATATCTGGAGATCCTCCTCAATGTCTAGACACTGTTTATTGCAGTTGCAGCAAATTTGCTCATCATTCTGATTTTGTAGTCTATTATTTGAAAAGTGAAGAATATTTTCTCCACAATCTTCCCACAGCTGCCTTCACCTCCTTGTTCTTCAGGCTGTAGATGAGGGGATTCAGCATGGGAGTGACCACACTGTACGGCAAGGAGAAGATCATCTCTTGAATGGATCCTGAATTTGGCATGAGATAACGGAGTAATCTTGAGCCGTAAAAAAAGAGCACCACAGTGAGGTGGGAGGAGCAGGTGGAGAAGGCTTTGCCTCTTCCCGAGGCAGAGCTGATGCTCAAGATGGTGAGTACAATGCGAACATAGGAAAACATCAGAAGAAAATTTCCAACGAAATGCAGGAGACTAGAGCAGAGCAGGGTGGTAAAACTTGCAGATACATCTGAGCAAGACAAAGGATAGAGAGAGGGCAGCTCACAGATGAAGTGGAGGATGTTTTGGGCATCACAGAAGTGTAAATTGAGAGCTACAGGGATGTTGATGAAAGCATCCATAAAAGCCAAGCCCCAGGCACCTGGCACCAGCCCTACACACAGCTGTCTGTTCACCACCTGGCCACAGAGCAGAGGAGAGCTGACGGCAGCATAGTGGTGGTAGGCCATCACAGTAAGTAAGCAGGATTCGGTGCCCCCTGTGGCAAACACGAAGGAGACCTGCGCGCGGCAGCCCTCCACTGAGATAGTTTTCCTCTCAGACAGCAGCTTCTCCAACAGCTTAGGCACAGTGACAGAGGAGTGGCAAAGATCCAAGAAAGACAGTTGTCCCAGGAAGAAGTACATGGGTGTGTGGAGGCGGGAATCAGTACTGACCACCACCAGCAGCGTCAGGTTCCCCACCGTGGTCAGGAGGTAAATCACCAGGAACAGCACAAAGAGCAGGGCGTCAGTCTGGGTGTCCACAGGCAGCCCAAGGAGGGTGAACTCAGGGACAGTGCTGTGGTTTCTCCTTACCTTCAGTATTCTCTTTGGAATGTAAGAAATAAATTCGGTGAAGCCTCCTCTTATGCCTAGCAAACATCTAAGTGCTCTAACCCTCTTTTTCATTCACTGAGTATCACACCTTCTGAAAAATGCACACTCAGGAATGATAAATTTCCCTGAGTCTCTTGATTTCCTAAACCCTGTGATAATTATTTCTGCAACACCCTAATCCCAGATCAGTACCCCATTCATCTTTATTGATCTATCTTAAGTGCTTCAGAATTTGTTATTATTCTTTTACTGCTAGACCTACTTAAAGATTTTTTTTAATCTAGCAGACAGGCTGAGATTGCAAGAGGAAAAAGAAGAAACTGCCGGCACAGTGTCTCTGGGAGAGGCAGAGTAGCAGGTTTCAGAGCAGAAGCAGAGCGTGGCCTCCGGTGGGAGCGGGTTTGCTGCATCCATTAAACACACACGAGCTCAGAGGGTCCGCTGTTGGGCAGTAAGCAGCTCCCATCCAGTGGCTTCTGTTTTTCAGCAAATATTTAAGGGGACTCAAAAGTGGAACGTGAAAAGGAACAGTGGGTGGAGATTTGTAGAGCAAGGATAAAGAGAAACAATGAGAAGAAGGAAGCACAGAGCTGCCCCACAGGTGCAATAACTGACACAAGACACTAACCCCACGTGGGGACACACTCTAGCCATCTGGTAATTTGGGGTACAGCAGAGACAAGACCCTTCCCTTCTATTCATCTCCAGGTGGAACCTCACTCACACCCGAAATTTTTTAAACTGTAGGGAAATTTTCACCCTTATAAATAAAGGCCCAAGCATAAAGAAAATCTTACAAAGAATATTTTCTCAAAGGGCAAATGAAAATTGTGCCGTGACAGGGGCCAGATTTCTTCATAGGTCGGAACTTCAGCAGAGTACATAGGTTATATACTCTGCTAAAGTTAAGGGTATGGAAATAAATAAAATCATCACCTTTTTTTAGCCTATTGATGCAATATCACCATTCTCATGCATCATTTATTTAAACTCAGTCCAAATTTAGACCAGAAACAGCTCTGAGAATGCTATCATTATGTGTTCAGTTACTGATACAATTAAGTGGAGTATTTTCCAAAGAATGGTTCAGAAGGAGAATGGTACAAGGCTTTACTACTAAGACAGCAAACTGGCTGGGAATCAGTAAGGGATTTTAGACATATAAGACTTGCAGTAAGCTAGGTAGCAAAGGCCAGGGAGGAAAAGGTTGTCAGCTGGTGAGGTCTGCCCCAAAACAATGTCTCTTGCCCTACCCTGAACCTCCACATATCTCATAGTATAATTATAGGACACATCTATAATTAAAGATATGATTCATCTCTGAACTTTGCATGTGTGGAGTTCCTTTTGAATACCGGTTTGTCACTGGTGTCCTTGTTTTCCCCTGCCCAAATTTTGTAGACAGCTCTCTACTATTGACCTCCACAAGTTCCCAGGTTTCTGGTATGCGCATTCAGCACAAGAAACAAGGACTGTAGCAAGATATAGGAGAGATCTCATCTCATTTGTCCCACATGTAAAACGGAAGCTAAAAATGACAACCATGGAAGGCTGTAAACACTTACGAGCTTGAGTATAGTACTGATGACAACAGAGGTGCCGAAAAAGCATCAGATTCTCTTTTCTTCACATCAGGCCTAACTGCATAATTTTCCTAAAAGGAGGAAAAGAAATGATTTTGAGGAGCAGACCAAAATATCTTAGGTAGCAGAAATTAGCACCATAGCAGAGAGGACAAGGAAGGTACTCCCATTCCAGGAGACAAACATCAGACAAACGGACGCCAGGGAAAAGGAAGTGCCTGGCTGGAGAATGACAGCTGAAACTGAGGGACTCTAGTAGCGGAGAAAAGCATCAAAGGGAAGCTCACCGTATCCTGTCTTTTCCCGGTGCAGAGTACAGCCTGCTTTCTGGGGCAGTGAATACACTTCTTGACTCAGAAGAAATTCCTAAGAGGGAAAGTGTATGACAACTATCCAGTCTTAGGATTGACACTGCTTTTTCTACCTAAGACCTTTTGTGAATCAGGAAATATATATAAGCACAGTCCTCAAAATCACTTGCAAATAAAGACTTCAAAGCATTTTCAAAATTTTGACAGCATTTTTGCTTTTATCCCTTAATGACCCCTTAAAACCATAAAAAGAGGAAGACTTGAAAAGCCCAACAAAACTTGAAAAGCCATTACAGCAACTTCATTCATACTCCCCCAGCACAGCATAATGACACCATCACCTCTCTGTGGCTGTTAATATAGTGCTAGCAAAGAAGGCTCAGGTTAGGCATCCATAAGTGCTCTCGGTTAAGGTGGCCACTGGGACAGGCAAGGGGCAATCTGAAAGCTCAGGGGCAGCTGAGTCCATTCTGATTGTGAGAAAGTTCTGCCTCGGGAAAACTTTGGGCTCATTAGTGAAAAATGGTTACTAGCTGATTCCTCTGAGAATTCGAACTGAGGTTAAGTGACGCACAGCTTTTCTTCAGAATAGATATCTTACTAACACTATATAATTATATGTTAAAGACATAGTTATTAATATATTGAATTAATATACATCAAAGATATAATTCTATTATCACATATGAAATTATTAGTCAATGATAATTTAAATTTACCCCATCTTTACTTTTTTCTACTCAACTGTTACACATCTAGAACTGAAAAGCTTGATAACTAAAACTAAGCTTCCAATGGACAAGTTTGATACAAATTAGACAAAGATGAAGAGGTTTTGGTGAACCAGAAAGTAGAAAGGAATAGAGTGCTGGTGGGCAGGTCAGACTGAGCAGAGCTTTCCTTGCCAGTGGACTGTGTAGAATGCACTGGAGAATCTTGTCTTCTATTTACTATGGCTTCTGATGTTCCGGTGAAAGAACTGGAGAAGTGAGCTTCAGGCCAGGCTTTTGATCTGATCCTCAACCCTTGGTCAAGAGAATCCATCCCACTCCCTTTCCCTTCCAAATTTCTGGAGGAATTTCAGAAAACATTAGAAGCTGCATGTCCCATGAAGCTGAAGTCCTGAAGCAGCTTGTTGAGAAAAGAAATTATGAGAATGAAGTGGTTCAGAAAAAGCAATAGAAGAGACAACAACTTCAGTAAAATGGCAGAAGACAAAATAACCCACAAAATGGGAGCTAACAAAGAACTGAGAGACACAAATGACTGCCACACTGGACTGCGAGAGAGGATAAACACACAGAAGAAGTCCAAAAGAACAAAGAATCCTAAGAGCCTGCTAATGAACTGAAGCTAACTAATCTATTCTGAAAACTTCCCCCTCTTCCATTTCCCAAATGTCCAAAGACTGTACTGGCCAGCTTTATTTTATTTTTTTCCCTCCTGACAAATATTCCAGAAGCTGAGGTATGACTCCATAGGTGGATCCAGACTGTAAGATGCTGTTTGAGGGGCTACAGGGAAGAAACTAAAAGTGTTTTACTTTTTTCTAAAATGTTGGTCTTTCAAATGTAGCCATTTTCCTTATTATTCCTTTTCCACTTCAGTGTATTTGGTATACTGGGTTACTGGCTAGTACTGTATTAGCTCTGTGAAAACATATTTGTGAAAGGAATATGTAGGGGCTTCTTTCAAATTGTTGCAACCTTGTTGCATCTGTTCACTTTCAATCCTAATTCTGTCCCAATCTTACTAAATGCTACTTGGTTAATAAAACTGGACAGTAGCTGGAGATATAGCTCTGTAGCATAGCACCAGCCTGGCAAGCACAAGATACTGAGTTTGATTCTCGCTACCAAAAAAATAAATAAATAATAAAATAAAATAATAGCGTTGTTGGTGGAAAAAAAGATAGAAAAACAACTTCAATGTATAAGCATTTCCTTTCTTCTTGAACTCTTCCTCTAAAATTTTCATTTAGTGCAAGTCTTCTAGTGAGAAATTTCTTTCAACTTTATTTTTTAAACTCCATACTATTTTATTTTATTACTAATTATTATTATTTTAGTCACACATATTTATGGGATATAGTGCAATAACTGGATACATTATGCAGTATATGTGGTTTATTATTAATATACATAAGAACTCTAATGGGGAAAATGTTTTTTATTTAGTACTTTGAAGATATCACTCTATGTTGTCTTGTTAGTCTGACATTTCTCTTAAGAAGTTAGTTGTTCATGTAACTTTATTTTCTCTAAAGTTAGTTTTTTTTTTCTTTTGGTATTTTTTAATATTTTGTCTTTTGATTTTCAGTAATTTTATTATGATGTGATAAAGTATGGGTTCCTTTTTATTTATTATACTGTTGCCATATTTGCTTCAGATTATTTTTCAAAAACAGAAAAATGGATTTGAAGTTTTCTTTATATCATTTGTTAATCTTTCCCTCCCCATAGGTAGCCACTATCTTAGAGTAAGAACACTGCAACTTGCAGGAAGGAATACCGCCCCCCCCAGTGTCCACACTTTAATCCTCAAAGCCTATGAACATGCTACCTTATACGGCAAAACGGACTTTGCAGATGACATTCGGTCCCAGATCTTAAAGTAGAGAGATTATCCTGGACAATCTAGGGTATTCTGATCTAATCACATGAATCCTTGAAAGCAGAGAATTTTCTCCCATTAGTGTGAGAGACAGATGTCAAACGTGGAGGCAAAGAGAATCAAAGCATGAGAAGATCTGACCCCTCCTTGCTCAGAGCATGACACACAGACAGGGTGAGCAGTAACGCAGGTAGCTCTAGAAGCAAGAGCAGATCCAACGGGCAGAGGATGAAGAAACAGGAACCTCAGTCCTACAACCCAAAGGAATGAAATTCAGCCTTCATTCTGAGGCTGGAAGTGGTTCATTCCTGGAAATACAAATTAAAGGAACACAGTGCTTGCTGACACCATGCCTGCAGCCTGGAAGGACTTTAGGCAGAGCACCCAGGTGTGCACTCTGTGCTTGAGCTTCCTATCTACCTAACCAGGAGATGGTGTTAAGTCATTAATTCACGGCAATTTGTTACAGCACCAATAAAAAATTAATATACTTAATATACCATGCCTGCTTATATTCTTAGTACATATATTTATGTTTGGAACTTTAAATAAATGTCTATCACTGTATGTAACATTCTCGACAGAGAACTCTGACCTGTAAATTAAGTTATAAGCCAGAAGATGGAGAGAGGAGAGAGATAAGAGAAGGCCATTTTAACACACAAGCTACAAGCTAAATCAGCAAAGCAAAACAGGAGGACTCCTCCACTTTCTCTTCTTGTGTGCTGAAAATCACCCGTTGAGGCCATCTTGCCCCAGTCTGGTTTTGGAACCCACCCAAGCAGAAGAAAACACTTCTTATTCCAGGACTTTGCTCTCTTCTTGTCTGCCCCTCTTAACTTAAGCCAGTGAAGGTTCAGTGTAAATGATTTGTACCTCTTCTCTCCAAGTTATCATTGTAAAACACCCTGCCCCTGTAGGTCTAGTAGGCAGTTTCCCAACTGCTATGTGGCCATGCTGCTGGTGGCTGAGACAGTTTGTCCCAGAGCAAGTCCCTCACCTTTCTTGGGCAGCCTCTGTACAGTTCAATAAAGCCTTATTTTCAAAGGCCTTTTAGTTTCAAAAGTTTAATTTAACATAATGAAATTATTTATTTCTTCTTTCATTCAATGTGTTTTAAAATTTTGTCCCCATTGATAAATGTAGAAATTGTGCATTCATACAATTAATAGTAGCTTTTTAAATTATTATATAATGGTCTCTTTCATGACTATATCACACTTTATATAATTTTCAGAAGATTAAAGTACATGTGATGAATTTGAATAGCTTCTGGCTTACCTGTACATTCTATAGAATTTTCTATATAGACAAGCACATCATCTTGGAATAATAACCAGCCATTTTTCTGTTTCTTTTCAGTTATTACATTTAAATCCCCTCACTTCCTGTCTTGTCACACCATTTGCTATGTCTGATACAAGGATTAACTGTAGAAGCCAAAGAGGCCATCCTTTTCTTATTGTAATTGTACATAAAACTTTTAAAATGTATTTTTTAAGCAAAAATTTACTCTAGGTTTTAATCATGTTAAGAGAGCTCCCCACCATTCCCACTTTGCTAAGACATTTATAATGAATTGATGTTTAAAAGGAATAAATTTTAAGTATTGCATTCCAATGCCTTTTTTGCATCAGTTTAGAGAACATAATCTATCTTCACTTAAAACTTTAATTAGTGGACATAAATAAAAGATTTTCTGAACTTTAAATTAGAAAATTCTTTATAACCCAAATGTCCATCAGCTGAGGAGTGTTTTAAAAAGATGTATTTTTATACAATGGAGCATTGCTCAGCTATAAAGAAAGATAAACTCAAGGCTTTTGTAGGTAAATGGATGCAACTACAGACCATATTCATAAGTGAAATAAATCAGACTCACATATGTAAACATTGTACTGTCTCCCTGGTGTAAGAATCTGAAAGAGTAAATAAAATCTGAAAGAATCAATAGATATTGTGAAAGGGAAAGAAACCGCTAAGGAAGGAAGAAAAGAAAGAAGGGAAAAATATATATGATAGATAAGATAGTTGTGCTACTAATTAATTTCTATTGGTTTATTGAAAGGAACAGTTAATGTTTAATATTTTTTGACCAATTTTACATATTTATATCTGGTAATCTAAACAACTACTTTGAAGATAACAATACGCAATATAACAACCATTGTTGATTTCCTATCACCTTGTTTTAAAATTCTGTATCACTTTTAATGTTTTTTCTGATTTTTATTTTCTTTAAAAGAAAAAAGAAAATTCTTACATTAATAATGTGAATCTAACCACTTTAAAACTAGAAGAGTGGAGATAAAATGATCCCTTCTAACAGTCATTTCATATGCACATATATATGCATATTCCAAGGTTCAAAGAAATTAATTTTTCCAAAGCCTCACAGTTAGAAATTAAAAGGTAATGAAGAGGTTGGATTTATTCTCAAATTTATTTATATTGAAAACATTTTGCTTCTCTGTGCTTCAGACAACACATATACACATACATATGCACACACAATGTGAAATACCATCTATCTATAGCTACCGTCTACCAGCGTCTATCTATCCACCCATGCACACATATATATAATCATCTGAGGCTCATTTAATCTGACCTTGGGAAAGCAAAGCAGGTGATATTTTCCTGCTTCACAGAATTCAGACAAATGTCTACTTTTGATGTGGACAAGTTGAACTTAAAGGCTGTATAGGGTCAGGGAATTCCTGGCATTGCTGAGACGGAAAACAGGGCCTGTCAGTTACAGGAAACAAAGTCAGGACAGTTCCCGCTATTAGATTACTCAAATTTGGAAAGTTGCACAGCACTTTTACCTGATTTAACCAAAAACTACGGGCAGATTAGGGAGGCCTAGAGATGTGGAGCTTGGCGGAGCAAATCTGAAACTTGCGAACAAACACACAGATTACTTTTTCTTCTATTCCTCCTTCCTTATATGTTCTTTCTTCTTTTAATGCGACCTAAGATGAATGGTAATGTTAAAGATTAAGAGAAAAAATACAAAATCATACCTTGACATCTTTTTAACATTTAAATTACTATCTGTTTACATCCAGATGCTCTCAAACGCCTCGGGTGCTTGTGGGTTGGGCTTTGGGGAGGGTACTGGATCACGGCGTCATACTCATCCGTGGATTACGCCACTGGTAAGAGCTAAGTGTCATGTGGAGAGGTGAAGCCTGGTTGGAGGAAGTGGGTCCCCGGGGCTGTGGCCTGGAAGGGTCTATCTCTCACACCAGGAGCTGCTTCTCTCTGCCGGGCCCCTCTGCCACGCTGCCCTTCCTCCGAGCCATCTGACTATGGACTGAAACCTCTACAAACTGGAAGCCAAAAGGAACCTCGCCTCCTTTGAACTGTGAGCGTATTGTGTGTCAGTGAAGAAGAAAGTCATTACGACATTACCTAGTAACATCAGTTCCAAATGCTGTAGTCAATACAATACTGGGTAACTATTGCAACTTAGTGAATGATATATGATTAACTCGAGGTTATAAATCTAGGAAAACCTGGGCATGACTCCTCCAGCTTCTTCAGACCTTATGACTGGAGCACTACTGCCTCCTTGTGGTGTAGTTTCTCAATGACAAGTTCTGGTTTTACCAAATTTCTCCAAACCAGAATTTTGATGGCCTTCTATTAATCACCTTCCTCATTTATAGAATAAGGACAATCATAATAAACACTCCACTAAATCTGGCAACATTTGATAACAATTGGGCGATAACAATTTTTAAACCCAAGATGACTGAGTTCCTACCATGTACCATATGCTATTTTAACTGTTTTACTCTTATCTTATTTCTTCTCACAACGTTTATAAAGGGTATAATGCTGAGCTAATACTATGTTAGCAGTGTGTACTCAATAAATCATACTGTAAAATCCATAAAGCTCTCTCTACCTCAGTCAAGGAGGAGAAGTACATTTATGTAAACGGCTTAGCCAGCAGTGATGGGCTTGTACTGAGGAGCGAAATTATGTTGATCAACAACTACAACACAGCACAGTCACTTTCTGTCAGTGTGACAGGACTGTTGTGCTAGCTCGGAGGAGAAAAATTAATTCTGCATTTGGTGGCAAGGGAGATCTTTATAGGAAAGGTATTTAACTTAGCTTTATGTAGATAGACAAGTGTTAGGGGGAGAAGTGACAGAAAAATATTCCAAGAAGAGAAAACGGGTCGGTAAGAGAGAAGGACGTGAAGACGCAGTGTTCGGGGCATGAGCGCTGACGTCAAGCAGCGTCTGAATCCCAGCTCTGCTCCTTGTTCTCCTTGTAACCTTGCGCAGATTCTTCTCCTTCCCTGTCTCTTGGCAGAAAATGGCTCTGAAAATTCTTCCCTGTCACAGGTGGGCTGTGAGGACTTAGGGAAAAGTGCATATCCATTTACCATTGGCACAGCCTGACTTATTATTTCCCTCTGTCTAAATTGCCATCAGCTGAAAAAGTAAAGCAATAATTGTCAGTTTTTTTCTCCTCTTAAGAAGCTGAACAAGCTATATTAAATGCACACAAGCTATATTAAATCAATTGTAAGATGCATCCAAATCTCAGAAATACTAAAATATGAAAAATTTGTATCATAGAATCAATGAAATTACATTAATATCAATGTTAGAGCCAATCTGCAAAAAATCTTTAATATAATTCTGAATATTTGGAGTTGATCCTGTTGTTAAAACCCTTTCTTGCTGGTTTCTAGGATATCTTGTTTGTAACTCTTAAATCATACTTTAAAGTTAATGTGTAGCTGTTTGTCTCCCTTAGAATTATATGGTCTCTGTTTATCCTGTTCTAAGCACGAAGTGAGCATTCCACAGACTGAAATTAAATAGAATCTGACCAACTCAGGGGTGGTTTGGGACTGAGACATGACCGTTGAGACCACAAGCTAGAATTCAAATCCATAAGCTCAGTGCCAAATAAATGCGAAAAGCAATTTCTATCTGGACCCTCTGACTGACTGACACCTCATCTCCCCTGAACCCCAACCTTGTGCTTGGTGAGGCACAAAAGAAAAACAGTGCCACACGAGGATCACCAGGACTGCCTAGGACCTGATTAGAAACACAAAGTCTCAGGCTCCACCCTGGACCTGCTGAGTCAGAAACTGAGGCTGAGGTCCAGCAATCACGGTTTTATTACCATGTTTCAGGACTTGGCAGCCTTTCTGACAGCCTCCCAGATCCGTGGTGGTGCACCTCTGGCATGCGTGCCGCAGCGGGGCTGTTTATTATCATGGGAAGCTCTAAGAGGTTCGCCATCACCATCCTGGATGGCACTGATGTTTTGGTCTCAGGACTACACTTTGAGAAGCACTGAACTAAGGATAGTTGAACTCAAGAGCCTCAGACATGAACAATTATTCTGAGGGCCCTGGGTTCATCTGAGCCTCTGTCTGGTGGGAGAGGTAAGTCTGCCTGAATGCCCTGAAGGCTATACGCCTCTCTCTCTAGTCCTCTGCCTCCTTGGGCTGTGCCTCACTTTTCTCCTAGCATTCTATCCACCAACAATGATGCTGAAATATTGTCCTAGGGAGAAACAACTGTGGTCCCATGGAGCATTATTAGCCGGAGCACGGGAGGACTGAGGTGTGAGATCCTGACCAGGTGTCTTGGGATCTTGTTACTGCAGATCTGCAGTTGTCTCTTCAGGCATCAGCAGCTTCGGCCTCCTCAGCAGATCCAAGGAAGCTCTGTTCGGGAAGTATGTGGAAGTAGCTCCCCAGAGTCTGAGCCCTGGAAGAATGACAGAGAGCAAGAATAACCTTCCCGCCATCCTCCCTCACCTGGAGACTCCCAGAGACACTCGCCAGATGTCCGCCTTGTCTTCAGCTTCCTCAGAGCAAAAGTAACAAAAATGCAGAAGAGCAGGAAGAGGCCTTTGGGATTTCTTAGTAAGCTCCAGCCTGACCTACCATGGCCAATTATGTGCACAAACTCTCATTAGGCTCACTCTGAAGCCAATTGGGAGAATATTCTGGATGTAGAGAGTATTTGTTGACTTATATAAGAGAGAGATTAGAATAGTCAATGCTCTGAGCTATAAACATTAAAATATGTGAGCTCAACATGCATGGGATTTTAATGTTGCAGAGACCGGACGAGACAGGCTCCTCCTTTCCGTAACTGTTCACGCATCCTCTCTACCACTGTTCTGTGGTAAGAGCCAGAACCCTGTTTGCCTCCATCTCTGACTAACGTAATCATTTACTGCATTGTTCACTCAAACATTAGTGCTAAACCACCAAACAGCTTCTCAAGGCCAGGGACTACTATCCTCCAAGTACTGTAACTCTTCATTTTAATCCTTAGGACACAGCAGGTACTTAATAAATGCTTACAAAATTAGATAATGTTAACATCAGCCTTTTGATCTCTGGTCATTATTTTCTTAGGATTGACCCCCTCTCCACAGAAGGTACCTCAGTTGTTATTTGTTTTTATTTTTATATTTTAATAAACTCATGCCTCATCTTGGTGCCTCCTTACATTTTTAGAAAAACTCAAAGGCTCCAGTACATATGAACAGCCTGACCTGGACCTCTAGCCATCACTTTATAAAGACGGCTCCTGACTGCTGGTGGGGGAGAGTAAAATATCAAAAAAAATTTTTACAGCTCCTAGATGCCACATGGACACCAAGAAAAGTGCCCATTACACCGTACAAGGGACATCAATGGACTGGTACAATAAGAAGCAAAACAAAAAACCCAAAAAAACAAAAACCAGAAAGCAGACATAAAAATGAAATAAGCCTCTGTGGCAACCCCACACCCCAAAGGAGGGTCTGACCCTGCCCCTCACCCCAGAACCCCCACTCCCAGAGACCCCAAAGTACACTTGAATTAAAAAGACATAGTTCACTTGGGAGCTGGGGGCTTAAATCAGGAAAAGATGGTGGAGATTCTCTGATGGGAGACTGGCTACCCCTAAAATGATGGCCCCTAGCTTTGCAAGGCAGTCCCACCAAGGGTCTCCCATGGAAAAAGTGACACGAAACAGTGACTGAGTCATGGTTTCTATGTGCTCGAGCTTGCTGCCAGCACTTTGGCTGTTTGCAAACAATGCCTAGTCTGCACCCAGAACAACCCAAACCAAGGGTCCCTCAGGCCCTGAGGAATTGAAGATGCCACTGCATGTAAAAACTTGCTTGTGGACTTCACTGAGCTGCCCCAGCCAGGAGGCTATCAATGTGCACCTTCTCGGGATGGCTTAAAGCCTTCCCCACCCAAACAGAAAAGACACTAACAGTGACAAAGGGGCTGTTAAAGGATATCATCTCAAGTTTCAGACTACCCCTGATTTTGGGAATCAGACAATTGGCCAACATTTGTGACAGACAGTTTAGGGGCTCACAAGGATGTTAAAAATAAAATAAAAATTACATACAACCTCTTGTCCTGTGTCTTACATATTTGATGGGCTTAACAAGGAGTGCCCCAATAGCCCAGGTTACACGGCCTAGACAGAAGACTGTGTTTGTTTTGATACATCGGTGGGGGGTGGGGGGGAGAATAGTACCAACTAGTCCCTTTTCAAGGGTCACAATTTTGTTTCGCTTTGATTCTTCGGTTTTTCATATGAGGGG
This sequence comes from Chinchilla lanigera, assembly GCF_000276665.1. NCBI lineage: Eukaryota > Metazoa > Chordata > Mammalia > Rodentia > Chinchillidae > Chinchilla > Chinchilla lanigera. Next base: position 7,357,314 of record NW_004955500.1, read on the forward strand.
TCATTGGGTCTGTTCCACAGTCCCCTGGGCTGGTTATGTAAGCTGGAATATACAGTCTCAAGCCCTGCCTGCCTCAACACACCACACCCAAAGCCCTACTTTGCGGTGAGTCTCCCACGTTGGCTCAGTACCTTTTCTGAGGTTGCTCCTCTTTGGAGTCCAGGTGTGAGAAAAGCAGGGCCTTGGTTCTTTCTGTCCTTAGATTTTCAGTCACAGTAGTGGTTGTGTATACACCATCACCCAAAAGAAGCAGGTCCCTCCAGTCAGTCAGTCTCTCTCTCTCCTCCCCACTCTGTTCTTCCAGAAAACTTAGAAAACTACTTTTGTACCCTCTACAGTTTAAAATCCATCATTACTCATCAATCTTTGGTGATCTTCCTACTCAAAGACTTTTGAAATTCAACACAAACCATTTTGACCTTTTCTAAGATTTGACCTCTTTAGGCTAGAACTTTTTTCAGACCCTATTTGAGAGTCAAAGTAAAAGATGCATTCTTCTTTTGGGCTCACACTTGCCAATCTCTCAGCAGCAATAGATATCTAATGCGACATAAGGAGAAAAATAAAGCAGTAAAAATAACCAGAAATTACATTTACGATTTCACAGTGTGAGGCTTTTATTTTACTATTATCAGGTGAATTCAACAGAGCCTGAGCTGCGGCTGGGCTGGAGAGACATCCGTCCCAGGTCTCTGAGGTCACAGCTGAGGTCACAGAGTGCTGAGACAGGAAGGTGATTTAGGGGCAGGGCTGCTGTGATACGGGATCAGTGAGGGGAGAGTCTTAGAGGGTCAGGGGCCCACCAAAGTGTGATCTGGGGAGCCAGCCGGGTAAGTTGACTGGGTTCCTGGCTGGAATTCAGAAGTGGGGAAGGGTGGAGTGGGAAAAGTAGTAGGGAAGTTTCTCAGAGGAAGATTTACCTCTTACCTGAATCACTGCGTCAGCCTTTCAGTCACATGTGCTCTTGACAGTGTCGACTACAGGGTCCCATACAAGACACATACAGGCTGGAGCTCACGGACCGCCAACCTGTAGTCCTGTTCTGAGCAGACTGAGAGTATGCTGACTGTGAGGAGGGATGGGGTGCGGATCTATTATCTTCAAATCCGTATCTATTACTTCCTGCTCTTGCCTCAGAGTCCAGGAACCTCTGGTCAGCTCCCTTCCCCAATTTGTACATATTTTTTGCTTAAATTATTAAGGAGATTTTACTTAGGGCAAATCTTCTTACCCCCAACTTTCTTTATACATATGTACGTGCGCGCGCGGGCACACACACACACACACACACACACACGCTGACCCATTTCACACACAGGTGCTTTCTGAACTGCGGAGCCCAGGACCAACCTGCCTGTCCCCTGCGTAAATGCTTTTCTTCTCACTACGCACCTGCCCTCTCCCCCTCTTTACTCCTCCCCAGGACCTGGAGCGATTTCCACCTTCAGTTCCAGAGTCTTCGGCTTTGTGCAAGAGCAAATGGAACAGCATCCTCTCCAGGACCAAGAACAAAAGGGGAGCACGACACCCAAGCAGCAGGGAAAGTAAGCGGGGCCAGTGGGACCCTCAGCAAACCTTACGCGGGGTGTTTTCTGTAGGAGAACTAGGGTCAGCTGTCTCCCTTCTCTTCATCCGGCAGCATTTATTTCCCGGATGGGGGATGTGGGGACTTTCATGTGTTTCTTCTCTGTTAGTTGACTGATACATCCTAGGAACACTTACTCATTTCAGGGCAACTTTCTCTAAATCCTTTAAGTCCTGTAAAATGTGAATCAAAACCAGCCGTCTAAAGCCATGCCTCACCGAAACAGGGTTGTAGAAAGAGCCAGCAACAGTTGCTTGAGGCTAATTATGAGACCCAGAATGTTAGCCATTAAGTCAGAACAAAAGGATTTCCGTGACCTTACACATCAGGAAAGCTTCAGAAAGTAACTGGAACTTGGATTAAGCCTTTGAAGTATGCAGCAGATGTTCTCCCGTAAAAGCCTTTTAGCAATTAGGGAAGGAGAGAGTTTAAAGTGTCTTCTAAATTTCTTGGCTGCCTTTTATTATTTAAATGCTCAGAATGGTTACCTGGGTCTCAAGCCTAAGAACCAGTAAGGACTTGAGAACCCTGAAGCCTGGAAAACAGTGGGAACCTGCTCTAAGAATGTGAGTGTCTTCCTGACAGCTGCAGGACTCTGAAGGGGAAATAGTGAGTAAACACAGAATCTTACAGTTCTCTGTGAAAAGGCGCATAAACTACACCACAGCCCCAACTTCTTTGCTGATCAACAGATGGTTTCTACAGCATAACTAGGAAAGGCTGTACGAATAACACTGAAACCAATGACGCTTAAAATGAACTTAGTTATAAAGACTTTCCTGCCATCTTCCCCTGAAAGCCTTGGGATAAGATTCTTACTCTTGTTTTAGAGAGAAACATTCATACAGGCAAAAAGATCTGCCAGAAGTCCTGGAACTGGAACATCTTGAGGCTGGAATTCAAAACCAAAACCTGTAGGATTCCAAATTCTTACCGAAATGTAGTCTTCCAGTAGTAACTCAGCTATAAAATAACTGGGACTCAATAACCGGTGCTTTTTATGAGCAGTCAAAATAGAGTGGACTCAATCACAACTGAAATGGAAGGAACGCAAACTTTCCTATTACTGTTACTAAGCATATCACAGCTTTGGTTTGCGGACACCTGCACCTCTGTCACAGGATCATCTGCAGAGGTGTGTGCAGGTCAAAGCACCTACCATAGTGTCTGCTTCATGAAAGCTCAATCATCTTCTGCCTCAATTTTGGGAGATAAGTCACTAGAACTGTATGGTAAAATCTCTCCCTCTCCCTCTCCCTCTCCCTCCCTCCTCTCCTCCACCCCTCACTTCCTTTCCCTTCCTCCATCCCTTCTCTTCCTCCATCCATCCTCCTCCTATCACTCTTCTGTTTCCTTCCTTTCTAACACACACACACACACACACTGGTGCCCATGTGACCCATTTTAATTCTTCTCTTTCCTGCTAGTTTTCTCCCTAACAAGTGTACAACTACTCTGTCTCCAGGTGACTTTGGCACTGATTCCAGTAGTATTTGGAAATAAAAGCTTCAGTCATACGGCCCAGACTAAGCAAAATCTTTCAGCTGCCTCCTCAGAACTCCATTCCCATCCCATCAGAGGTCATGAAGGAAAATGACAATACTTTGTGGGAACAAAGAAGGAAGCAGTTTGGTAACTGAATATACTATACCTCTGCAGCAGGAACCAGGGCAGTTTCACAGGCTAGACAGAGTGAAGGGTGGGAAACAGATACAACGAGACAGGCAAGAGAACGGTAAGGTCTAATGATACTGACCATCACTTTCATCTCCATTTCTTTCTGCTTTTACATTCCCAAAGTTCTGTCATAATAGTCAAGATGTTAGGAAAATAAGGCTACAAGTCCTAGACTGAATAAGAGAGGTAGGATGCTGGCTATTTTTCCTGAAGCTTTAGTACAGAAACCTCAAGAATTCCTGCCAAGAACTGTAGGATAAAGTTGGGGGAAGTGTTTAGCTATCTGCTCCTAAACGCATTTCTATCCTCCTCTCTTCCAGCACATCTGAAGAAGAGATAATGGTACTACAGGTGGGTAAGACATCCAAATGCATTCGTCTCTATCTCCTGGTTCCTGGGGATAGAGATGAGCCAGAGGCAGAAAAACTTGGAGGCTTGGGCTTTGTGGTTAGGGATGTTTGACCGGCTGGTAGGTCATTGTGTACCAAGACCAGCTACAATTCCAAGGCCACTTCTATACCAGATGATTCCAGGGTCAGGAAGGGTCTATGAGTACTGATGAAGCAGGTAAACAGGTGGTTTCATTTGTGCCTGTCACTCGAGCTACATGAAGAGATAAGCAGGAGATATAGGCTAAAAATGACTCAGAGTAGGGCTGAAAGAGCCTTAGGGCTTTGTGAAGAATTGGGTGACTTCAGGCGTTCATCTCAGTTCCAAGATGTGTCTTTTGTCTCAACATTTCCATAATGTGTCAGATCAGATTCTGGGAGAGTTAGTTTAATACCCTCAGGATTTCTCTCTTATCTCAACAGGAAAGAAAAGTAACAATCACCAAAACTCTGTGGGACCAGGTGAGCACATTTCTCTACAGAACAGCAAGATGTGGAAGAAAGGAGATGGGTTTGAGAGAAGAGTAGATTTCTTTCTCTTCCCCTGAGCTGCTCGCTGGTTGATGATGAAAGGTTGCTCTCCTCCCTCCCAGCTTGTCCTGTTTCCCACCCTGTCCCAGGCTTTCAGAACCTCATGTCTCTGTATCTCTGCGGTTCTTCTGACACCCACCTCCTTGAGGCTGTCGTGAATCTTGTTTGTTCGAAGTCTGGCTTTCAGAGTGTTTAATCCCTCAGTTTTCAGTGACTGCCACAGACTTGAAAGCACCGGTTTGGTCTTTCTCACAGGTTCGGCATGATAGTCACACTCTGATCCCCACAATGAAGACTGATATGACTATGCATTTCCAAGCCATTTTATGTCAATTATTCACCACCTCTGCGAAGGTTTAGATTAAAAATCAGCCTGGAGGAGAAAGTTCCAGGTGAACTCCAGCTCTATTTTATTTTCTCTCCCCGCCAGACTCTCTGAAACAAGTAGGTAGAACTCCTGGGGTAAAAAAAAAAAAACATCCTTCAAAGTAAGGATGTTTTTAGAACACAAGAAGTATGGCTTGTCTGTGCAGAAAAGTGAATTCATCACTCTGGGGACACTGGCCACTTTTTGCAACAAAAGTGTGAGAAAAGAGGAGTACAGTTATGAAACTGTACTTTGGATATAAAGAATTGTCCCTCTTGTGTTAGGAAAAAAGACTTTTTATTCTTCTTCAAGGGATTTTTGCCTTAGAGATTAGGTTACATCATTTAAATTGGTTTAAAGAGTCAAAGCATGTCTTTCTTCATGGAAGATGGTTGAGTCCTATGTTGCATAATGAATAATTTAGTTGAATCCTACGAAGAGAGTATTTGGGATCTTGAAAATTATGAGCTTCATATGTAAATAGGCTCATTTAGTCGTCAATAGGACCATATTGCCTCAGTCTTCCAAGTGAACCAATGCCATGAGCCGTAAGTCTCAAGATCTGTATTATATTAAGCCCTGCTTTTCAATTTGATTTCTAAAATTGATTTAAAATGAACTTAAATTCAATGAATAGCCGAACACTTTCTCCTGTTAAAGTTGTGACTTGTTCACATTGACAAAATGTCGTTGATTTCCCAGGCATCTTGAAATGACAGCCAAGGTGGCCAATTCTCAAGCAGGAGAGTGTCAAGTTTGTATTTGAATGAGTACCAAAGCAAGTTATGCCCATCAGGCAGGCAAAGTGGACCATTCTAAACTTGCATAGAACACAGACATTTACTCATAGTTTCTAAGGGGATTTCTCACAGATATCAGCTACTTTAGCATCCCAATGTTGATATTTTGGTTGTATGTGTTATACACTTAAACTCTTGAAAACTAAAGAATAATGAATTACTTTTGATTTTATAGGACACTTGCCACATGGAACCAAGCGGGAAAAGATAGTTCACTGAATCAATGACTATAGATTTTTTTTTAAAAAAATTAAAATAGGTGAAATTCTCCACAGCCTGTCCTGAAAGCCCCTACTGAACATATTATATTAAATGAATACTGTGGCCAAATTTTTATTCTCTTATTTTCAGCAACTCTTATTATAAGTTCTACAGAAGGAAGTGATCTTAATTACAAGGCTTTACATTAGCATAACTATCTCATGCTCTTACATTACTGGATTAGCTAAAAAGTGAATCGCTTGCATAAAGGTCAAAGCTTATCCTGTTGAGAATCTAAAATATAACTAAGGGGGGGGGGTACAAAGGGTTGTGAAAAGCTGTAAGTTGATAACTGACACACTCTATCCCTTTTGAATATTCATTTTTCACATGCACTCTTATACACAAATTGAAATTCCTGAATATCTAAATATCATATTTCCACCAAGTAAGATATAGTAGTCTATCTTAAAGTTATTGCCCTTCCCTTCAAATGAGATAATCCATAGCAACTATTATTGTATTTATCCATGCCTAGGCAAGTATATATATGCTTATTCAGTCTTATGAGAAACTGCCAGAACTTCTTCCAAAGTGTCTGTGTGACTTCACATCCCCTCTAATAACAAATGAGAGTTTCAGCTGCTCTGCGTCCTCACCGACATTCCATCCTGTCCTCCAGTAGATTATACCTAAATGTAACTAAATGTTTATTTTAATAACTATGCATAGCTTCAGAACAAGGACCAATTAAAAAGAAGGTAAGTATAATAGTAGGCTTCATTACACATTCTGTCAGAATTCAGCCCTCCTTAAATGGTGTACTGTATTTCCCTAATTTCCATATGAAGAACTGAAAACCAAGAGGTCGGGTAGAATGAAACTGAAGAGACTTTATTGCTGGAGACAGAAAGCCACACTCCACAGCCTGATGGCTAGATCAAGTGATTAGGTCCTTCTATAAAAATCTGTTTGACAAAGTGAAGTCTATAATGCTAATTTTTCTATATTTTTGTCTTCTGACAGGTACTGTCAGCTTTTAAGGATATACAAAAGGAGGTAAGATTATACTTTGACAGCACCTGTCTGGCAAGTGCAAGGTCCTAAGTTTGATTCCCAGTACCAAAAAGAAAGAAACAGAGAAGGAAAGAAAGAAAAGAAAGAAAGAAAGAAAGAAAGAAAGAAAGAAAGAAAGAAAGAAAGAAAGAAAGAAAGGAAAGAAAGAAAAAGAAAGAAAGAAAGAAAGAAAGAAAGAAAGAAAGAAAGAAAGAAAGAAAGAAAGAAAGAAAAGAGAGAAAAAAGATTAAACTTTGATTCTCTAAATTTCCTGGCCTCATCACCTTCCTGCATCCCAGTTTTATTCCCTAATGACATGGTGACTCAACAAGTTTTATCTTTATTTATCTCAGTGATTTCTCCCTTTAGAAATACCATTGATGTGTCTGTCCAGACAACTAAAGCAAAAAGAAACCTAATATTTTCTTTGAGGAACTTTGATGATCTATAGAGAAAATTACATTTACGGTAATTTCTCTCAGGAATGTAGTTATATGAAATGCTGAGAAATGACCAAGTTGAAGGGAGTACACAAGTAATATTATAAAACGCCTTATTAGATAAGTGTGTTTATTAAATGCAGGAAAGTACAAACTAAGGAGAAAGGCTTTTGGGATAAACAGAAACAATTCTCTGATCTTACTCTATGTAGATTTCAATCTCTTCTGAATACTGATCAAATATTTAAATAATATAGTCAAACATGCAATACATTATTGGTCTGCCAAAGATGCTGAGGTTTCTTTGTTGTTGTACTGGGTATTGAACCTGGGGACTTACTACTGAGCAACATCCCCAAACCTTTTCATTTTTTATTTTGAGATAGAGTCTTACCAAGTTACTAAGCTGCCCAGACTAGGCCCAAACTTGCACTCTTCTTGCCTCGGGTTCCCACAACAGTACAGGCATGCACCACCACACCTCAGTACGCTGAGTTATATTAACTTTCTCGAGGTCCTACTAAGTTCACTATTGCATTTTTTCTGCTTTCTGCTACAGTGGAGATGAATAGGCACTCTCTATACACAAGTACTCATGACAGACTATTCCCATAGGCTATAAAAATAGGGAAGAATGTAATTTAGGACAGGACAGCACAAATATAAAACGAGGACAAACTGGAAACTTCTATACAAATTTCTTGGCTTTTGTTCCTCTGAATGTAGATATAATTTCAATAAAACTAGAATCTAAATATAATATTAGCCTCCTGCAATCTCACGAAAAGTAGCTCTCTCTTCCTAGTTGGGAAGGAATAACAGACAGAGACTGAGCTCACACCGGAAATAACCCTTCTCTCTTTCACCATCTAGATCACTTTTGGCCTTAGAATTTAGCCTTTAGAGCCGGGCTTGGTGGCGTACTCCTGTAATCCCAGCACTCTGGAGGCTGAGGCAGGAGGATCATTGCGAGTTCAAGGCCATCCTGGGCTACAAAGTGAGCTCAAGGCCAACCTGAACTGCACAGTGAGACCCTGTCTCAAAAAAGACAAAAAAAAAAAAAAAAGAACTTAGCCTTTGGTCCAAGCTACTATGTCACTGTATTCTGCTAAGGCATCTGGGACTTACTCAGGAAAATCATGGCAGCCTTTGCCTCCACCTGTCTGTGGGTAAAAGGGGCATCAGAAGTTTTGCCTCTGTGGTCAGGATGCCTCCACCTTACCCAGAACATAGGTTTCCTTAGGTCACAGTCTCTTCAGGAAAGACTTGAGCTAGTGGCAGAGGAGGTTTGTCCAAAGTGGGTCTTGCATGTGCTGATGCCCAGCTGCTGGCTCTCGGGAGCTTAAAGGACCCCAAATCAGCAGCTCCTTACTCGGAAGTGAGTGATAAGGGTTACTTAAAAGTTCCTTCACAAGTAGTTCAACCTCCCCTACAGAGAAACACGGGAGACTCAGTGAGGACACTGAAAGGGGCCAAAAAACTCACAACTAAGAGGCCGATAGAAGAGTGAGTTCGTTTTGTGAGTAGTTAAGGACGTGAGTAGTGAACTATGTGTCTCCCACCCTTAAGGGCCAGCAGCTTGCTTCTACATACTTACCACTTTGTTAGGCATACATTGAGCATACACTGCGTGCACAGCACTGGCTGCAATGTTCGGCCTGAGAGATACAAAGACAGTACAAATTCTGCTTTCAGGAAATACAGAAATCAGTTCCATTCCCAAGAAGCCCATATTTCCCATAGACCTCTCTATAGCTGCCGGGCCTATAGCTGGTATATTCTGAAATCCCAGGACCAGTCTCTTGGGTTACTGACTTGCTGAATTCTCATTATTTTTCAGCTGCAGGAAGATGCTCGGATTCGAGGTAAAAAATATATATATTTTTTTAATTGGTTTTTTTTTTTTTCATTTCAAGGTTTGGTAAGAGATGAAATCTACAGGGGAATAAGAAAGAGTTTATCTCAGAGTCTCATTTTAGGACCTTCCCTTGGGTTTAAAGCTGGGCTCCAGGTCCTCTTTCTTCCCTCTTCAGTCGGATGGGCACTGGCTCTCCTTACAGCCTCCCTGAACACACTAGCCCCATGGTGGTGAATGTGTGGTACGCACACCACAGCCGGCCGGCTGTCATCACTAAAAGCTCTGAAAGGTTCACTGTCACTGCAAGTCCCTCCTTTCTCCACCCCAGCTACCAAGTGTCTTATTGCTTCAGGCTGTTAGAATATCACAGACTGGATAGCATAAACAACCTGATTTTTCCCCAAGTCTGGTCAATTGCCTCTACTCCAGAATAAGAAAATATGGTCCAATGTTGTATGTCTGTTAATGTTTCCCTCCTTTTATCTTTAAAATAAAAAAAAAAAAAGAAAATATGGTCTGGCAGAATCCATCATGAGAACTGAGAAAACCTTTCTCATTGTTGACCCCTCAGGGACAAAAGGCCCAAGGGTCAGGCTTACCTCTGCTTTGAGGGTTGTTCTTTATCCAGGGAGTCTTGATTTCCAAAGAGGTAGCTGGCGGGCCTTGGCAATATATGCTTGATTACCCAGCTGTAAAAATGTGAATTTATGATCTAGCTGCTGTTATTTCTCTGCACCCTGAAAGGTGGGGAGGAAGGGTTGGATTTGGGGGAGTGAAGAGAATTCGTTTCATGGTATCCTTCTTCCATACAAAAAAGAGAGATAGGAAGTAAGAAACCATAACTGGTTCCACTGGCAGTGCTCTCAGACGGAAGTATTCGGCTAGCTCTAAATTATGTCTTGGCTGAACAGAACTCCGGGGACTATGATTCACTACGCTTCACAGATGTCTTGTGCTACATTCTGCAACCACTTCTCTGAAATAAGTCAGGCCCCTCCTACTTTAGCTTGCTAACTCCAAATGGGGGGTGTGAGCTTGGAAACTGGAGGGATATTTCCGTACCCTGTAACAGAATACTTCCTTCCTGTATCCACCCCAGGGATGAGCAACTGTACTGTAACACCTATCTCATCTGCACCCAGAACTGGGTAAGTGTCGCTAATCTAACAGTTTCTAAGGGGAATAGCACCCACCTGGAAATGGGTGTGATGACCAGGAATACAGCTAGGTCTGAACCTTGACCCTGCAGAAGATACTTCCAACTTACTTCCAATGCACCTCTGATACAGAGCAAGGGTTGGTCCCCACCACCCTTAACTGAAGGGGAACTACAAAGCTACGAAAAAGAGGTAAAGAATCAGGGTCTTAGAAAAAATTATAAACAAAATTCAAAAATGGTTGGTGTACCAGTGCCCCAACATTGAGAGATGTGAGTTCATTTTCCACAGAAAAAGACAAGGAGAGAAAGTATCAGACTACCATACAGGGATTTAATTTAGATTAGATTTAATTGGGATGACTTCCAATAGTGACAGTGGAGAAACAGAGAATTAAGTAGTCAAGAAAAATTGCAACATCATGCTGTAGAGAGCTTTAACAATGCAAACATTTTTTAAATATTAGTTTGAAATCCTTCAGGTATGGTCATGCCTGAACCAAGAAATGAAGAAAATGAACTCCCTAAATCACTTTTGAACAGAGTTTGTTTCTGTCTAAGAGAGTTAGCCCTTGGGAAATAGAACCATGCCATTTAAAGAGATCAACCATTGTGCTACAGCTTTCTCAGAGCTAAAACTATGGAAGGGACAATTGAAAGTTCTCCTCATACTTACATAATTTCTAAATGTATTAGTTATAAACTTTCACATAAACAGCACTTTTGACTGGTCAAAATTCTCTTGAATCTACAATTTTATTTAATCTGATGATTTTTTTTTAACAGACAGACAACCTTTTACAATATAGAAAAAGAACAGTACAGACAATACAGAGTTACAAACATGTGGTAGGAAATTAGCAATGCTTGTAGTATTACATATTGATATCTTCAAAGTGGTTTCTCATGAAAACAGATAGAGACATGCAATATTGACCAATCAAGGACTCA
>NW_004955500.1:7371636-7380767 GCF_000276665.1 Chinchilla lanigera
GCTGAGAAAAATGTGTATTCTGATGTTGTGGGGTGGAACACTCTGTAGACATCTACTAAGTCCACTTGTTCACAGCTTTGGTTCAGATCTGTTATTTCCTTGCTGATTTTTTGTCCACTTGACCTATCTCTTTGTATCAATGGGGTGTTGAGGTCCCCTGTTACAATACTGTTATTAGTTATATGGGTTTTCATGCCTGCTAAGATTTGTCTTATATGACTTGGAGCTCTGACATTTGGTGAATATATGTTTATGATTGTCATCTCATCCTCTTGCAGTTTTCCCCTGACTAGTATGTAGTGACCTTCTTTATTTCTTTTGATTGTTGCTGGTTTGAAGTTTTCATGGTCTGCAAACAGAATAGCTACAACTGCTTTTTTCTGGGTTCCTGTTGCATGAAGGATTGTTTTCCATCCTTTGACTTTTAGTCTATGGATTTCCTTTCCAGTGAAATGTGTTTCCTGTATACAGCATATTGTTGGATTTTGTTTTTTAATCCATTCTGCCAGTCTGTTTCTTTTGACTGGAGAATTGTGGCCATTTACATTTATAGTTATAACTGATATGTGTGGATTTATCATTGTCATGTTATTTACTTGTGTTGGTGTCCTACTTTTTCTACCTGTTTACTTGATTGCTCTTCTTGACATTTCCTTTCTACTGCTGTTCTTGAAATTGCAGTCAGGTTTTTCTCTGTCTAGAATATCTTTTAGTACTCTTTGTAATGCTGGTTCAGTGCTCATGAGGTTCTTCAGTTCTTTGTCATGAAAATATGTTATTTCTCAGTTGAATTTGAAGGATAGTTTTACAGGGTACATCAGTCTTGGTTGGAAGCTGTTCTGTCTCAGGACCTGTAATACTTCACTCCAAGCTCTTCTCGATTGGATGGTTTGTGCTAAGAAGTCTGCCGTGATTCTGATGGGCTTTCCTTTATAGGTAATGTGTTTCTTTTCTCTATCAGCTTTTAATATTCTGTTCTTTTGCTGGAGATCTGGGAACTTGACTATTATATGTCTTGGTGTAGTTTTATTTTGGTTGTGATCATTTGGAGTTGTATATGCCTCATTTACCTGTATATCAGGTTCTATTTCCATGCTTGGGAAATTTTCTGCTATTATTTCTGCGAATATTCTTTGTATGTCAGTTGTTTTGCCTCCTGCTATTTCATTGACTCCTATAAGTTGTACATTATTCCTCTTTGCCTCATCTTGCAGCTGCTGAATTGACTTTTCCTGGATCCTTGTTGATTTTATGAGACCCATTCTTTCATGGTTGCTAGCTGCCATGCTGTCTGCAAAGTCTGAGATTCTATCTTTGGCTTCATTCAAGTGGTTTTGGCAGCTTTCAATGGAAGCTTCCATTTTCCTGGAAGTCTCTTTGAATCTGGTTCATGCATTCTAAGTCCTTTGTATAGTTTTCATTTAATGCTTCTGTCCATTGTCTTTGTTCTTCTATTTTCTTATATGTTTCTTCTTCAGACTTTGTGAGCATTTCCTTCATTATTCTTGTCATTTCACTTTTTGTCTGAGAGATTATTTCTTATCTCATCTCTTCTATGGCCTTATGGAGTTGTTTCTTTACTTCCATTGCAATCATCTCAGCTATTTCAGGCACGTGTTTACCAAATTCTCCTATATCTGTGTCTCCTAGACTTGTTCTGAGTGGGGTGGAGTTCTGGGATTGTGTTTCAGTCCTTCGTTTTGTCATGTTTGCTAGTGGATGCAGAAAACTCAGTTTCCCCCTTCAGTAGATGCACAGCAAAGGCCACTAGTGTCCCTAGTTTTGCTGTTGGTCAGGTTTGCCCCTCAGTGACCCCTGAGAAGCATTACTTAGTCTCAGGTTTTCTGGCAGTTGTTGATTTGTATCTAGTTATCCCTGGTCTCAGACACGGGCATTGGTGTCAGCTGATGACAGACCATCTGATCCAGCATCCCCTTGCAGATTAGGGCACGTGCACGGCCCAGACTCGGGTTGCACTGGTGTGACCATCCTCGTCCATTGAATCTACATCCCCAGGAAGTTCAGGGTACAGGCAAAACCCAGACACAAACTGCAGGGTCAACAGTTTGTGAACCACCTGATTCCGTGTCTCCAGTCAGTTCAGGACACACAGGAACCAGATCCAGGCCAGACAGGCAGCAATCACAGACTGGCCTTGCCTGCGACCCCCCTAGGGGGTCCAGGTGAAGGTAAAGCACTGACTCGAACCTTGGAACCAGCAGCTCTTGGAGCACTCGCTCACTCTGCACAGGGCGCATGCAGCGGAGAGGCCACACATGCCGCCCCTAGCTAGAACAGTCCCTGGGGCTTCTGAGTGAGGACCTCCTGTCTGCTGCGGGTGCAGGGAAGGCAGAGACTCAGTTTGTAATGACAGTGGGGTCCTGGGTCACCGGCTCTGCCCCCAGGAAGTAGATGGGAAATTCCTGGCTCTCTCCACGAGTTTCAGCTGGGAACAGTGGCAGTGTGAGTAAAGTATGGACTCAAACCGCGGGACCAGCAGCTCTTGATGCACTCGCTCACTCAGCACAGGGCGCATACAGGGAGAGGTCATATGTGCCGCCCCCAGCCAGAGAAGTCGCTGGGGCTTCTGAGTGGGGACCTCCTGTCTAGCTGTCTCCGCGAGTTTCAGCTGGGAACCGTGGCAGTGGAAGTAAAGCATGGACTCGAGCTGCGGGAGCAGCACCTCTTGGAGCACTTGCTCACTTGGTGCAGGGCGTGTGCAGGGAGGGCTTACACCTAATCTGACTATTTTTATGAGATAAGCAAGAGGAAGTTGCCTGATGAAACCATAAACTCGGGTAGTTATTACACTTAATCTCCTAATGCCCAGCAAGGGCATTTCCTGCAGCCCCCATGATCACCAGGAATTACAACTCCCAGAGTCAATGATGTCCATAGTGGAATGTTACAACAAAATCCACAAAGATGGTGCAGGCCAGAGACGGGTGCAAAGGATGGGATCTTTCTTCCTCATAGATCCACAACTTCCTCTAATTTGCTACAGAAGCACAAAGCCTCCAGATTTCTCTACAACCTCAAAGGTGAGATCACAGTTCAACACTGGAGACCAGCCATCAGGAACCCATTTCCACAACCTTAGAACAAAACTCTCTGGCCAGTCAGCTTACTACTCGGGACCCTAACTCTATCATCAAAGAAGGAAGGACTCCTCTGCTTCTGCAGGTGACCTGTTTTTTCCTAAGTGACTTTTCCTGTAAAACTCTGTCTACACCATCTACGAAGTAGCCAGGAGCCCAAGCCTCATACATAGCATAGCACCCCAGCAAGCCGGTGTCATCCAGGGCAGGAGCAATGGGGTGAGAAGGGTGGACAGGTGAGGCCGGGCTCAGACTAGGTTCTTTTGGTCTCTGTAATCAAGACAAAGAGCTGCACAGAGTGTATCAGATATGAGTAGTTCAGTGTAAGAAGGACTGTTCAGGAAGTAGGCACAAACAGATATGGGACAAATAGACGGAAAGATGAAGCTTAAAAACACTAATAAAGGTGAAGCCAAATTTCCTTCCGGAAAGTCCTCTATCAACTTACATTACTTTTGGGATTTAATTCAGTATCAAGTCAAATACATGCGGAATAGACACCTTTTTTGAGGTTCTCAATGACATTGCTTAAGTGACATACCTTATTCTAACCCTCTTAACTTTCCTGTTCCTTAGTATATGTACACTTAACCCTACCCTGCAGAAGTGGACCATCTCAGATATTCACCCTTTAAATGGCCCTGTCTAGGGCTCATTGGGAATTCCTTTCAAGACAGAATCTGACTTGTAGGTGATGGAGAAAATTAGCTTCATCTCCATGAGACTTAGTACAAGACTCTATGTATTTTATCCTGTTTCCCATATAAGCATAGAAAATGCACAAAACAGTCCAATATTTTGACAACAAGGTTGCACCTTTCTAAAAGAACACACACATTCACAAAACTTCAGTCATCATTCAATACCCAGTTTTGGTTCAGTATTAAGGGAGAAAGCTGTCTTTGTCATTAGTACAATATGGTGAGCAAGTGTAGGACAGCAAAGATCCTGAAGTAGGCACAGTTTAAAAGGATGTGATCTACAGCTAATAGACCTCTTCCCTCAGTTTGTGTTGGATACTTTGGGTAGGATTACAAGGGGTAGAAGAATCTTACAAGGACTGCTTTCACCTTCAGTGCCACCTGCCTCATAAGCTACCTAGAAGGGAAGAGAATAAATTTCTTTTTTCCCCATCCATGTGACTACTAGGGCTCAGCTTAGTTGCCTGAAAAGGAGAAACTATCACTGAACCAAGAGGAGGGAATGGTGTCCATGGGCAGAGATACCAGTGTCTATGGCTGCATCTGGGAAGATGGAAATCAACTGAGATCCCAGAAGATCCCAATTGCCAAGCAGAGAACCCAGCAAGTAAACAACTGTGGAAATAAATGTGACAGGAAAAAAATTGTCTTCTTGGTTTTTCTTGGGTTGTGGCGGAATATAGTGATAGAATTTCATTTGGTTTGCAGAATGGCACTATATGCTGTGAGACCTGGATTATAAAATATAAACTCATTCAGACTTTATCTGTGTTATTTTGTGAATCTCTGTTTCTTCTCCTGTAAAATAAGCTGTCATAAATATAAGATACTGAAGTCTTTCATTTCTAATAGGCTGTGATCTCAGCGTTCCTTTCCAACATAGTTATCTCGTCCTGCCACTTGTGGAAAGACCACCTAATGCAAAAGCATTTCCTATAAGAAAGGGCTATTTAGAATATTTGTCAAACATAGTGACCTTTGTAAATGGAAACACACATATTGCATAACAAGAAAGGTAGTTACTATTTTCTAAACAAAATCTGAACTGGTAAGCATAACACATAAACTAAACAACATAACCCCAGGAGTGAGAATTTGTCATACCATAGTAAAATAATAAACAGAATGCATTATAGCCAGAAAGTAAGTTTTAAGAAATCTTCATCTGATTAGATGTTTTTTGACTTGGCATTTGTTAAAACACAAACTTATTAAGAATTTATGAAATTGATAAATTAAATAATAAAGAGATCATAAATATTTAGTGGTACTGAAACACTAGGAACATGCTCCCTTATGTTAATTCAGCAGCATTAAAAATGCTGTCAGTGATTTTTTTATTTCTAAAACTAGTTAAATATAACATCTCAGATATTTTATAGAATTTCACAAAAAATAGCAAAATTTACCAAGAGAATAAGGCAAAACTTTTCCCAAAATCAAGATTTTAATGGAGTCACCTCCAAAATTCTACATCTCAAACTTGCAAAGGCTGAAATTACATTGTATTATATTAAAAAGCAAGAATCAATCAGTAGAATAGAAATGCATTTATAATCCAAGAAAAAATTCAGCCTGTAATGGGCCAAAAAAACACATTCTTTTTCATCATCATCCTCCTGAAAGTAATACTTAGTAAGACCAAAAGAGAAGATGAAGGGTATAATGAAAGGTATATAGATAGGAGAGAATTAACAGTCTTTGTTCACAGATGATATAATCATCTATGTAGAAGATTCAAAAGATTAGGTTAAAAACCCATGTGACTATAAGCAAGTATGTCAAGGGTGCAGGTTATGATATTATCATACAAAATCAACCATTTTCTGGTCACAGTTAGAGACCATACTCATAAGTGAAATAAATCAGACCTGCATGTGCAAGCACTGCATTGTCTCACTAGTGTAAAACCTGAAAGAGTTAATAAAAACTTGGAGGTATGATAGACATTGTGAAATGAAAGTAAAATGCTCAAGGGTAAAGGGCAACTGGGATGTAGGAAAAGAAGGGAAAGAGGGAGAAATTTTGTATGTATATATAGGATAGTTAACATAGTTGATCTACTGTCTTCTGTTTCTTTACTGAAAGAAACTGTTAATGAGTCCTTGACTGATCAATATTGCACGTCTTTATCTGTTTTCATGAGAAACCACTTTGAAGATATCAATATGTAATACAACAAGCATTGTTAACTTCTTCCCACTTTGTTTGTAGCTCTGTATTTTTTGTATTGTTCTTTTGATATTTTGTAAATGGTTGTCTGTCAATATTTCCTCCTTTTATTTTTAAAATAAAAAATCAAACATTTTCACATTATCATCAATGTAAAAATTTAATTAGAAACTAAAAATGATGTCACATGTTACCACTCTCAAAAAGAAATACTTGAGCATAAATCTAATACAGTATATCCAAGTTACACAACTAATAAAATAAAAACTAAATAAATGGACAGATATTCTAGGAATACCTAATGTTGTAAAAATGTCAATAAGAGCCATGGAAAGCAATGGAACCAGTATAGAATAGAATATCCCAGGGTACTGACAAGAAATGGGTCAGACCTCATACGGACATAAACACAATTCTGAAGCAGTTTAACCCATTTGGACTATGACTATCTGCCTCAAACTGTCTATATGAAGCAAAACATTTTTTTCCTAGAGTAAGAGAAGATCAGATCAGAGTGTCAATTTTATTTCTAAAAAATCACATATTCCTGAAGACAGGACCAAATGACCCCAAAACAAGAGCAAAACCTGAAGAAACAGATCCACAGGAATCCAGATATTGGAGTTACTACAATGACTTTGATTAATATGCTCAGGAAAATAGATAACAAAATGTAGGTTACCTCTAGAAAACCGGAGTTATAAAATAGAAACAAAATTATAAAGATAAAAAATATAAAAACCAAAATTAAGAGAAGAGTAACACAGTAGAAGGTAGGTAAAGAGAAACTATCAAGACTGAAATATAAAGACAAAAGCAAAACTAAGTACGACATTAAAAATCTTGTGGGAAACAATAAAGTCTAATGTACATTTAGAATCTTGGAATAGAATAAGACACAGTAACACATGAAAATCATGTTAAACATTTAAAAACCAGGAAATTGCAAAGGAAACATTATGGTGACTGTTATGGTTTGTGTTTGGGTGTCCCCCCAAAACATCATCCAGTCATGGGGCGGCTTCTAGAGTTTATGATTCATGGGTGTGAGTGCTACACCCACCCTGGAGCGGGTAGTTTGCATACAATGTAAGGGAGGGAAAGAGGCTGCTTGCCACGCTTCTCCTTGTGCTCTTCCTGCTTTTCCGGTTTTCTGCCTCCATGAACTGTTGCCCTTTGCCATGTGCCACTCTGCCTTGGAGCCAGTAGAGTATGGACTGAAACCTCCACAAACTGTGAGCCAAATAAACCTTTCTGTCTTTAATTTTGGGCATCAAGGAGTTTGTTTCAGCAATGAGAGAAAGGTAACTAAGACAGTGAGAAAGAAATTTGAAGAAGTAGTTACCATCTTTGGGGCAGGAGAAACAGAGTAGGATGGGTCAGAAGCATCTATAGGCTTGCAGGAGAGGCTCCATGAACTGGAACTCAGATCCCTGCAGAGGAGTACTGCTCACCTGTTCTGCTATCTCAAAACAGCAGAGTAGAGGTGCCATGGAGCTGGGAAGAGGGGGTTTTCTTGCAGCTATTGGCCAGTCTGAGAGGCATGAGGAAGCTAGTCCTGGGTTGCTGAGAAAAAACGGAAAGTGGTTTCCAAGCTAACCCTGGGATGACACAAATAGCAAACAGCTTCCCTTTAATGCTGAGGTAGATGCTTTCTAGATCCTGCACATCACAAAGCTGAGCAGGGTTTTGGAGATGACAAAACAGTTTATCACTGGAGACCTCCAGCAGGATAAACACAAAGTAAACCATACTTAACCAAGATATGGAAGCAACCAATGTACTTATCAAAGGATGAATGGACTAAAAAATGTGAGTGTAAAAATCTTAAAGTTTACATGAAACTGCAAAAGACCACACATAGTCAAAGCAATATTAAATAGGCAGAGAAGTGGAGGTATCATACCTTCTAACCAAAATGCAATGATATTGGCATAAAAATAAAGATGAGAATGGGGAGTAACTCAGTAGTAGAGTATCTGTCCAGTGTGCACAAGGCCTTAGGTTTGATCTCCATTGCTGGAAAGAAGAAAAAAAAAAGGACCAGTGGAACAGAATAGATATACCAGGAAAAAACCCATGCTATTTATGGTCAGTTGATAGTTTGTTAGTTTTTCTTAATGACTTTTATTGGTACATTTTTGGCATATATGATGATGATCACATTCATCATAGGGAATTTGTACATGCACATGATATAACTTGATTCTTTTTTTCCATTCCCTTACTTTCCCTTCAACCCTCATACCGTCCTTATTTACAAAGCTTTGTTTCCAATTTTTCCTTCTCTCATTTTCTAAATTTGTCCACTCCTTCCTTTTCCACTCTGCCCCCCCCCCTCTTGATGCTTTTCTTTCAGGAAGATATCAGGAAGGAGAACAGCTGGGTAGGATGGAACCTCTACTCCTAGTTTTTTGAGGAATCTCCATACTGATTTCCACAGTGGTTTCACCAGTCCAAACTCCCACCAACAGTGGAGAAGGGTTCCTTTTTCTTCACAGCCTCACCAGCATTGGTTATTGGTTGATCTCTTGATAATAGCCATTCTTTCTGGGGTGAGATGGAATCTCAGCACTGTTTTAATTTGCATTTATCGAATGACTAATGATAGTCATACTCATTTGCCATTTCTCTTTCTTCATCTGAGAAGTATCTATTCATTTCAGATGCACATTTTGGGGCTGGGTCTTTAAATTTGAAGGGTCTGCTTTTTTTTTTTTTACTTCTTTATATATTCTAGATAGTAGCCCTTCATCAAAGGAACAACTAGCTAAAATTTGTTTTCCCATTCTGTGGGTTGTCTCTTCATTCTGTTGGTGGTTTCTCTTGCTGTGCAAATCTTTTGAAGAAGATGATATCCTACTTGTTGATTCTTTGTGGTAGTTCCTGTGTGATCAGGGTTTTCTTCATAAAGTCTTTCCTATACCTATGTCTTCAAAAGTTCTACCTACTCTCTTTTCCAGCAGACTTAGTGTTTCTCTTTTACTATTAAGATCTTTGATCCATTTCAACTTTAGTTGAGTGCATGGTAAAGACATGGGTCTAATGTTCATCTTCAGATGTGGAAAGCCAGTTTTTCCAGCACCATTTATTAAAGAGGCTATCTTTCTTCCAGTAACTGGGTTTGGGACCTTCATCAAAAGCCAGGTGGCTAACTACA
>NW_004955500.1:7381307-7387160 GCF_000276665.1 Chinchilla lanigera
GTACAGTTATAAGCCCTTTATGAATTAATTTAACATTTGCAATACCTTTATAAAACAGGAATAATGATAATCTCCAATTTATTAATTTAGTCTTTTTGAGACAGAGTCTTTCTGTGCAGTTAAGGATGGTCTTCAACTTACTATGTAACTCAGGCTGGCCTTGAACTCACAGCAATCTTCCTGTCTCAGCCCCCCAAGTGCTGGGATTATAAGCATGTGCCAACACCCCAGGCAATGTCAAAGTTTTAGACAAAGAAATTGAAGTACAAAAAGTTAAGTGACTTGTCTAAGCTGAAATAGTTCAGATAGTAGAACTGAGATCTGAACCTGAGAAATTAGGCTCTGATTCTTAACTCCTAGTCATTTAAAACAGAAAATAAACTGTTCAAAATTTAAATATGGCCAGCCAACTATAGTTTTCAATGTAGAGGTCTTTTACTTCCTTTGTTAGATTGACTCATAAGTATTTTTTTCAGATGTTTTTATGAAAGTTGTTGTTTCCCTAATTTTTCTCTCAGTGAGTTTGTTATTCATATATAGGAAGACTATTGATGTTTGAGTGTTGACTTTGTATCCAGCTACTGAATTGGTTATTAAATTTTGAAGTGTTTTGGTGGAGTTTTTTTTAATCTCTGTAGACAATCACGTCATCCTCAATTAATAATTTAACTTCTGCCTTCTCTATCCTTATTTCTTTCTTTTACCTGATTTCTCTAGCTAATGCTTCCAGAACTATATTGGATAAGAGTGGTGACAGTGGATCACCTGTCTTGTTCATTATTTAGAAGGTAGAAAACAGTACTCCATGCCACAGGAACCTGTCCCAACAACAGAAAGATGACTAAGACAGATACAAAAATGTATAATGCAGAAGGGCAAAGGCCAGTCTCTTAGAATGATATAGCCAAAAAAAAATGATATATCAATCACATGTAAAAGAATAGGACCCATATCTTACACCATATACAAACATCACCTCAAAAAGATAAAAACTTAAGTGTTAATGTCTGATACTTTAAACTCCCTGAAATTGATTTTGACAATGATTTTTTATATAAAGATATGTATTAAAAATGGCCAACAAGTATATGAAAATGTATACAATATCACAATATCAGTGAACTGCAAAACAGAATCACAATGATATATCCTCTCATGTGGTTAGAATGGCTATTATGCAAAAAGCCAGGAGATAAATGTTGACAAGGATATGAAGAAAAGGGAATACCTGTGTATTGTTGGTGGAAATGTAAATTGGTACAGACAGTATGTAAAACTGCATAGTGGTACCTTTAAAAATCATTTTAAAAAATAATATTGTATAATCTAGCAACCCTGCATATATAGCTAAAAGAATTAAAATCAAGATCTTGAAAAGATGCCTACACTTTCAAGTTCACTGCAGCATTATTCACAAGCCAAGATGTTGAAACATCCTAAATGTCTATCAATGGATACATAGGTTACAAAATTAGTATACAATAGTTCCCCACATCCATGGTATTATTTTCTACAACAAGATCAATCATAGTCAGGAAATACTAAGTAGAAAATTTCAGAAATAATTAGGACTTATAAAATGTGTACCATTTTGAATAGCGTGATTAAATCTCATGCTGCCCTGGACCATTCCATCTGGGTAAATCTTCCCTTTGTTCAACATTTTGTAACGTTTATGTTGCCTATCTGCTAGTCATTTAGTAAGTATTTCATTTACTAAATTAACTGCTGCAGTATCACACTGCTTATGTTAAGTAATTCTTATTTTATTTAATAATGATTTCAGAATACAAGCATAACAATGCTGACAATTTATTAAGTATTTGATATAATTATTCTACTTTATTGTTATTATTGTCAATCTCTTGCTATGTTTAATTTATATATGAATTTATTATAAGTATGTGTATATAGGAAAAACAGCATATATAGAACTATCTGTGGTACTATCTATGATTTCAAGTATTCATTGGGAGTCTTTCAAAGTATTTCCCATGGATAAGAAGAACTAGTGTAGGCACACAATAAAATATTACTCAACCTTTTAAAAGACAGAAACTGTGTCCTTTGTAACAGTTTGGCTGAGCTTGGAAGACATTATGCTAAGTGAAATAAACCAAACACAGAAAGACAAGTACTGTATGACTTCACTTATATATGGGATCTAAAGTGGTCATATTCACATTAGCATAAAGGAGACAAGATATTACCAATGCCTGGGGAATGGAGGAAATAGAAAGTTGGTATTTAAAGGGTACAAAATTTCAGTTATGAAAAATAAATCATCTTTAACTTAACAAATTATCATAATATACACAACAGCTAGTCCCTATAGCTAACAATGAAATATTGTATACTTAAATTGTTTAAGTGGCTATATATACCTTAAGAATTTTTATCATAAAATTGATGTTAATAATAATAGAGATGCAAGAGAAAACTTTGGGAGATGAAGTATATGTGTACGGCCTTGGTGGTGGTAATGGCTTCATGGGTATATTCCTATCCCCAAGCTCACTGACTTCTATATATGAAATACACATGGCTTTTTATATATCAATCATATATACTAATCATACCTCAATAAATGGGCTTTAAAAATAAAAATAAAAAATAGAATTAACCTGAGACAAAAGACATATTACCTTTAAACAGTATGGTGTTTTGATAAAGCTATTCAGGAAGCACAGGCAGGAAGATTCCAAATTTGAGGCCAACCTGGGAAATTTAGAAAAACTCTCTGTCAAAATGTCAACATAAAGATGGCTATGGATATAGGTCAGAGCTCCCTGATTTCAATACCCAGTGTAGAAAAGAAAGATGAAGAGGGGGGAGGGAGAAAGCAAGAGAGGGAGAGAATGGGGATGGGAATGGGAATGGGAATGGGAATGGGAATGGGAATGGGAATGGGAATGGGAATGGGAATGGGAATGAGAATGAGCATGAGCATGAGAATGAGCAGGAGCATGAGGATGAGCAAGAGTGTGAGGATGAGCAGGAGCAGGAAAAGGAGCATGAGCAGGAGAATAGAAATGAGCATGAGAATGAATGAGAATGAGCATGAGGATGAGCATGCGCATGAGAATGAGCATGCGCATGAGAATGAGAATGAGATTGAGAATGAGAATGAGATTGAGAATAAGAATGAGAATGAGAATGTGGGAAAGAAGAAAAGGAAAGAAAGAAGGAAGGCTTTCTCTGTTATATGCATATATGAGAGAGAAGAGGGGAACTGGCATAACTGTATGGCTGATGTCTGGTGGTATACTGAAAGGAACAATTAATGCTTAAAATTTTCCATATTTTGACCAATTTTTCATGCTTATACCTGGTAATCTGAGCAACTGATTTGAAGACAATAATATGCAATAGAACAACAATTTTTTAATTCCTACCATCTTGTCTAGTGAAACTCTGCATCATTGCTACTGATTTTTTAATAATTTTTTTATTCTCTTTAGTGACTTGAAAAATCTTCCATTCTTACATCTAGTAATCTTAGTTGAAGACACCAATATATAATATAACAACCACTGTTAATTCCTATCATTTTGCTTTGAAACTCTATCATTTTTAATGTTCTTGCTTTGTTTGTTTATGTCTGTGATGTTGGTATTTTGCTATTGTTCTTTTTCTTTTACTACTGTCTTTAAATTAAAACATAAAATAAAATAAAGAAAAGACAATGAAGACAACAATTCCAAGGATCCCAATAGAATGAATCTACCAGGCAAGGCAAGCAATTAAATTGAAGGGAAAGGAAAGGAGCCAACAACAAGAAAATAATATAATAAAAAGTATAAACCAATACCCGTAAGTTATAACATCAATGTAAACAGTCTCAATTCACCAATCAAAAGCACAGATTAGCAAAATGGATAAAGAAACAAGATGCAACAATATGTAGCCTCCAAAAAACACATTTAAGTAAAAAGAAAGACATAGACAGAAAGTCAAACAGGAAAACAATACTCCATGAGACAGAAATGTTGGGGAATAAACAGGAGCAGCTATCCAAATTGTAGACAAAGTGGATTTCAAGCAAAGACTGATCAGAAAAGACCAAAAAGTCATTACATAGTTGTTAAGGGAACAAGAAAAGATAAAAATCAGAAATATGTGCATCAAATATTGGAACTCCAACCTGCATAAACAAACACTAATAGATATTTAAAAATGAGATAAGCAGTTATACAATTGCAATAGAGGGACTAAACACACCACTGTCACAAATAGACAGATCAACCAGACAAAAGATCAGCAAAGAAATATCAGAGCTGAACCAAACATTTGAAGAAATGGACTTATATTCATGAAGGGTTCCACCCAACAATGGAATACACATTCTTCTTAACAGCACATGAGACTTTATCCAAAATAGGCCACATACTAGCTTATAGAACATTCCTAAGTAAATGCAAAGTAACTGAAATTATCCCATGCATACTATCAGATCATGCTGCAATGAAAGTGGAAATCAATGGCAAAAGAAACCACAAAAATATATATATAAACACATGGAAATGATCATTCTCCTGAACAACAAATTGATCACATGAAATTAAAGAAGAAATTAGACAGTTTCTAAAGTTACATGATAATTAAAGTATAATATGCTGGAACTTATGGGAAGCAGTTTAAGCAGTCCTACATACAGTAAATTCCCACATCAGGAAAGACAGTGAGAGCTTAAATAACCTAATGTTGAACCTGAACGTCATGGAAAAGAAGAACAAATTAAACTCAAAGCTCCCGCGATGAGTGAGCAGGCACCCCACGAGCTGCTGGTACCACAGTTCGAGTCTGTGCTTTACTTGTGCCCTGACTCCTGAAGGGCACAGCATGGACAGTCTGTAATTGCTGTTGGTGCAGCCTGCATCTGGCTCCTGTACATGTCCTTAACTGACTGGAGACACAGAATCAGGTGGTCCACAAAGTGTTGACCCTACAGGTCATATCTGGGTTTTGCCTGTACCTTGAACTGCCTGGGGACACAGGTCCAATGGATAAGGATTGTGCCACCAATACAACACAAGTCCAGGCTCTACACATGCCCTGAACTGCAAGGGGATGCCAGATCAGATAATCTGACATCAGCTGACACCAATGCCAGTGTCTGAGACATGGGATAACTAGATACAATTAAGGAACTGCCAGAAAACCCCAGACTAAGTACTGCATCTCAGCAGACACTTAGGGGCAAACCTGACCAACAGGAAAACTGGGGACACTAGCAGCCTTTGGTGTGCAGCCATTGAAAGGGAAACTGAGCTTTCTGCATTTGGTATCAAACATGACAAGACAAAGGAGTAAAACACAAGCCCAGAACTCCACCCCAATCAGAACAAGTCCAGGAGACATCAACATAGAAGAACTTGGTAAACACACACCTGAAATTGCTGAAATGATTACAATGGAAGTAAAAAAACAACTCCATAAGGCCATAGAAGAGATCAGATCAGAAATAATCTCTCAGGCAAAAAAATGAAATGACAATAATAATGAAAGAACTGCTCAGAACATCTGAAGAAGAAACATGTAAGAAAATAGAAGAACATGGGCAACGGGCAGAAACGTTAAATGAAAAATATACAAAGGACTGAGAACGTGTGAACCACATTCAAAGAGACTTCCAGGAAAACAAAGCTTCCAATGAAAACTGCCAAAACCGCTTGAATGAAGCTGAAGATAGAATCTCAGACTTTGAAGAAGGCATGGCAGGTAGCGACCATGAAAGAAAGGATCTTGCAAAATCAAGAAGGATACAGGAAAAATCAATTGAACAGCTGCAAGATGAGGCAAAGAGGAATAATGTATGACTAATAGGCATCAGTGAAACAGTAGAAGACAACA
>NW_004955500.1:7396402-7411891 GCF_000276665.1 Chinchilla lanigera
TCTCTCTCTCTCTCTCTCTCTCTCTCTCTCTCTCTCTCTCTCTCTCTGTCTCCCTTCTCTCTGTCTTTCTTGCTTTCCATCCTTTCTTGTCCTTCCATCCTGTCTTGTCATTTGCTTTCTATTGTGGGACACTAAGCTCCCTGACCTGGGAATCACATTTTCTATATAATGGGGGCTTTGTGTTTTCTTACTCTAAGAAGCTATGTAGGAAGGGCTCTCTAGCCTCAAAGCATTGTATTCCAGGTCAAACTGTGCTGCTCTGGGCTCTAGAACTGTAATGAAACCTGGGAGCAGCAGGTAGGAGCACAAATACAAAGGGTGATGGGAAGAGTCCACTAAAGTGAATATTTCACAGTAGAATGCAGACCAGAGTACAGCAGGAAATGTAGGATAGATAGTAGTTAACAGTAACACTGAGAAACCCTCTTCTTCTAGTGTTGTGGGAAAATTCCAGACCTGAAAGGAAAATTTTTGCCACTGAGGAATTTTGGGAAGCAACTTTAATTTAATGCCAGCGGGCTGATGGGGACCGTTCCAAATCATCAGCCCAGAGTCAGTTTTGAGTTCAGTTTAAATACAGTTTGCAAGCAGGAAGTACAAAGCTGACAGCTGGTTATTACATGATTGGTTACATGGATTATGAGAATTAAGTTGCATATTGTCAGGCAGATTTGGTTTAAGCAGGTTTACTCAAAAAGAATTGTTTATCATTAGACAGAACCATTTCTGAGAGGGAGGGGATCTGAGCAGAGCAGGTAGAGTTGAATGCATCCTTGACTGGGCCAGTGTGTTCTGGGAATAAAGTATAGCGTCCTCAAAGCAAGCCAAAACAAAGCTGCATATGTACTTATTTCAAGCTGAAAAACACAGATACTACAGCTGGATGGGGTCAGGCCGACCTGGCTGGCCGTGTGGAAGGAGCAGCTGGACGCAGACAGTCAAGGCCAACAGAGCTTAGCAGTCTAACTCTGCAGCAAGCAGCATAAGCATGGTCACAGGCCTTTGACTGATATCTAATTTCTACTATAAGAGTTTGATAAGTTTGCCATTACACTAGGATATCAAAACACATACACCACAGAAGGCTCATTTTATTAGTACTACTAATTCCCCTTGACCTCGACAAATACTGATGATATGCAACACACAGAGAGGGGGCAAGAAGTTGAAAGATTATAGGGAAAATTTCTGAGTTGAAAACGTGCTTGTTCAGTTCTCTTCTACTTTCACTCCTTTTCTGCAGCCTAAGTACTGTTTAGACACCAGAGTCTTTGTACTGCTTCATACTGGGTATCCAAAATCCCACTCCATACCACCTACATTTGTACATGCACACATTCAGTAACTAAACACTGGACACCTCTCTCTCCACTCTCAATAACCTGCAGAAGACTGAAAATAGACCCAAGTCTATTACCGTGCACCAAACTCAAGTCAAAATGGATCATAGATCTCAATATTAAAATAGAAACATTAAATATATTAGAAGAGAAAGTAGGTAAAAATCTTGAAGACATAGGGGTAGGCAGAGACTTCACAACAAAAACCAAACTGTACGTGAAATAGTTCAAAGAATCAACAACTGGGATGTCATCCTACTGAAAAGTTTCTGCACATCTAAAGAAATCACCAACAGAGTAAAAAGAAAACCCACAAATTTGGAAAATTTTTAGCTGATTATCCCTCCAACAAAGGGCTTCTATCTAGAACATACAAAGAATTTAAAACATTCAGTCCCCCCAAATTCAAAGACCCAATCCAAAAATGGGCAGCTGAGATGAATACACACTTCTCAGATAAAGAAATACAAATGGCAAATAAATACACGAGAAAATGTTCATCATTAGTCATTTGGGAAATGCAAATTAAAACAATATTGGGATTTCATCTCACCCCAGTAAAAATAGCTATCATTAAGAAATCAACCAATAACAAATGCTGGCAAGGCTGTGGAGAAATAGGAACCCTTTTACACTGCTGGTGGGAATGCAGACTGGTGAAACCACTGTGGAAATCAGTTTGTAGATTCCTCAGCAAACTAGATCTAGAGGTCCCATTCAACCCAGATATTTCCCTTCCAGGGATTTTCCCAGAGGATCGGAAAATATCATATCACAGGGATATATGTGCACCCATGTTCATAGCAGCACAATTTGTAATTGCTAAATTGTGGAAGCAACCCAAATATCCATCCACTTAGGAATGGATAAAAAAAATTGTGGTACTTTTGTATAATGGAATATTACTCAGCTATAAAGAAAGATAAACTCCAGGATTTTACAGATAAATGGTCACAACTAGAGACCATACTCATAAATGAAATAAACCAGATCTCCCTATGTAAGCAACGTATTGTCTCACTAGTGCAAGAATCTGAAAGAGTGAATAAAAATTAGAAGGTATGACAGACATTGTGGAATGAAAAGAAAGTGCTCAAAAGAAAAGAGAAACTGGGGTGAGGGAAAAGAGAAAAGAAAGGAGGGCGTGACTGAACTTAGGGGGAGACTAACTGAGACAGTAAATTGGATCCCTAAGTAGTATGGACCTGAGTGGCCAGTAACATGGCTCATTTCCCCTTTTATCTTCTTGTTTATTCCTTTTCCATCCCCTTTCTTTTCTCTAAGAGTTTCTTTTCTATTTTCATGTCCTCTCTTTTTAAAAATGTTTCCCCTAGATTTCTCATATGAGAGAAAATATGTGATATTCTACTTTCTTTTTTTTTTTTTCCAGTACCGGGAATTGAACTTATGACCTAGTGCTTGCCAGGTAGGCGCTGTGCCACTGAGCTAAATCCCCAGCCCCTGATATTCTACTTTCTAAGTCTAGCTAATTTACCTGACATTACCTGACATTTACCTGACATCGTCCCCCAGTTCCACCCACTTTCCTGAAAATAACATAATATTGCTCTTCTTTATGGCTGAATAATATTCCATTGTGTTATATATATAGCTTTACCCATTCATCTGTTGATAGGTAACAGCCTAAGTAAGTTGTTTTCTGGAGCTTATTGTGAATTTCACTGCAATACACATGGGTATTCAGGTATCTTTATAGTATGTCAACTTTAATAACTTTTGGGACTATACCAAAAAGTGGCATAGCTGTATCAAATACAACAGTAGCCCTATTTTAGTATTAGTTTAGTATTTTTGTGAAAAGTTCACACTGATTTCCATAAGCTTGGCAGGCCTGGAGCCTGTGTCTGTAGATGAAGGCCTGCTGCCTGAGGCCAGAGCTGCTGACTGGGTACTTGGATGGGGCTGAAAAAGCGTTGTATGAGCTGATCTGGAGCTGGTCTGGTCTGGAGCCTGGGATGGGCCTGGAATCTGAGTCTTTAGGGATTTCTTGGAGACTAGGACCACTGAAGATGGCTTGACATTCGGACAGACCTGATATTTAGGGCTGTTGAAACTGGCCAGGTGCTGGGGTGACCTGCATCCTGCATCAGCAGGGGCTGGCCTCGACCTGGGGTCTGTACATGCTGGCCTGCAGCTGGGAATATCTTGAAAGCAGCTTCTGCACATGCTGGTTTGGGGTCTGGAGCTGTTGAAATCAGTGTGGCAGCAGGTGTGGCCTGGACCCTATAGTCACCAGGGTTGGCTTGGCTCTGAGTCTGGGAGATAGACTGGTGCTGGGGAAGGCCTGGGGACTGTCAGTGAGTGCTGGTCTGATTTCTAGGGCTCAGATGATGAAGCCTACCACTGGAGCAGGCCTGAAGCCTAGGCATTAGAGGTCATCTCTGTGCTAGGAGTGGTTTGGAGCTTGGGGCTGCGAGGGTTGGCCTGAGCTTCAGGACCTCACCACCTGGGGAAGAGCACAGGGAAAAGATTGGCACAACAAAAACTAGCTTTTTCCCTTTTCATAACATAGAATAAAGTAACTACCACATCTCTCATTCAGTAATTGATTGTGGCCTCAGACTTCTAGTATTTGTGTCTGATGAATGATTATGGTCTCCTTATAAAAAGAAAAAAA
The DNA here is from genome assembly GCF_000276665.1 of Chinchilla lanigera. Lineage (NCBI taxonomy): Eukaryota > Metazoa > Chordata > Mammalia > Rodentia > Chinchillidae > Chinchilla > Chinchilla lanigera. The sequence goes on from NW_004955500.1 coordinate 7,400,381, forward strand.
TTGATTTTCCTGAATTTGCAGTTACATGATTGTGTAAAAGAGCTGCTTCAAATGTGGTTGCAAAAGAAGCCCATGGAAAGGTGACTTTGTGTTCTTCTCATGGATTTGTGCTCCACCGCTTGATGTCATGCTTTTGTATGGTGACTCCAGTTCTGTGACATATCTTGAGCTCTATGCCAGTTAAAATGTTCATAGTTCTGCCTATTGTCCTTCTCTAAGGATCCACTGCTGCCTGACAGCCATTCTCTGACTTTCACAGTCACCTGACAGTGATCTGCCATCTCTTGCTTGCTTGAAATCCTGCAAAAAGTGTTCTTTCCTTTGTTTTGCTGTATGGGCTTGGGGTGGGATGTTTGTTGGCTCTATTGTGTTTATTCACCAATTTGTACATTATTTGTTGTCCTTCACTACTGTAAACAGTAAGTATAGTTTGGTATTCTGTCTCTCGGCTCATATTAAACACTGCCTTTGATGTCAGGGCATATGTTAAAACACACACACACACAACACACACACACACACACACACACACACACACACACATACATAATGTAAAAATAATGACTCCTTAGTGATATCCAGGGGCAAAAATTTATGAAGAACAAAACTGAAGGGAAAAAGAAAGTTGTAAAAATAAAGTAAATTTCATCTAAATGTCAACATATTTTGTTTTTAAATTTGAAATTCAGTAACCTATATTTAAGACTATTGCTTAAAACCATAAGGAAGAAATAAAATAGTCTAACTATTGCAGGAGACTATAAACAGGAATAATCTATGACAGAGAAGATAAATAAGACAAAAATAATAAGGGTGAAGAAGAAGATATGAAATGATTAGCTCAGGAGGTCCAACATTTAACTGTGCACCCTAGGAAGAACCTGTGGTGTTGGTGTAAAACAGTAGAGCAAAGAAAATACAGACCACAGATGCAGAGGCATACACAAGACAGTTTCGTGTATTTTATTTTTCATTGTCATTCTAGCCAGGGAGAGAGTGGTAGTGGGCTCCAGTTAAGTTAGTGTTCACAACTCTGCATTAAATTAAAATACTTGGCAAAGCAAACATTTCCTAGCATTTAGTGTCCTTATTCATTACCCAAAATAATGTAGGCATTTCCCTAATGTCCTTCTCACAGCTGCCTTCACTTCCTGGTTCTTTAGGCTGTAAATGAGGGGGTTCAGCATGGGTATGACCGCACTGTACTGCAGGGAGAGAAAATCTAGGGAGGAGCCCGAGGTGGGCATAAGATAGCAAACCAAACCAGACCCAAAAAACAAGACCACTGCAGTCAGATGAGAGGAGCAGGTATTAAATGCCTTGTTTCTGCCTGTGGTAGAGCTCATGCTCAGGACAGCGGACACAATGCGGGCATAAGAGAAAAAGATGGGGAGAAAGGTTCCAAGTCCATGCAGTAAGGTGGAGCCGATCAAGATGTCGCGATTGACGGAGACATCCGAACAAGACAGAGGAAAGAGCGAGGGCAGCTCACAGGTGTAGTGGTGTATGGTTTGGGCCTCACAGAAGTCTAGATTAACAGCCAAGAGCAAAATGACTACTGAATTGAGAGACGCCAGGCCCCAGGAGAGAAGCACCAGCTTCACACAGAGCTCATTGCTCATCATCTGGCCATAGAGCAGTGGGTAGCAGATGGCAGCATAGCGGTCGTAGGCCATCATTGAAAGAAGAAAGGCCTCGGTCCCTGCAGTGACAAACACGAAGAAGACTTGAGTCAGACAGCCCTCTAGTGAGATGGTTTTCTTCTCAGACAGCAGGTCCTCCAGCAGCTTGGGCACAGTAACTGAAGAGAAACAGAGGTCCAGGAATGATAGGTTGCTCAAGAAGAAGTACATGGGGGTGTGGAGGTGGGAGTCAACTCTGATCACCAGCAGCATTGTCAAGTTCCCCGTCACGGTCAGGACGTAAATCTCTAAGAAGAGCACAAAGAGCAGAGCCTCAGTCTGGGGGTTGTCAGACAGTCCGGTGAGAATAAACTCAGTGACGGTGCTGTGGTTCCTCCAGGCCACTGTGGATGATGCTTCTGAATCGGAAAGGAATAGAAGGAGGGCTGAGATCCCGCAGCAGTTCCAGCTGCCTCTCGGTGTCACTCCTCTTCCACCCGTCTGCTTTCCCTCAACTTGTTCCATTTTGTTATCGCTGACCTTGCATCACTGTCTTCACATACTTTAGAGAATTCTATCCCTTCTCCACCAGGATTTCCTGAAAAATGAGTCTGTTCAGCTCACCTACACATCCACCGGTATTGAGCTTCTATTGCATTCTTCCTGTAGTTCAAAAATTTTAAAAAATAGCACATATATATCATGGTTTTCTAAACCTTCATTCTCCCTTCAATTTCTCAACTCTGTTACTATTTTTAATTTTATTTTTTGTTCAAAAATCACCCAATGGTGAGGGCTGACTCTTAGACACAGTATTGGGGCCACAATACTGTATAGTACCTGGGGTCACAATTCTTCTATCTCTAATGGAAATGTACTTAATATTTTTAAGATCAGAAGAAAAAACCCAAATATAATCAGATTGTATTATATTTATTTTTATAACCATGCAATTATAAGACACTGCACTTTTTTGAACAGAAAAGAGGCCCACATGTACAAAGGCAACGAGCGCCCCTGGGCATCGTGAAGTGGTCCCAGTCCTCACCTCACAGACAGCACATTTAACTTTAACAGGACATTTATACTTATAATTTTAATAGGACTTTGAGCACTTCCTCAGTCGCCATCACAGTTTATAAGGAAATTCTGTGAGAATTGTCAGAGAATTCTAACCCTTGCACTAAGATGCTTTTAGTGTGTAAAAGGTTCTTCTGTGAAAAGGAGAAAATATTTAGGAATATTTTGTAATGTCATATTCACGGCAAGTAGGGAGCCAGAAAATAAATTATAAACATTTTTCTAATTTTCATTTCAGTGTCCAGGCTTACTCTGCAGTGATAATAATGATGTTCTTACTTTGACATTCAGAGTTCTTCATTTGCCCTTGACATTTCAGCCATGTGGTCACTTGTGATACCAAAATGATCTATTTGTTTCTGTGTCTATGTTCACACCTTTCTTCACTTTAAATATCTTCCTCTTAATTCCACTAACCCAAACTCTCAAGAGCTTTCTGGTGCCTCCTCTGAATCTATGCTCTCTCTAAGCCTGTCTTCCCGGCCCCTTGCTCCAGCCCTCTGCTTCTCTTGTCTTGTTCCACAGTCTGAACTCTGCTTCTTGCTCATGTTAAACATGTATCTGTTTTCCCCCTCCCAGACTGTGGACTCTCTGAGGAGACAGAGCACAACTTAGCAACAATGGAATTGCGTTTCTTTCACTGCACCACTGCCTGTGCTGTTTTAGTTTCAGATTATCCCTCAGCTGATTCTGGAATCCTCTGTATGGTGTGGCGCATATGCCTCAGACAAGTACAGCCCCATCCTTTCACCCCAGTGCCTCTGATTCCCCTAACGCCCAGTGGAAGCATTGCTAATATTGTGCATCAAAGATGCCAGGCTGGGCCGAGGATGTAGCTCAGCAGCACAGCACCTGCCTGGCAAGCACAAGGCCTAATTTGAGTCCCAGTACCAAAAAGAAAAAAAGGATGCGCTGCCTACCCATGTAGCAGAGGGGCTACTGCTGCTGAGCTTCAGGAAGGCTTTTTTGTAGAGTGCACCCCTTCATGTCACTGCAGCATCCTCCGACATGCTCATTTTTGTGACTCTACAAACACTTTTGCCATTATTTCAGGACTCTGCTTTCATTCATGTTGTAGATGCATTTTTCTTTTATCATCTCATCAGGATCAAAGTGAAGAGTCTTTTCTTTTAAAATTTTCTTGCATCCTTTTACTTTAGGTGTAAACTGTGTGTCCAGGAAGACCAGGATTGTAAATTTTGTGTTAAAGATGGTACGATACTTAAAATAATTGGGAGGGGGGCTATATGGTAAGTCATTGTCCTAAGAGAAGACTCCTGTTTTACTTGCCACTCTTTACCAAAATTTACCAGTATTCTGTTTTTGTCTAGCTTATACAATTTGTTTTCATGGTAGGTTTTTGTGTCCACAATGTATTTAATCTTACTGATTCAAACAGTCCTGACTCCTACCCTCCTGGCCTTGCCAGCATTCTGTAACCAAGTGGTAACTCATCAAAAGAAGCTTAAATCTCAATGCATTTATAAATACAAGCCCAACCTCAAGTCCATCTTAGACCCAAGACTAGGTTACCTGTATGCTTGAATAAATGGGCAATGTTCACCTTTGTGTACCAGCAGGTAAATAACTTGATCCTGTGATGGTGAAGTTACTTGCTGCTCAAGTTACTTTTGAGGATCCTGTATGGATAGAATTGTAAATACTGTTGAAAGCAACACTTTTTTTGAAATATGTACAAGTAAAGTCAAGTAATGGAAGCCATTTTCTCCAGAGATTTGGATTTCTCAAGGCATTTATGGATACAGCTATCCCGAAAATTTCTCCCACTCTTCTACTTTCTCTCACAAGAAGGACCTCACTACAGCAGCCATAATACTTCAAGCTCTCCTATTAAAAACACTATTGGTCAAAAAGATTCTTTCTTACCAAGAAACAAATAGATAGTAGAGAATCTTTTTGTCTATTTCTTGTATTCTGAGTAACTACTTTGAAGATAATGATACACAGTACATTTATTGTTATTCTCCTATTATTTTGTTATGAAATTTTGTTTTATTTTAGCCAGTCATGGTGGCACACTCCTGTAATCTCACTTGGGTAACTTAGGCAGGAAGATTGCTGGCATTTCCAGACCAGCCTTGGTTACATAATGAGTTTGAGGCCAACCTATGCTGCATAGTGAGTTCAAGGCCAGCTTGAACTGCAATGCAAGACCCTATCTCAAAAAAACAAATCAAAACAGAAAGGCAAAACAGAAATTTTATTTTATTTTTAATAAAATAAAAATATTATTTAAAAATTATTCATGAAGGACTGTCTCAAAATAAAAAAACTTTAAAAGGCTGGGGATGTGGCTCAGCACAGAGGCCCTACATTCAACCCCAGTACAAAAACAAAGAAATAAACAAAACAAATTTTTAAAAAGGAAAAGAAAGAGAAAAAAACTATTGTACAATTTCCACAGAAGCCCTTTCTCTCCCACCCTATATCCACATTTTGTGTGAATGAAAGCCGCAGCAACCTTTTTCATTTGATTTTCAACTATCACAAAGTAGTTTCCTTATCCTTCTATCCCAAGTAGCACTTCCAACTGATACCTGAACTTCTTCAGTATCAAATGTCTTCATTTATATCCCAGATCAGCTAAGCATAAAAACAAAGCAGGTTTCCCAGTACTCTGAGTAGGGGAAGAAAGCAGCAGCTTTCTTTAAAACGAGAGATGTTTTAGGTGCCAGGCACTTTTCAGAAGGAAAGATATCGATTCGTTTCATCTAAGATATGAGAGAATGGTGTCCGATTTTAAATATGATGGTGAGCACAGGGAAAGGCTAAAGAGAAAGATAAGGAAATTTATCCCAGAGGGGTAGGAGATGTAAAAGAATATTTCAGGTGGTCCTCGGTAAACATCTGTGTCACCACTTTGCCAACATAGATGCTTCATGTCAAAGGCATACCTGATCATTTGATCAACTTCTCTTACAAAGGATAAAGCCAGCTGTTGGCTTCCTGTGTTTGTGATTCTCAAAAAGAACATTAAAATAAATGACTTCCCTGACTTCTTTTCTCTTAATACAGAAAATTACAGATTTACTTCACTGACTTAGGAATCAAGTCCAAGTTAAGAAGAAGTTTTGATATTAGTTACCGACCTTTCCCAAAGCATCAGCTATTTGACAACAGCTTTCTTTAAAATGAGAGATATTTCAGGTGCCAGGCAAAGTGCCTCTCTCACACTTGGAATGAAGGAATGCATAAAAGCTGGAAGGTGACTGGAGAATCCTTGGGCTGAGGTTAACATTTAGATGCTACGTGCTCAGGGGAAGACTCTGAAGGGCAGGGGAAGGAATCAGCACTGGAAACAAGAAGGGCTGAAGACAGACTTCATCTCCTTGAAGTTGTTATCAGAGCTGTTCTCTCCTGTGCTCCCTCACAGTGTCTCAGTGGTGAGTGGACCTAGGGTAGTTTCAATAACTGAAAATTTTTACTGCAATTCTCCTGCTCAGAGTACTGGGAAAGCTGGGGAATAAGTAGCTCTAGCAGTCCAATAACTGTCTCTGGTACACTCCATATTCTACGTGTCAATTTTCTGCAATCTTTTGGGACTCTTTAGAACTAAACGATTTATGCCCAGGCTTTGTGTTGTCTCTATCCTCAGTCTTAAGGAAGGAGTGAATAAAGACCCTTTTGAGAAGGTGCCCAAGTCAGCTAGTACAAACGCTCCATGTGGAACACACCTGAGGACCATAACGGGGAGATGATCCGCGAAGGACTCGGAAATGCCCATCTCTATCTTAGGGATGAAGGATGGGAAGAGCAGGTGAACTGGTCATTCAACTGTAGAAAGTGCAGGTGGGGGAGGGAGGCCATCAGCACTAGAATTAAAATATACATAATACCTCACAAGCAGACACACAAGGGAGATATCAAGAAATCAGAGAAGTTATTACCATTCTCCTGGTTTTCCTTGGAGGTGGCAGCTGTACACATTCTGTCTTTCCCATCACTGATAGACACATCACAGGTAGAGACTTCCCGTGAAAGTACACAGACTTTTCTCCTTGGCATCAATGGATAAAAGATATTAGAATAATGAGAACTCTGGAAGCATTGGATAGCAGAATTACTCTGGATACCTTAGCCTAGAGTGACGCATTTCTGCAATACAGGTCACTGTGTAGAAAGACAAAGTCGTTTTTTTAAAGAAGAACAGTAAGAATGTACTTCTTTAAAACCTTCTCATATGACATCATATGGAACAACATGCCTTCTCTTCATTTATTTCTTCTGTGATTCTGAATACTCTTCTACAAGCACCACTTAAAGGAAAAACTCTGTAAAGGAACCAATCAGAAGGCTGTCTGTGCTCAGGCAGCCTTGGGCTAAGACAGGCACCCAGGGGAGCTGGGCTAGTAACTAGGATTCCCTGAAGTCCCAGCCTAAGGGCAAGTTCTGGACTCAATAGCCACAGAGCTTCTATTTATCTGGAAAGTTCAACTTAGAGGCATGGAGTATTTAAAGCAGTATTTAAAGTCTCTTATTTAAAACAATTAAGGCTAGAGGAGAACTCTTGGTAGACTTGGGAATAGGGAATGAAAAAGCAAAGAAAAGGAAAAGGATTTAAAGAAAAATGAGTCTGATGGAAGGTAGACAATTTCCTCATGGTGCATAGACTGGAAACACCATTTAGGAGACGTCCAGGGAGCTGTGCTGTGATACATTACTGAGCTCCAGGTCATTTTCCAGGGTGCATTTGAGTTTCCACTATTTTTATAAAAGGAAAATGATGTTTTCTTTATTTTTATAAGATCTATTATAATCATTTAATGAGAGAATGTGGCTCTACCATAGGAAAATTATTGAGCTTTGAATTTCTGTTTCAACTATATAATGAATTTTGAAAAAGAGTTTATAATGATTCAATCATATAGTGAATTATTTTTAATAATGTGTACACTTAATTTTAAAAATTTCTAACATTGGGGCTGAGAATGTAGCTCAGTGGTAGACTGATTGCCTAGCATGTGTAAGCACTTGGATTCAACCCCAAGTCCCCACAAAAAAGTATCTAAAGTAAAATTGAACTTATTTTCTGAGGAAGGAAGAGTCACCAACACTTTAATGGAGTTTACATATAAATAAAAAACACATGTGCAAGCACCGCATTGGTTCTCTAGTGTAAAGCCTGAAAGAGTTAATTTAAACTAGGAGATATGATAGACATTGTGAATTGATAGGAAAGCACTCAAAGGTAAAGGATAACTGGGATATGGGAAAAGAGAAGGGAAAGAAGGAGAAAGTTTGTATGTATGTATATGCAGGATAGTTAACACAGCTGTTCTACTGTCTTGTATTTCCTTGCTGAAAGAAACTGTCAATGAGGCCTTGGTTGATCAGCTTTGTATGTCTATATCTGTTTTCATGAGAAACTACTTTGAAGATATCAATATGTAATACAACAAGCATTGTTAATTCCCTACCACTCTGTTTGTAACTCTGTAATGTCTGTACTGATCCTTTGCTATTTTGTAAAATGTTGTCTGTCTGTTAGTATTTTCCTCCTTTTATTTCTAAAATAAAAAATAAAATAAAATAAAAAACACAGAGGGGATGTTACCTTAAATTTAACTCAAAGGATGAAGAAGTCAATAAAATTCATTTATTACCATTTCTTCAGTAAGAAATGAGCTCCAGGCACCAGAACAAACAGGACATGTTCTTTATTTTGGAAAAAACAAGTTTAATGAATCAATAGAGATGACTTTTTAAAAATCAGGACTTCAATATTGGCAATTACCTCTGCCTACCTGGGTGCCTTGAAATTCCACAGGTGTGCATATTCTTCATCACTTACCTAAGCCCTCTGGGGTAAAACTAGTCATTATCTTTAAATGTCACACTTTCAAAGAAGATAAATCTAGACTTAACTGATTTCTGAATATCTGATGGCTTGTCAGCAAATAAATTCCTCAATCTAGGAATCAAACACACTTCTTATAATAAAGGGCAATATGGCACAATTTTTGGCAGTGGTTGAGATATGTTACTCATTGACTATCACTCACATATAGAACATGAACGTAACTAAAGTAAGCACTTTTAAGCTTTCCAGTGGTTTAGGCTTCACATTATTTGGTGAAGGACATTAATTGTTAGTTGACTTGGACTCAGGAGCCTCATTGAGCTGTCTGGGACATGGATCTTCTGGCTCTGCCCCCTGCCACCACCTCAGGAAGGACCTTGGATTCCAGGAGCATCAGTGAGCTACCTAGGGGCTTGAATCCTCCAGCTCCCCACCCAAAGCCAGTGCAGGAAGGGTTTTGGACTTGGGAGTCCTTGGTGAGCTGTCTGGGTGCTCAGGTCTTCTGGCTCTGCCCCACCACCCTCTCAGGAATGAAACCGAATCCTGGAAACCTAGGGAGATTTGAAAATGACAAAAAGAAGAAGCAAACTGCAATCTCAGCCAAACACCCCACCCAGAACAAGTCCAGTAAACATCAACATAAAAGAACATGGAAGTCACACACCTGAAATTTCTCAAATGATAGCAACTGAAGTAAAGAACCAACTACATCAGGCTATAGAGGAAATCAGATCAGAAATAATTGCTCAGGTAAAAAAAGAAATAACAACCATAATGAAAGAATTGCTCAGCATATCAAAAGAAGACATAGATTTTAAAAAGATGATAATAGAATATTACTCAGCTATAAAGAAAGATAAACTCAAGGCTTTTATAGGTAAATGGTCACCATACTCATAAGAGTATGACAGCCCATACTCATAAGTGAAATAAATCAAACCTGCATGTGTAAGCATCATATTGTCTCACTAGTGTAAGACCTGAAAGAGTGAAGAAAAACTAGCAGGTATGATAGACATTGTGAAATGAAAGGAAAATGCTCAAAAGTAAAGGTCAACTGGGGTGTGGGAAAAGAAAAGGGAAAGAAGGGGAAATTAGGTAACTATGTATATACAGGATAGCTAACATAGTTGTACTACTGCCTTATATTGCTCTACAGAAAGGAACAGTTAGTGATTACTTATTTGAAGTAAAACCTTAAAAAAACAGTAAAACTCAAATGCACCCTGGAAAATGACCTGGAGCTCAGTAATGTGTCACGGCACAGCTCCCTGGACGTCTCCTAAATGGTGTTTCCAGCCTATGCACTATAAGGAAATTGTCTACCTTCCATCAGAAGTAATAGCAGATCTTTTATATCTCTGTTTTTGAAGTTATCAGTAAGTAATACAACAACTATGGTTAATTTCCTACAACTTTGTCTGTAACTCTGTTTTGTTTGTATTATTCTTATGCTATTTTGTAAATATATGTCCATCTGTTAATGTTTTCCTTCTTTTATTTTTTAAAAGAAAAAAAACAGGAGCACAGAAAAATGATGGAAACCTCGAATGAACAGAATAGGAAAGAATTAGAATGCATGAAACACATTTAAAGAAACATTGAGGAAATTGAAAATTCCATCAAAAGCTGGAAGAACCACTTGAATGAAACAGAAGATAGACTCTCAGACCCTGAAGACAGCATTGCAGCTAGTGGTTGTAAAGGAAAAGATCTCTTAAAAATAACCACGGAACAGCAAATAATAATTCAGTAGCTGCAAGATGAGGCAAAGAAAAACAATACCAGGCTAATAAGTGTCAACAAAAGAGCAGGAGGCAATATGAATGACATGAAAAGACTATTTGCAGAAGTAATAGCAGAAAATTTCCCAAGCATGGAAGAAGAACGTTATATACACATAAGTGAGGCATAGATAATCAAAATAATCAAAATAAATCTACACCCAGACACATAATAATCAAGATCCAAGAAATTAAGCAAAAGAACAGGATATGAGAAGCTGTTAGAGAAAAGAAACAGATCACCTATGGTGGAAAGCCCATCAGAATCATGGCAGACTTCTTAACACACACCATCAAGGGAAGAAGAGTGAAGTATTTCATGTCCTGAAAGAAAACAACTTCCAACCCAGATTGCTGTACTCTACAAAGCTATCTTTCAAAACTGATGGAGAAATAAGATACTTCCATGACAAAGATCAGCTGAAGAAATTCATAAGTGCAAAACTAATCTTACAAAGAGTACTGAAAGATATTCTACAAAAAGAGATAAAAATGACCACAATCTCAAGACCAACAATAGAAAAGACCTACCAAGGAAGGTAAGCAATTAAACAGAGGGGGAAATTACAGAACCAACAGTGGGAAAATACATGATAAGGGTAAGTCAATACATACCAGTAATAACCATTACTACAAATGGCCTCAATTCACCAATCAAAAGAAACAAATTCGCAGACTGGAACAAGAAACAAAATCCAACAATATGCTGCATAGCAGAAATGCATTTAACTCAAATGGAAATCCATAGACTTAAATTCAAAGGATGAAAAACAATACTCCATGCAAACAGAACCCCCAAAAAAGGAGTAGCTATTTTGTTTGCAGACAAGGTGAACTTTAAACCAACAATGATCAAAAGAGATAAAGAAGGTCACTATATTCTTGTTAACGGAGAACTGCAAGAGGAAGAGATAACAATCATAAATATATATGCACAAATACAAGAGAACCCAATTACATGAGGCAAACTTTAACAGACATGAAAAATCAAATAAGTAATAACACAATTGTAACAGGAGACTGTAATACCCATTGTCACAAAGAGATAGATCAACTAGACAAAAACTCAGCAAAGAAATAACAATACTAAACCAAACATGTAAACAAATAGAGTTAGTAGACCTTTACAGAGTATTCCACCCAACAACATTAGAATACATATTCTTCTCAGCTGTGCATAGGACATACTCTAAAATAGACCACA
>NW_004955500.1:7413120-7414525 GCF_000276665.1 Chinchilla lanigera
GGAAATCTCCCTAATGAGGATAGATGCAAATATTCTTCATAAAATACTAGCTAAGAGAATGCAGCAAATCATCAAGAAGATAATACACCATGACCAAATAGGATTCATCCCAGGAATGCAGGGATGGTTCAATATACACAAATCAATCAATATAATACACCATATCAACAGAGCTCAATACAAAAATCAAAGAGTCATCTCAACAGATGTAGAAAAAGCTTTTTATAAAGTCCAACACTTATTCATGATAAAAACCCTACAGAAAATTGGCATAGATGGACTTTACCCCAATCTGATCAAAGCCATCTATGACAAACCAACAGCAACATCATACTAAATGGACAAAAACTGAAAGCTTTCACTTTAAAATCAGGAACAAAACAAGGTTATCCACTGTCACCACTTCTATTCAACATAGTTCTGGAAATACTAGACAGAGCAATTTGACAAAAAAGAGAAATAAAAAGAATAAAGATAGGAAAGGAAGAAATGAAATTATCATTATTCACATGATACAGTACATAGAAAACCCCAAAAACTCCACCAAAAGACTTGTAGAATTAATCAGCAAGTTTAGTAGCATAGCTGGATACAAAGTCAACACTCAAAAATCAATAACATTTCTATACACAAGCAACATACTGAGAGGAAATAAGGGAAACTATACCTTTCACAATAGCATCTAAAAAACTGAAATACAGGAATTCATTTAATAAATGAAATAAAAGATCTATAAAGTGAAAATTACAGTACTCTGAAAAAAGAGATTGAAGAGGATTTCAAAAAATGGGAAGATATTTCTTGCTCATGAATAGGAAGAACCAACAATGTGAAAATAGCCATACTCCCAAAACTGTTGTACAGATTCAATGCAATTCCCATTAAACTACCATAAGCATACCTCACAGATCTAGAGAAAATTTGCCTTAATTTCATCTGGAACCAGAAGAGACCCAGAATAGCAAAAGCAATCCTGGGCAACAAAGGCAAGGCCATGCCCTGAGTGCAAAGGAGGCCACTGGAGTTCGGACTGCCCCCTGAAGTGAAGGCTCCAGAGCTCCGACCTGTCCTAACAGTTAGTCCAACAGGAATGAGGGGGCCCAGGGCACACTCTGCCCTCTCCCTCTGGCCAGACTGTCATCTCCATGGAGGAACCCCCGTGTAATCATGACTATAGAGGAAAAAGAAAACAGCCTGTTGCTAGACACAGGTGCAGGTCTCTCGGTCCTTCTTTTCAATCCTGGCTTTCCTTCCAGCCGTCACACCTCAGTGAAAGGAGTCACTGGTGAAGAGATCATACACTATTTTTCACAACCCTTAGGCTGTAACTACTTGTTAGATCTTTCTTGCATATCTCTGTCTTCCTGAGAAACCACTTTGAAGATACCACCATGTATTACAGCAG
>NW_004955500.1:7415155-7416871 GCF_000276665.1 Chinchilla lanigera
GGCCTCCAAAATTCAAAGACCCAATACAAAAATGGGAAGCTGAGATGAACATACACTTCTCACCTGAAGAAATACAAATGGCAAATACATACATGCAAAAATCTTCAACATCATTGGTATTTCAAGAAATGCAAATTAAAACAACACTGAGATTCCATCTCACCACAGAAAGAATGGATATCATCAAGAAATCAACCCATAACAAATGCTGGAGGGGCCGTGGGGAAAAAGGAACTCTTCTCCACTGTTGGTGGGAATGTAGACCAGTGCAACCACTGTGGAAGTCAGTCTGGAGATTCCTCAGTAAACTAGGTTTAGAGGTCCCATTCAACCCAGCTATTCCCCTCCTGGATATTTTTCCAGAAGAACTGAAAAAATCATACCAAAGTGATATATGTGCACCCACCTTTATAGCAGCACAATTTGTAATAGCTAAATCTTGGAAACAACCTAAATGTACGTCAACTGAGGAATGGACAAAAAAGATGTGACATTTTTATACAATGGAGTATTACTCAGCTATAAAAAACATAAACTCGAGGCTTTTATAGGTTAATGGATGCAACTAGAGGCCATACACATTAGTGAAATAAGTCAGGTTCACATGTGTAAACGTATTTCCTCCCTACTATAAGAACCTGAGAGAGTAAAATCTGAAAGGTACAATAAATATTGTGAAAGGGAAAAGAAATTGCTCAAATAGGAAGGAGCAACTGGGATGAAAGAGGGGAGAGCGAAAAGAAAAAGGAAAGAGAAAAAATATGTATATTTGTACACAGGATAGCTAGAATAATTGTACTACTAATATCTTTTGGCTTATTGAAAGGAACTGTTCATGTGTAATTGTTTGATCAATCTTGCATGCCTATATCTGGCTATATTTGCAACCATTTTGAATATGACACTATGTAATGTAACAACCAGTGTTAATATCCTATCATCATGTTTTGAAATTTTGTATCATTTTTATTGCTCTCTATGCTGCTTTATTTATGTATTTGTTTTTGTTATTTTGGGGTTTTTTTTAAATGAAAACAAAATTTATATGTATATATAAGGATAGCTGGGATAGGTGTACTGCTGATGTCTGTGGTTTATTGAGAGGAACTGTCAATGCTTAAAATTTTCTTTTTTCTTAACCAATTTGCATGCTTGAATCTGGTAATCAGAATGACTGATCTGAAAACAACATGCAGTATAAGAACCATTGTTGAACTCCTACCATTTTGTATGGTGAAGCTCTGCATCATTTCCAATGTTATATTTTTTTATTTAATTTAATTTTTTTTACTTGTTATTGTCTTTGATTGTTTGATCAAGTTTACACTTTTATGTCTAGTGGACTGAGAAACTTCATTGAAGATAACAGTGTGTAATATAGCAACCACTGTAAATTCCTATCATTTTGTTTTGATGTCATGTATCATTTTTGTTGTTTTTGTGTTACTTTGATTTTCTCTTCTTTGTTGGTTTGTTAGTTTTTTAAATTAAAAAAAGACCCAATCCAAAAATGTGCATATGAAATACATAAATACTTCTCAGATGAAGTACAAATAGCAAATAAATATATGAAAAATTGTTCAGCATCTCTGGTAACTCAAAAAGTGCAAATTAAAACAACATTGGAGGGGGCTGGGGATTTAGCTCAGCGGCAAAAGCACCTGCCTGGCAAGCGCAAGGTCGTGAGTTCGGTTCCCGGTACCGGAGAAAAACCAA
>NW_004955500.1:7418304-7434986 GCF_000276665.1 Chinchilla lanigera
AATATGTAAAACAATAACCATTGATAATTTCCTACCACTTTGTCTGTAATTTGTTAAGCCCCTCCTATTATTATGTTATCCTTCTTTTACTCTTTAAAATTAAAAAAAAAAAAAACAAAATTAATGGAGAAATCAGATACTTCCATGACAAAGAAGAACTGAAGAAATTCATGATCACCAAACCAACACTGCTCAGACTTATGACCCATCCTTTTTTGGTACAGTTCTGTACATCTACTTTGTAGAACCTCAATGTCTTTTCTTGGTACAATATACCTTGTTTATATGGTACTATAACTTTGGCTGATTGCACTGTACAGTACTGCGGTTTTATGTTCTGTTACACAGTATAGTACTGCATTTAAGAGTTATACAACTACAAGCAAAGTCATTAAGTTAGAGATTCCTTTAAGTGTTTCTTTATTCTGAATATAGTAATGTACATACTATATATAATTCTTCATTTAATAACCAATTCATTTAATGATCTAGTTACAGGAATAGAACTTGGTCATTAAATAAGGAATGAGGATATCTTATTTCTCCATAAATTTTGAAAGATAATTTTGCAGGATACATCAATCTGTGTTGCAAGTTGTGCTAGGGTTTGAAATACTTCTCTCCAAGTTTTCCTTGACTTCAGGGTTTGCTTGAAGTCTGCTGTAGTTCTGATGTCTTTTCCTTTGTAGGCGATTTGTTTCTTCTCTGTAACAGCTTCTAAGATTTTGTTCTTATGTTAAATTTCTGGAATCCTGGCTATTATATGCCTTGGTGTCATTCTTTTATGATCATGGCCCTTTGGGCCTCTACATAACTCACTTATTTGTAAGTCAGATTCTTTTTCCATGCTTGAAAAATTTTATGGTATTACTTCTGTAAGCAGGTTTTTTATGCCCTTTGTCATATCATCTGATTTTTCATTGATTCCAATTAATCTTAGTCTTCCTTGCATTGTCTAGCAGCTGCTTGATGGATTTTTCATGGCCCCTTGCTATTTTTAAGGTACCTCTCTTTTTTTTTTTTTTTTTTTTTTTGGAAATTTAAAGAAAAAATTTATTGAAGGTCTGAAAAACAATTCCTAAAAGATTGATTTTCCAGAAAACTGTAGCTACACAACGCATTGCATCTATCATGTTAAAACGTGCATTAGACACAAATACAAAAACCATGAAACAATTCACCATTCTTCAACAATCTGAGCAAAGGTAAAATGCCTAAAGAGCAACATGGATGACTTGCAAAGGATGGGCTCTTTAAGCACCATTAAAAGAAAAAGAGCACAAATGGATGAGTGTGTTCAGTTACACACACTGAATTGGACCTTTGGCACTAAGAATCAGAGCATTTTGTCATATAGCATTAACACATATCATAAAAGTGCATAGTGTCAAAGGAATAGAACCACCAGCATTCAAAACACAGCTTTGTCAACAAGGCAATAAAACACTCTACAACATGACTCTCTGCTGTCCATCATTAATACAATGGTAGCAACTTTGAAACAAAAAAAAAGAAAAAAGGAGTTAAAATCCCCTTTTATTTTTTCTGTTCAAAGTCAAACGAAACAAATATCAACTCTGTTATACACGAACATCTTCAAAGTCATCATTTGTACAAGAGAAAGACTTGGAACAAAAACGTGCAGACAGAGATCCAAATACAGATGAGAGTGCCTCACACTGCTTTCTGATGGTACTCAGGAGGGGCCGCTTCAGAATCACTGGCGCTAAACAAAGTTGCCGAATTCTTCTCCAGATATTTAAGGAAATCATGTAATAAATCAGTAATAAAGCAAGGCTTTTCTCATCCAGAGGTGTATAGGCCTACATCGCTCCAATTTGTACAAATAATCTCAGTAGATGTGGTGCCTGTATACCTGGGACGTGGGTGCGTCAGGGTGATAGGCAAGGATCTCGGCATGCTGTGGTCTCTCAGATTTGCAGAGGAGCTGAGCGCCCAGCATCACACTGAAGCATTCTTTTATCCCTGCTACAGCCTCCTTAACAGCATGCTCCTTATTATCCGTGTTTCCTCGAGATTTCTTATAATTTGCATCATCCTCTAGAATGGAGTCCACATTCTTCTTGGCAGGAAGATAAAAGACCTGCTTCTGCCTGGTAATTAGGTCCCAGTCATCAACAAGGTCCCAGTCACCAACAAGGGATCTTTTCTTTAACTTCAACTCTGTTCATAAATGTTTCTCCATTTTCAACAGTAGGATCAACCCAAGCCCTCTTCTTCCGAGGAGGCTGAGGTGTCTCACTGGCACTGCCACCATCTCCATTACCAGGTGTTTTCTGTTTGTTCTTTTTAGTTTTCACTTCAACACATTTCTGTTGAAAACCAGATGTCTTCTTTCCTGGAGCAGCCCCTCTCATCTTTCCCTCTGCATGTTGCTCCTGACTGGCCTTTTGAAGTTTGTGCTGTTTCTGCAGATTGTCCACATACTTGAGTACTGTGCTTTCTGGAACCCACTCAACCCAATTTTTATCCCAATCACTGTAATGTATAAAGTATTTTACTTGTTTGTCCTTTATGGCAACCTTTACACACTTTGCTTCATAAAGAAGAAACTATACCAACAAGAATAAAATAAAAAATTTAAAAATAGCAACAGAGGAGAAGAAAACAGTTGGGTGGGAGAGGGGCTACATATAGACAGAAGAGTCACAGTAATGTATGGGGGAATTCATGGGCTGATACGGAAAAAGGTAGGGGATGGAGGTGGAATATGGCAAATTAGAAACCAGAAGAGGATTTACCATACTGTTAATTTTCTACATGAAAAAGAATTAAGAAATATCATTGCTGTAGGACGTTGATATGAAGAAACAAGATAGGGAGGTGAGAAGAGAAAAAGAATCTAGACACCAACTGCATCAAAACAAGTAGAAGAAAAATAAAAACAAAAACAAAACAAA
Organism: Chinchilla lanigera; assembly: GCF_000276665.1. Classification (NCBI taxonomy): domain Eukaryota; kingdom Metazoa; phylum Chordata; class Mammalia; order Rodentia; family Chinchillidae; genus Chinchilla; species Chinchilla lanigera. The sequence continues at coordinate 7,421,226 of NW_004955500.1, forward strand.
AAATCCTAAGGGGAAAAAAAAAAAAAAAAAAACAACCAAATAATGCAAATCAAACAAATAATACAACACAAAAATCCGGTACTCAGAAGGTGTCAAGGGAGCTCAGTTTAAACGCTCCAACCACAGGATGTATATGAGATTCACATGTAGCCACTTTGCCAGAAAGCCTGAGAGATGGCAGTGATGCCTGTGTGACCAGGTCCTCACTCTCGGAAGTCTGCAGTTTGTTCAGGCTGTGTGCACCAACCTGCTGGAGTCTGCAGACCCTGCTGCTCTGGCTGGGGCATGCGCAGATGTCGCTACCCCTCGTGGAGGTTCTCTAAGGGAGGGGAAGTTGCTGCAGTTCCTTCTTAACCGCTATGCCGCAGAATCCATGAGTCTGCACAATTTCTCTTCGCAGTCTGGTTGCAGGTTTCCCTGCCGCTGTGTTCTCCACGGACGGGGATATGTTCCTGTGACTGGGGTGGTGCACTGTATGCCACAGAAGGAATAGAGCCATCTCAGTCTGCGGCTCATCCCCGGCCAGGGCTAATGTCTGCGACTCCACAGTCCAGCAGACATGCAGAACCCATGCTAGGCTGTTTGATCCCACAGTTCATGACTCAGCTGTCCTGCGGGCTGCAGAGCTGGTTCCGGCCAATCTGTATGCATTTGCCTATGGCTCAGCAGGCTGTCAGGGCAAGGGGCCTATTTAGACTGCGTTGGAGTCCTGGCCTGTGTGCACACCCCAGTGAATAGTCTGGCTGTCTGGATGGGCAGGTTTGTGAGCTGCTCCAACTCAGCTAGGACACCCTTTGCCTGTATATCCCCTCTCTGGCCTGAGTCTGGTTGGGGGGAAGTCCCCCCCCCCAGTTCATAGACTATGCTGGAGCAGAGAACACAGGGATGTCTTTCCCCTGTGTTTGGAAGAGGGGGATATACATGTGGGGTCAGTGAGGGCACCAACTGTGTCCCAGGAATCCAGTCTCTGGAGCACTAGGTTGTCCCTCAGAACTTCTGTCTCACTATCCAAGATGGCTGCTCCCTGACAGAGTGGGGAGCACAGGCAGCTGAGCTGCCACAGCACTGCTACTTGCCTTTCGTTAACTGTCCATTTGGTTGACTCTGTTGTGGCAGAGTGGGATGCATGCATTGTTCCATATCTGGAACACGCCACCGATGGGATCATAAACTCTCTGCTGCAGTAATAAATTAAAGAGGCTGGGTTTAAAATAAAGACAATTTACTTGGGAAAGAATGAAAAAGAAAAAAAAAGGAAAAAAAAAGAATGAAAAAGAAGATAAACAGCTACTCTGGGAGAGCTGGACATTGTGGTGCATGACTGTAATCCCAGCACTTAGGAGGCTGAGGCAGGAAGGTTGCTGTGAGTTCAAGGTCAGCGTAGGCTACATAATGAGTTCAAGGCCAACCTGGACTACATAAGAAGACTTCATCTCAAAAATAACCCCCCAAAAAAGAAATAAAGCCACTCTGGGGAATTAGGGGTGATCAGTGAATACCTATGGGATTTTGTTCTCAGCTCCTTTTTATTTAGGACTAGTGATTGCACCCATCCCCCATGTGGGCACCTGGAAGTTGTTGCCATTTAACTGACTCTCTGCCTTTGATCCTAACCTGGGCACCTCTATCTATGCTCTTTCTGGCCATTTGACTTCTTCCTGTCCCTTTGTGATGGATAAGTGGGGGTCTTATTAAAAGGTGACTTAGAGATAATGATTAAGCAAAGGGGACATGTGTGTTTTGTGTATTAAACAGAGTCTTTAGGTGGCTGCTCCTTATCTGCTTTGCTTTTAATGGGGTGGTGCTTGTTACCCTGGCCTTTCATGTTCCCGGCTGCACCCTTGTTTTGCCTGTTGATTCTTCCTGCTAAATTCTTATGTTAGCTGTATCACCTGGCACTTTCCTGAGTCAGGTTTCTCCGTCTCCCCGTCTCCCCTCCCTCTCCCTTTGACTTTCTAATTGCTGAATTCTAACTGCAGAGGCAAAAGCTGCCTTTAGTAAGGTTTTCTATTAATTTCTTTAATCAAGTTTAATGAGATCCTATTTTATGCTTTTTCCTGCCTACGACCTCCAGTCCCTACCATTTGATCTATGTATCAGCTTTCCTTATGAATTTTCTATTTCAGCACGAAACCCTTTCGCACCTTCCAAATACCCTCCTTCTCAGTGGCTCTTTCCTGGGCTTCTCTCTCAGCCCTGTTGGATCTCTTCTCTAATATTCTTTTGGTCTTTAGAATTTTCTTTTCTTTTTTTTGTTTGTTTCCTCAAAATTGGCATACTTTATTAAAAGAAACACTGGAAATGGAGCCTTTTAAAGAAATAATCTGTGCAACGGCACACACCTATAATCAGGAGGCTGAGGTAGGGAGATCACCAGGAGTTCAAGGCCAGCCTAGGCTACAAACTGAGTTCAAGGCCAGCCTAGACTACATAGTGAGACCCTGTCTCAAAAAAATACTAAAAAAACAAAGAAAAATTAACTTTCATTTTCACTAGTAGGTGTAGTAGAGAAGCCAGGTTTCTACACCAATTAATAGAAAATGAATCTCTTATACATCTAATTCCAATACAAATAAAGGCCATACATAGGTAGGTTAGGACTGATTCCACCCATTCCATTAAAATATTTCCATTTCCAAATTATTAGATACTGAAATTCTTTATGTTCCACATTTAGTATATGTACTGCCAGTTACTGAACTTATAAAATGCTTGCTTTCATAGGTGTTCTTTTTAGTCAAAGGATTTATCAGCAGTCCAGATGCTGTCCACTTACCTGACATTACAGAGTGAAGAAAGGAAACAAAACTGCATAACATATAAGACTTCTACTTCTTTTCAAATGCTGTAAGTAAACTATAAAATCTAGCATTATATTTAGATCCTTATAACTTTCAAGTGTCTGAGTGTCTTGCAATCTGCTCTCCTCTTTCAAATTTCTCTCCATTCTAAACAGAACATTGTTTCTTAGCTCTGATGTTGTAGAATCAAACACACAAACAAAAATGTCTATGTTCTATGTTTTATATATTATGAACTGAAAATAACCAAAGAAATAAAATTTGTTACATGGATACATTATTTTCCCTCTTAAATACCAATTGTTTACATTAACCCTATTTCTGATTTACAATGTAGAAACTTTCTCCAATTTTATTAAATTTATTATAATGCTTCCTCCTCACATACATTACTCTCAATTTTCATTTTGACCCATTTTGACCCAGCTTGAGGAAGCTGGTATGTTTTAAAATTAGCACATTCTATCATTATAAAACAGGCAAGGATTAATGGTAACCACTTAGCATTCAGCTGCTGACTGACTGATTAGTCTACCTACGGATTACTGTACTAACGCTTCTGACATTTTACTATCATTACCGGCTGTGTTTTTATTATTAATAATTCTATTGGTACAATTTAGATATGCACAATGATCACATTCATCATAGGGAACTTGCACCTGTACGTGATACTCATCTTGGTTCTTCTCTTTTTCTCATTCCCCTCCCTTCCCTTCAACCCCTCTTTATTTCTCTTTTTTTTTTTTTTTTTTTTTTTGGTACCAGGAATTGAACTCAAGACCTTGTGCTTGCCAGGTAGGCGCTTGTGCCACTGAGCTATATCCCCGGCCCAGCCCCTCTTTACTTACAAAGCTTTGTTTCCATTTTATCTTTCTCTTTTCATTTCTTTCTCTTTCCCTTCCTTCTTTCCTCCTCAGTTTCTCTCTTCCTACTTCACAGTATCTATTATACATATTCTTATTTACACCTTCAGACTCTTATTTACATCTTCAGATTCTCTCAACAGGGAGACAAAGTGATATTTACACGTGTGTCCAATTTGTTTCATATAAGAGTATGGTCTCAAGGGCTATCCATTTAGGTATAAATGTCTCAAGTTTATCCTTATTGATGGTTGAGTAATATGTCATTGTATAAAAAGACCACATCTTTTTGTATCCATTCATTCATTGATGGGCATTGGGGTTGTTTCCAAGATTGAGCTATTACAAACTGTGCTGCTGTAAACATGGGTGCACATCTATCACTGTGGTATGATGCTTTTAATTCTTTTGGGAAAAGGTCGGGGCGGGGGGGGGGGAATAGCTGATCAAATGGGACCTCTACTCATAGTTTCTTGAGGAATCTCCACACTGATTTCCACAGTGGTTGCACCAGTCTACCCTCCCACCAGCAGTGGAGAAGTGTTCATTTTTCCTCACAGCTCTGCCAGCATTTGTTTTTAATTGATTTCTTGATAGTAGCCATTCTTTCTGGAGTGAAATGGAATCCCAATATTGTTTTAATTTGCAACTCTTGAATAACCAGTGAATAGCCAGTTGAAAATGGTTGCAACTCTTGAATAACCAGTTGAACATTTTTTCTTATATTTATTTGCCATTTGTACTTCTTCATCTGAGAAATATCTATGTACTTCACATGCCCATTTTTGGATTGGGTCTTTAAATTTGGTGGGGTCTTATTCTTTTCAATTCTTTATATGTTCTAGATATTAGTCTTTTAAGGAAGAACTGGCCAAAATTTTTTCCCACTCTGTGGGTTGTCTTTTCACTCTGTTGGTGATTTCTTTTGCTGTGCTAAAGCTTTTTAATAAGGTGAGATCCAAGTTGTTGATTCTTTGTAGTATTTCCCATTAAATAAGGGTTTTGTTCATGAAGTCTTTGACTACACCTATGTCTTCAACAGTTCTACCTATTCTGTCTTCCAACAGATTTAGTGTTTCTGTCTTAATATTTAGATCTTTGATTTGTATTGATTTTGATTTAGTGAAGAATAATACATGTAGGTCTAGTTTTACTCTTCAGCTTGTGAAAAGCCAGTTTTTCCAGCACCATTTGTTAAAGAGGCTGTCTTTCTTCCAGTGAACATGTGTTGTAGTCAGGGCTTTCAAGGGGATAGATTTAATATGGAACACATAATTTATAGAATTCTTTTACAATATTCACTCAAAAAGTCAAATGCAAAAGAGTGCAGAAATCTGTCCATAGGCTGGGTGTGGTAGTGCATGCCTGTAATCCTAGCACTCTGGAAGGTGAGGCAGGAGGATCGTTGTGAGTTCAAAACCAGCCTGGGCTACAAAGGGAGCTCAAGGCCACCCTGACTGCATAGCGAGACCCTGTCTCAAAAAGAAGACAAAAAAAAAATCTGTCCATATACTAGAGACCCATAGAATCCAGCTGAGGGCCTGGATTCCATGGCAATGTCCTCCATGAGTCCAGTGGGAACATAGAACCCATGACAATGTCTCGTGCAAGTCTGTATCAAGGATCTGCACTGGATAAGCCCAAAGGCCAATGAGGGAAGCTAGATAATCTGCACCAGCACTATAAAGGATGTGTTCCAGCAGGCTGAGGGGTCCACACTAGAGCCTGAAAGTGATGCTCAAGGTAAAGACCAGAGCTCCCCAGAAGAGAACCACAGCTAGCCTCAGTGACAGTGAGGACAAAGTCCTCTGTTAATGAGAACAGCTGAGTTCATACCAGGAAAACCAGCACAACAAGCTTCTCCAAGAGAATCAACAGTATACCATCTTCCCCTCCAGTTCTCCTTTTATGCTGTTGGAAGCAATCCTCAGATGGGCCTTCACACCCACAACAACACTGATTCAGTTCAGCTGTGTATTACACATTAACCATTAGTTAATCCACCACAACATGTTTGGCCACTTTGTCAAAAATAAGCATTTTTTGTCTAGTTGATCTATTTATTTGTGGCAGTGGGGTATTAAGGGCTCCTATTTCAATTGTGCTAATGCTTATTTGATACTTCATGTCCATTAATATTTGCTTTATATAGTTGGGTGCACCTATATTTGGTGCATATATATTTATGATTGTTATCTCTTTTTCTTGGAGTTTTCCCTTAACAAGTGTGTAGTGACCTTCTTTAATTCTTTTGATCAGCCTTGGTGTGGAGTTCACATTATCTGCAAGTAGGACAGCGACCCCTGCTTTCTTCTGGGTTCCTGTCACATGGAGTATTGTTCCCCATCCTTTAACTTTCAATCTCTGAATTTCTTTCTTGAGTTAAATATGTTTGTTATATGCAGCATATTGTCAGATCTTGTTTGCTGATCTGTTCTGCCAGTCTGTTTCTTTTGATTGGTCAGTTGAGACTGTTTACATGATTTGTATTGGCTGGTCCTTGTCGTATTATTTTCCTACTCATGGTTCCTTGTCTTTCCCCTCTTATTGCTTATTTTGCCTCGCAGCTTCTTTCTCTTGGCACTCTTGAAATTGTGATCATTGTTATCTCTTTGTAGAATATCTTTCTGAACACTTTGTGGAGCTAGCTTGGCAGTCATAAATTTCTTCAGTTTTCCTTTGTCATGGGAGGATTTTATTTCTCTTTTAATACTGGAAGATAGTTGTCTTGGTTACTTTTCTCTCATTGCTGGGACAAAATACCTGATGCCCAAAATTAAGGAAGGAAAGGTTTATTTTGCTTACAGTTCATGGAGGTTTCAGTCTGTACTTGGCAGATTATAAGGCAGAGTGGCACATGGCAGAGGGCTGCAGCTCCTGGTGCAGAACACAGCAAAAGCAACCACCATACACCAGGGCGGAATGGGGGAGGAATCGCCTCAAGCACCCTTTTCCTCTCCCTTACATATGCAAACTGTCCACCCCAGGGTGGGTGTAGCTCTCACACCAATCAAACTCTAAAAGCCTGCCCCGTGGCCGCTTGAGGCTTTGGGGGGACACAAACCATGACAATAGTTTTTCAAGGTACATCAATTTGGGTTGGAAGCTGTTTTCTTTGAGGACTTGAAATATTTTGCTCCAAGCTCTCCTTGACTTAAGGCTTTATGTTGAGAAGTCTGCTGTAATTCTGATGGGCTTTCTTTATAGATGATTTGTTTCTTTTCTCTAACGTCATCTAATATTTTGTTCTTGTGCTGAATTTCTGGGATCTTGATTATTATATATCTTGGTGTAGATTTATTTCAGTCATGATTAATTGGAATTCTGTATGACTCACCTATCTCTATTCTTTCTCCACACTTAGGAAGTTTTCTGCTATTAATTCTGTGAACAGGTTGTTTATGTCATTTGTGCTGACTCCTGCTTTTTCATTGATTCTGATCAATCTTACATTGTTCTTCATTGCAGCATCTTGCAGTTGTTGGATTGTTTTTTCATGGCCCTTTGCCATTTTTAATAGATCTTTCTTGCCCAGTGTGGTGCCACACCCCTGTAATCTCAGCACTCAGGAGGTTGAGACAGGAGGATCACTTCGAGCTCAAGACCAGCCTGAACTGCATAGTGAAACCCAGGCTAAAAAAAGACAGAAAAAGAGATCCTTCTTTTTGTGATCACTAGCTATGATCTTGTCTTCTAGGACTGATATTCTATGTTCACTTTCTTTGTTGTAAACTTTCAAATTTTAGTTTCCTGGATATCTGTTTGAATCTGTTTCTTGGATTCCATTTCTTTCCTGTGTTCCTTCATTTTTCTATGCTTCTCTATTTTTTATCTATGTCTCCTCTGGATTTGCTGAGCAAGTCCTTAATTATGGTTGTCATCCTTTTTTTACCTGAGATTATTTCTTTTCTCATTTCCTCTATAGCCTCGCATATGTGGGGTTTTTTTATTTCTGCTGTGTAGAAGTGATAAAGAGGGACGTCCCTTCCTTGTTTTTAATCTTAAGGTAAAGCTTTCACTTTTCCACTACTGAATATGTGTACTGTGGGTTTTTCATGTATGGCCACTATTGTGATGGGGTAGTTTCTTTCTTTACCGGTTTTGTTCAGTGTTTTTAATCACAAAATGGTGTTAAACTTTGTCAGCTGTTTTGTCATATTTTGACATGTTTTGTTGCCTGTGCTTTTAGAGTCAAACCTGAAAAACATCATTGCCTGGACCAATTTTGGAGTTTCCCCATGTATTTTTTTCTAGTCATTTTACATATTCATATTCTATTTCAAGTATTTTAATCATTTTGAGTTGATTTTTGTATGCAGTATGAAGTAAAAACCCAGATTCTTGCATGTGGGCACATTCAGTTTTCCAGCACCGTTTAATGAACTGATTGTCCTTTTCCTATTGTACTATATTCATGGCATCTTTACTGCAGATCAATTGACTGCAGATGTGTGGGTTCTTTTCTGGGCTCTCAATTTTATGACAATGGCCAATGCATCTGTCTTTACACCAGTACCATGCTGTTTTAATTACTCTTGTTTTGTAATAGAGTTTGAAGTCTACTGGGGTAATGTCTCCAACTTTGTTCATTTTGCTCATGATTACCTTGGCTATTTTGAGTTTTTATGGTTCCTGTACATTTTAGGACCATTTTTTTCTTTGTCTATGAGAGATGACTTCAGAACTTTGGTCAGGGTTGAACTAAACCTGTAGATCTCTTCAGGTAGTCTAGACACTTTAACAATTACAATTCTTCCAGCTGTTGGCAACTGTCGCTTTAATGTGGAGGAAAGGGAACACTTGCCTCAGTGGGAATGTAAATTTGTACAAAAGTTGTGGAAAACAATCTGGAGATTCCTCAAAAAGTAGAATTACCATATGGTCCAGCAATCCCACTTATCAGTTTTTATCTGAAATATCTGAAAATCAGTATGTCAAAGAGATATCTGCACACCCATGTTCATTGCAATACTGATTACAGTGGCCAAGTTATGGAGTCAACTTGTGATTCCAAGGAATCCATGAATAATGAAAACATGATGTATATGCAATGTGATACTATTAAGCCTTAAAAAAGAGGAAATCATATTATTCATGACAATGTAGGTAGAATTGGATAATATTATATTAAGTGAAATAGAAAACCCACGTGAAATCTAAAACAACTGAATTTAAATAAAGAGCAGAATGGCTGTTGGGTGAGAGAAATAGACAAATGATAGTTAAAGAATACAAAAGCTCGGTTTGACAAGAGAAATAATTTTTTTAAAGACCAATTGCATGGTTTGGTGAATTAATTGAATTCTGTACATTTCAATATCACCAAGAACACATTTCAAACGGTCTCATAAAAAAGTTAGATATTTGAAGTGATGGGTATTAGTTTAATTAAATATTTCCTTATTGTATTAAAACTCATATACCACTTTGTATTCCATAAAGATATACAACTATAATTTGTCAGTGTAAAAAAGGGCTCTTGTGACAAGTTAGACTATTGGAAAACTGATATAATCTATCTCTTGAAATGATAAGCCAATTTTCTCTCCCTATTCCTTTATATCAAAATTATATTTCAGAAAAATCTACATTGAAATAATGTTATGAGACAATGGGCTACTGAGCCCCCCCCGCTATAATTATGTTATTGCATATTAGATTTTTCATGTCTATTAATAATTGTCCTATATACTTGGGTGCTCCTGTATTTGGTGCATACATATTTATGATTGTTATCTCTTCCTCTTGAAGTTTTCCCCTAACAAGTGTGTAGTGGCCTTCTTTATTCTTTTGATTATTCTTGGTTTGAAGTTCACATTATCTGCAAAGAGTATAACTACCCCTACTTTTTTCTGGGTTCCCATTGCATGGAGTACAGTTGTCCTTCTCTATATCACAGTTCACTTATTGTGGCCTCACTGTATCATGGGTATTTTTAAAAAATATATCTAATTCTGTATTGTGGAGTTTTCACTATATTGCAGGATTTTGCAATATATAGGTATTTATATAATCTGTATGATTTTAACTATTTTTGCCTAAAAAATTTTAAAACAATATAAAAAATATAAAACATGTTAATTCAAGCATATTAAAAGAATATTAAATCAAAATAAAATACAGTATGTATTTCATCAGTAGATGAATACCATACTGTGCACAATGGAAATACAGTACGCCACTATCACTTGCACAAGTTTGCCAACCTGAGATTGCACACGGAACACTATTGGCTAATGGAATGGAAGGCAACCAACCACAGCACTGTGTTCTGTATCCTGGGCACTGACTGGCTCAGTGACTGTAGCATCAGTCTGTTTGCTCTCCCACACTGTGCCCATATGTTTAGCATCTCTCCTCATTCAAGTTGTAGTATACTTCACTGGTGAGTACCCATATACAATTTTACATGTTGTTAAAATTATGTAGTTTTAAAGGTGTGGAAAGTGTTTAAGAGCATATGAACTGTTTATGAGAGTGTGGGAAAGGTTAATAAGAGAGTAGAAAATATTTATAAAGCTTTAAAATATATATAAATAATAAAATAAATATAATGCCGTTACTTTTCGGATTTTCACCTATGGCAGGGATCTCTGGAAAGTAACTCCCACGGAAGGTGAGGGATCATTGCATTGCTTTCCACCGTTTGACTTTTGGTCTGTGAATTTCTTTTTGAGTTAAATATGTTTCTTGTATGCAGTATATTGTTGGATCTTGTTTCTTGATCCATTCTGCCAGTCTGTTTCTTTTGATTGGTGAATTGAGACCATTTACATTGATGGTTATAACTGATATGCATCTTATCTATCTAACTTAGCTGCCTATAATAATGTTATCACTAGCTGTCAGCAAACCTCATCTTTCCTGCCTTTATAAGAAGTGTGGAATTGGAACAAATGGGGAGGGTGTTCATTTCACTGACCTTATGGAGAGTTTAGTGTGTGCTGGGATGCCACTTTTTCCTCTAGGGGTAAAGAAGAGTTGTTTCCTTTTATAGAATCCAAATAAATGGGGCCGTAAGAAAAGCAATCACAAAAATAAAGCATGTCTTCAAGCACAAGAGACTGAAATCTCATTCCCCTGGTGGACTCCTTCTTTTGTAGTAGAATTCTTGATTTTTTTCCTTTTGGTACGGGAGATTAAACCCAGGATTTTGCACTGAGCTACATCTTCACCCCCTTTTTAAATTTTTCATTTTAAGACAGTCTCACTAAGTCACTAAGTTGCCCAATTTAGGCTCAAATTTGTGATCTTCCCGCCTCAGCTTCCCAGAGGACTAGGACTATAGAAGTACACTACCCTGCCTGGGATTAGTCTTGCTTTTCTTTCTTCTATGACTATTTGAGCCAGCAAGAGAGAATTATAAAAACCAGCAAAGCAGGGGGAGAGTGGGAACACAGTCTGCCTGCTTGTGTGGCAAAGGTGTGTGAGTCTCTTGTGGGAGTCACTTGGTAAGCTTGGTAGAGAGCTGGAGTTGTCCTGTTTCACAGTGCCCCATCCAAGGAGTGGAGAGGCTTCTTCTGCAGCAAGAGACTCATATACTGCGGGTACTGGAGTAAAGAGAATGGACAGGAGTCAAGTCTTGTGGGTCGAGGAACAGCTGTGCGGTGAGAATGAGCCGGACTTTCCCACTCTCATGCCTCTCCCAGAGGTATATTTCTACAACTGACACCCAGACAGCATTTTTTTTGCTAGCCATTGCTAATGACAAAATGAGTGGTGATCAATAGTGAGACAGTTATGACAGGGCTAATTGCAGGAATTCACTTGTTCCCTCCCTCCCCCTTCTTTTTGTCTCCCAAATGGAGAAATTGAGGCTTTAGGACATGGCAGAGGGGATGTTTTGAGCCAGATTAGGCCTCTTCAAAACTGTAAGACCTCGGGGCTGGGGATTTAGCTCAGCGGCAAAAGCGCCTGCCTGGCAAGCGCAAGGTCGTGTATTCGGTTCCTGGTACCGGAGAAAAACCAAAAAAAAAAAAAATCTGTAAGACCTCAGTTCAAATCTGCATTTAGAGAATGAGAGGAGTAAAATGTAAACTGAGTTTGGAGTACATGATTTAAAATAGAATGCACATTTATTAAACAAAGTAATCAGAACTTTCAGGATTTTGTGGAAGAAACAGGTAATAGGGATTACATGGCCCAACTGAATGCAGTGACTGGGAAAGGAAACAAACCTGTTTTATGCTTTTGTACCACAAAGTTTAATAACTTCTCAGTTAATGGGTTACATTGAAATCTTTACATATAAGAGGTATTAGAAGAAAACATAATTGAATATGGGTGGTGAAATCATTTTAATATCATCTTTTCTTTAAGAAATATGCTCTGTTATTTCTTATGACTCTAAAATTGGAAATTAAAAGGTTTCTAATTAGTACACAGTTTAAAATATGGTGTGCTTTACATATAAAAAGTGAAATTAAAAATATTTAATGTTATTAATTATATTCATTCATTATTCTCATTGCTGTATATAAAATAGTAGTTGCTCAGATTACAAGATGTAGGCATGCAAAAGTAATCAACTAATGTAAGCCCAAACCGGTCTAGAAAATACACTGTAAAGTGTATTCACTTCTGAGGAAAACCATAAACACATTAGACTGACAGAAAGGCCAAAAGTTTAAAGCTTTATCTAGTATTTTGAACTACAGAAAGTAATAGGGCATTGTGGTTTTTTGGCCAGTGGAGACAAATTGTAAGAGGGTAAAGGGAAAAAATTGACAATGAATAAATGTTGCATTGTTAAGCAAGTAAGTCTCTCAGGTGATAAAAGCAGTCATGTGGTAGCTGTCTTCTCAGAACAGATAGCTTTACTATGAAAATTTCCTCTATAAATATAAATTTTCCTTATAAAACAGTATCTCTTCAATCCTATTACTGTGATTCAAGTGTCTTAAAATAAACCAACCTGAAATGATCCATATGCCAAAGAGAGATATATTTGGCATGACATCTTGTGATCTCTTACAGTCATATTTTGGGGTGATGTGTCCTGAGATCCAGTAGTTACAAACCATTGCGTTTTCTAAGTAGGTGAAATGGAAAAAACGAACACTAAAAGGAAGCGAATTGTTGGAGAGAGCTCTATTACTTGCTTCAATTCCCAAATAATAGAACAGCAAATTTCTTGGTATCACCCAAATGATTCAATTGATAACTATACTGTTCAGAAAATTTAGTGCTTTTGTCGGTCTGCATGAGCTCCTCAAAGATATAACTCTTCCATACACTCCAACTTTATAACTTCTCTTCCCTAGGATCTATTATGGAGAAAGAGAGAGATCTTTCTAATTATTTAATTTCAAAAACAAGTCAGTACATACATGATTTTTAATTTAATACCAAAGAAATGATATGAGTGATAAATTATGACCAGACAAATTTCTGAGTGAAGTTGGCTATGTGTTCTGTAGATCTAGCTTTGAGCAGGACTTAATCCTCCTTTCCCACCTCTACTCTTCCCTCAAAGTATCTTTGTCCCAGTTAAACTTTCCTGTGATATTTTTGTTACCAATCTCTGACCACAAACTGGGTCCTTCTTCCCTTTTGGAATTGTGGAACCAATAATAAGATCAGACATCAATGGAGCAGTGAAGAAGATCTTATTCTTCACCAAGAATAGGAAAAATGAGAGCTAAAACTACTAACGCAACTCCTGAAATTATTGGAGATTAGGAAGTTATAGATGTAGAGTAAAAGAAATAAAGGGGAGGGATGAGCTTATGAAAGGAAGGAATATTCATGTTTTTTCTGGGAATAGGTGGAGATTTTTCAGGAATTTTGATGCCACCCCTTTTTGCTCCTTTTGTGGTTCTTTCTGTTTATTGTGATGGCAGTTGTCAACTGTTATGACACTGGGGGGGTTACTTAGCATGCAGATAGGATATGAAGTTAGAGGTCACTCGCAGCAACCTTAGGTACCACCAGTTTTGGTCTCCTGAACAGGGAATCCTGTTATATAGGCATCCTGTCCTCAGAGATAAACAAGATTAGGGTAAGCCTGAAATTTAGCTAGTTTGGGTAGGCAGACTAACATTTTCAGTATCTAAACTAGGGAGATTTATGTCATTTTACCAGAAACTTTGAAA
>NW_004955500.1:7435711-7447342 GCF_000276665.1 Chinchilla lanigera
TTGGTCTTAGTGTGTGGACAGATTTCCTGCACTCTTTTGTATACTGTTCTTTGGGTGACTATTATAAATAATGATATAAAGTATGTGTTCTGTATTATGTTGTTCCCCTTGCAAAATAAGCCCCAAACCAATACAGCTTGTTATCTAGGTCCTTGTAAACATTTTCACAAGGTTCTTCTCACAGATGCCTTTACTTCTTTGTTTTTTAGGCTATAAATGAGGGGATTCACCAGGGGAGTGATCACACCATACTGGGTGGAGAAGATCAACTCCAGAGGTGAACCTGAGCTTGGAATGAGATAACGGAGGAAAGCTGAACCATAGAAAAAACTCACTGCAGTGATGTGGGAAGAGCAGGTGGAGAAGGCCTTGCTTCTGTCTGTGGTGGACCTTATGCTCAAGATGGTGGAGACAATATGGACATAGGAGAAGAGGATCAGGAAGAATGTGCCAAAGCCATGCAGGAGTGTGGAGCAGACCAGAACAGTTACATTGGTGGAGACCTCGGAGCAGGACAAAGGAAAGAGGGAGGGCAGCTCACAGCTGTAGTGTGGAATGGCCTGTGCTTCACAGAAGTTCATATTTACAGCGGGGAGAATGTTGATGACTGCATCCAGAAAACCCAGGCCCCATGAAGCCGATGCCAGACTCAAACACATTTGGTCGCTCATTAACTGGCCATAGAGCAAGGGATGGCAGATGGCAGCATAGCGGTCATACGCCATCATTGAAAGAAGAAAGGCTTCAGTCCCTGCAGTGATAAGCACAAAGAGGACCAGAATCAGGCACCCTTCCACTGAGATGGTTTTCTCCTCAGACACGAGGTTCTCTAGCATCTTGGGCACAGTGACTGAAGAGAAGCAGAGATCCACAAATGATAGATTACTCAAGAGGAAGTACATGGGGGTGTGAAGGTGGAAATCAGCCCTGATCCCCAGCAGCAGCATCAGGTTCCCCACCATGGTCAGGAGGTAAATCATCAGGAACAGCATAAACAACAATGCCTGGACGTGGGGGTCAGCAGACAGCCCAAGAAGGATAAACTCCATGATGGTGCTGTGATTCCTCATAGCCATTTAGAAAGGATGCTTTCTAGAAATAAATATAGAATTAGAATGGAAACTTCTCTTCCCTATACCCAATTGTAGAGATAGGGTTTCCATTTATATGTACACACTCCTATTTGGCTTTATTTAACATAGGCCTTCAAAACCTCACAATAATATTTCCATAGGGCTACGACTCCACCTGAAAGACTGCTGAAGAAATTTCTTAATTTGCCCAGACCTTTCCCGTGATCATGTATCTGATCTTCAATGGGACAGCGCTTTGCTAGCTGTATTGTGTGCACATTTTGCTTGACTTGGTGGGGCCATCTCAACATTTGGGGTTTTTTTCCTCTGTTCCTCATCTATTCTTCCATTTTGAAACATCCCTAAGATTTGCACCTGCTTAGTTATAGCTTTTATCTTTCTTTTTCATAAACCACCAATGTCTTGTATTTAAATTAATTTTAAATGATGAAATATTTTATTAGTACATGTTTTCAGTACATAATAAGCACAGCCATCATGAGGAGTTGGTACGTGTATCATAACACATCTTAATTCTATTTTCTCAGGCTTTTTTACCATGTATGTGACACATTGATGTACAAGGGTGATTGAAAAACATACAATGAACGTTTAAATTTTTAAATCTTTATTACAGTAATATACACATTGTCAAGAACAATGAAATAGGTACATCTGAAGAGGGGAGGATTAATGGCAACGATTTTTATTGTAATAAGTTTAAAAATTAAAAATTTATAGTAGGTTTTATTATACTGCACTGATCAACTGATCACTGCAATTTCTATCAAATAAAAACTCTTTATGAGGTTTGCTTAAAAACCCTATGAATGCTGTGCTCAGTGGCCTCCCATGGGAGGGCAGGTTCATAAAGCCATTATGGTGCGCGCCTCCCCCCATCTTATTCACCAGATCTGCACCATGCAACTCCTCAGTATAGGTGCTGCTGAAGTGAGCACAGCTGTGCAACTTTTGACTCTCAAAGTCAAAATGACCATGAAAGGTAAATGTTTTGAATCAGTTCAGGTCATGGAGGCAGCTACCACAGTGCAAGTAAAGACACTCACAAAGAGAACTTCCAGAACTGCTTCAGAAGGTGACAAAAAAAGATGGAATAAGTGTTCGCAAAAAGAGGAGTATTTAGAGGGGGGTTAATGACAACGCATTTTTTATTGTAATAAATGAAAAAAAATAAATATCCATTAAATTTCTCAGCCACACCTTGTATGTATGTACTTTTTTCCTCCTAAATTTTAGTTATTCTTTTCTAGTAATCATTTTTTTCTTTAGAAGTTGTCCTTTATGTCCGTTTGTTTTTTGGGGGGGAGGGGTGGGTTTTTTTGGTTTCTTGAGACAGGATCTCACTATGTAGTTCAGGCTGGACTTAAACTCACTATGTAGCCCTGGTTGTCTTGGAATGTGCAATGATCCTCCTGCCTCAGCCTCCCAAGTGCTAGAATTACAAGTGTGTGCCACTATGTCTGGCTTTTATCTCTAGTTTGAAACTTAATCTAGAACCATTCACCTAGGTTTTGTCTTTGTGAAAGCTCATACTCTCTTGGTAACCTCACAGTCTTCTGACCAGACGATTTTAGTTTCTTAGTTTTCCCTGTATTTTTTAGTTTTGTCCTGATGCCAAGAGCCAGACACAAGGACTCACGAAGAGGTAAATCAGCCTATTTTCCAGATCTTGTCTTTCCAGATCTTTCCTCCATAGTACTAAGCACTCACTGGGACTCTCATAATGAGCCTCACTTAGAAGCCAAATCCAGGTTACCTGTTAATTCATCTAGTAGGTTAATCTATAGTCCAGAGTGGCCGAAATTAGCTCTGCTTCAGCGAACAGAGAGCCACTTTCTGGAGAATATCTCTTTTGAGGCATCTTGGTCACTTTCATCTTTGAGTCTGTCAAGTCCTCTCACAGTGAATGTTTCCCTTAATATCCTCATTAGCTAAGTAACAGTCACATCAAATAACAATAATTTTGATTATTCTCTTTCAAATTTGAAAATTTCTTTAAGTATTTGAATTTTCTAGAATGAATTAGGTCGATAAGTGCTTCAGTCATTCTAGACTTACTTGGAGAGCATAACTGACCACACTGTCTACCTGTATTTCTTCTTCTGTACCTAAAAACATCCAGTGTGGGCAGGGCATGTTGAAGAGATGCTTCTTAAGAACCACAAATTCTAAATACTTCAGACTTGGGATGAGGGTACACATGACTCAACAGTGGGATAGGAGCCAGTTTGTGTTGTGATTGTATTTATGTATTTATAAACAGTCCTGACACAGATTTTTCTTAGAGATGAGAAACTGAGACATAGAAAGTTACCTGACTTTTCCAAGGTCACAGATGGTGTTAAGCTCAAAGAGATTTGAGCTCAGGCGTCTGGGTGTATGACATTATCACAGCCTTTCCATGAGAATGACATCTGGGGTGCGGTGGGGTGGTTGGGGTGTGGTGGAAGTTTGGATACCTAGCATAAAGTAGTATAAAGACTCTGGGGTCTTAATAACACTTGGGCTGCAGAAAAAGGGTTGAAAGCAGGAGATAATTCAACAAAAATGTTTTGCATTCAGATATTCACCCTATAATCTTTCAGATTCTTGTCCCCTGTCTGTGTGTTTCATACCATCAGTATTTGTTGGGATCAAGGAGAATTAGTAGTGACAATAAAATGAACGTCTGTAGTATATGTTCTCTGACACCCTAAAGAGAGCTTTCTTGGTGTTAACTCTGTCCTTCCCACTCTGCATTTCCCACTCTACTCTGGTGTACACTGTACTGCGAACTATTCACTCTGCTGGACTCTGTCCAGCACTCTTGATATTTATGCTCCTACCTGCTCCTCTCGGATCTCATTGCACTGCTAGAGCCTAGGCCAGTTTGAACCCAGAGGGAAGAAACTCCTGAGCCCAGTGCTTTGAGGCTAGAGAACTCTTCCCACATAGCTTCTCGGAGTAAGAAAACACAAAGACCTCACTGTATAAAAAGTCTGACTCCCAGGTCAGGGAGCTCAGTGTCTCACAGATAGAAACTAAATGAGAAGATGGGAAAACAAGGATAGAAGAAGAGGAGAAAAGAGGAGAGGAGGAAAACAAGAGAGAAATAGGGAGAGATAGAGGGGAGAGGAAGGGAGGGGAGGGAGGAAGAGACTTCAGAGCAATCATAGCAGACATTAGTGAACTGTGAGCTTTAATATCTCAGAAGATTCCCTGTGTTTTGGTCTTTTCACAGTAGGATCTCATCTGGGCTAAAATAGTCTCTAGGCTCCTGAGAAACAGTATTTTTGCAGTTCAGTTACAAGAATGGTGAACAATTCTTTTCTCATATTGGAAGTCACAGTGAGAGTTGAAAACATTACCTGAGAACTACAAGCTCTTGATGGAAGCAGTTTCAGGAATGCCTCATCCAAGCTCCGGCTTGGTCCTACCTGTTTCTCCAACTGGTCACATGGAAAGATCCTCAAATGCTCAACAAGAGGTGGAAGGAGCTTCTCTGCAGTGGTGATACACAGTTACATAGCAATCTTTCTACTTAATTCCTTCTCCAATTTTGAATACTGCTGGAGGAAAATCTGTGAAGTGAGTGGTTTTCACACATGACCCTTCAGAAGGGTATGTATAGATTAGACACTCATTAATGAACCAGCTGAGCCTGGCAGCTCAGGAGACAGAGGAACCAATGTCCTTAATTCCCTGGAGTTATAACTTGAACCCTAATTTGCTACTTATTAAATAGGTAAAATCAAAATATGAAGAGCCTCAGGTGATCCCACTAAGTATGGTCTTTGGGAACTTCTGTGTCAAAGCCGTGAGCTAGGACTAAGGCCCTAAGGCCTTGGGGTGTCTGGCAGGCTCTGAAGGAGGTGAGGTGAGTGGCCTCCTCCTGGAAGAATCTCATTTAGGGAATCTGATCTCTGTACTGAACTTCAGCTGAACTTCAAGATACTTTGCCTTTGGTGCTTGAGTTGAACATTTGGAAAATCAGTGGAATTAAACTATCAGGAAGATGTTTACAAAAATGGCTGCATGAAATGTAATATATGATCATGGGAGCCAATAATTAGTGGTTATTTATAAGGTATGATCAAAATCTATAGTGAATGTTTAGGAACGTTATTGAGTAAAAGATGTATTGTCCTTAATCTCCCTTCAAAATACTCCGCTTCACTTTGAACAAACTTATTCCATCGTTCTTGCCACTCTCTGAAGCAGTTCTGGAAGTCCTCCTTGTGAGTGTGTTTAGATGCATGATAGTGGCTGCCTCCATGTCCTGAACTGATTCAAGACATTTACCTTTCATGGCCATTTTGACTTTGGGAAAGAGCCAGAAGTCACATGGTACCAGGTCCAGTGAATAAAGTGAGTGAGGGCGCACCACAATGTTTTTATGAACCTGACTTTATACTGCATGGCACTCACCATATTTATATCACATCTCGTAAAGACATGCGCAAAGAGGATTTTTAAAACTGCTTTAGAAAATGGTTGGAACAATGGGGTGAATGTGTTTAAAGTGAGAGGGAGTATTTTGAGGGAGATTGAAGACAATGTATCTTTAACTGTGATAAGTATTTTTATTTCAACATTCAGGTATTTGTACCATATGCTGGATAATGTTTTATGTATTTCCCACGTTGTCTAATTCTCTCCTAAAACACTTTGAGCTAGCTATTCTCAAAATGCCTATTTTACTAATGAGGAATCTGAGACACAGGAATGTTAAAATTATTTTTCCAGGGTCACACAGTTTTTAAAACTCAAGATTCAAACTCAAATCCAAACCAGTGTCTCCAGAACCACTACTCTTTAGCACTATACTAAATGATTCCTACAAGAAGGACATTGGTTTGTTGTAGGATGGAATGTTTTGTGTATGCTTAGTCACTGGCGGGGCGGGGTGGGGAAGACTGTACAAAAAATGCAGAAAAAGAAAATGTACAAAAAATGTACAAAAGGAGGAGACATGGAAGCTGTACTCCTGATGTGCAGGACGGTGTTGGACAAGCAGGCCATATTTCACATCCATCATATTTCTGCACTCACACTGTAGTAAACAGCTAGTTATTTTTTGTTTAAAATATTTTATATATGTGGAATCTGCTTGTATTTGGTTAAATATTAAGATTGTGTTATTCATCTGCAAATGTTAATTAAACCAACTGTGTTTTGATACCTGAATTAACATTAATATAAAATTACAGTTATGGGTTAATTGTTTGGTACATGTGAGATGAATACACATTTCTCAGATGAAAAATACAAGTGGCAAATAAATATATGAAAAAATGTTCAACCTCACTAGTCATTCTAGAGATACAAATTAAAACAGTACGAGTTCATCTTACTCCAGAGAGAATGGCTATCATCAAGAAGTCAGTAACAAATGCTGGAGGGACTGTGGAAAAAGGAACACTTCTCCATCCACTGTTGGTGGCAATGTAGACTGGTGCAACCACTTTAGAAATCAGTCTGGAGATTCCTCAAAAAACTAGGATTAGAGGTCCCATTCCACTCAGCTATTCCCCTTCTGAGTACCTTCCTGGAAGAATTAAAAATCATATCACACCAATATATGTGCACCCACATTTACAGCAGCACAATTTGGAATAGCTAAATCTTGGAAACAACCCAGTTGCCCATCAACTGAGGAATGGATAAGAAAAATGTGGTCTTTTTATTCACTGGAATACTACTCAACCATAAAGAAGGATAAACTTGAGACTTGTATAGGTAAATGAATGCAACTTGAGACCATACTCATAAGTGAAATAAATCACACTTGTGTGTAAACATCGTATTGTCTCCCTGGTGTGAGAAACTGAAAGAGTAAATAAGATCTAAAATGTACAATATATATTGTGAAATGGGAAGGAATTGTTCAAAAGGAAAAAAAATTGGGATAGGGGAAAGGGAAAAGGAAGGAAGGGAAAAGGAAAAAATAGAAGATAGTATGCTACTAGTTTCTCTTAGTTCATTGAAAAGAAAGATTTGTGCATATATCGTTTGGATAATTTTTTATGCCTATATCTTGTACTCTGAGTAACTACTTTAAAGATAACTATATTCAATGTATTAAATATTGTTATTCTATTATTTTGTTATGAAATTTTTTTCACTTTTTCCATAAAATAAAAAAATAAAGAATATTGAAAGATATCCTGTATTCCTGGAAAGGCAGAACCAACAGTCAAAATGGCCATACTTCCAAAACTCTTACATAGATTTAATGCACTCCCAATCAAAATACCAACGTAGTCCTTACATAACTGGAAAAAGCAACCCTAACATGTACGTAGAACCAGAAGAGATCCAGAATAGCAAAAGCAATTTGGGGCAACAAGGGCGAGACAGGGCCTATCATCATCCTAGACTTGAAGTTACACTACAAAGTGACAGTGATAAAAATTAAAAGTAGAAATTCCATTTGACCCAGCTATTCTCCTTCTAGACATTTTCTTGAGAGAGTTAAAGATATCAAACCAGTGATGTGTGAATACCTATGCTTATAACAGCACCATTCATAATAGCTGAAAATCCTTTCATGGGAGAAATGATAGTCTCTTAAGAAATGATCCTGGGAACACTGGCTATCCATATGCAGGACATTGAAAATAGACCCATATCTCTCATCATGTACTAAACTGAAATAAAAATGGATTGAAAATATATATATTAAAAAAGAAACTTTATCCTGATAGGAAGATAAAGTAGGTAAACTCTTTAAATCATAGGTATAGGATAGGGCTTTCTCAATAGAATTCCACTTGTACAAGAAATAACAGAAAGAATCAACAAGTGAGATTATATCACATTTAAAAGCTTCTGCACAGCAACAGAAACAACCAATAAAAGAGACGACCTACAGAATGGGAAATTTTTTTGCCAACTACTTGAAAAGAGGACTAATATCTAGAACCTATAAAGAAATAAGACACCCCAAAATAAAAGACCCGCTCAAAAAATGAGTCACTGAAATGAACAGACACTTCTCAGAAGTATAAATGGCCAACAAATACGTGAAAATATGTTCCACTTTGCCAGCTACTAGAAAAATGTAAATTAAAACAATGCTGAGATTTCATTTTACTCCAGAAAGAATGGCAATTATGAAGACACCAAATAATACAAACGCTGGCATGGTTGAGGTGAAGAAGGAGCCCTTCTACATTGTTGGTAGAAATGTAAACTAGTACAACCATTATGCAAGTCAGTGTGGAAATTTCTCAAAAAACTAAAAATAGAAATTCCATTTCACCTAATCATTCCCCTTCCAGATATCTTTCTGAAAGAGTTAAAGACTCCATATTATAGTGATAGATGCACACTTGCATTCCAATGTGTACAGCAGCACAATTCATAATAGCTAAATCTTGGAAGCAGCGCATGTGTCTATCAACAAATAAACAGGTAAAGTAAATATGGCATCTGTACATAGAATACTACAGGGCTATAAAAAAGGATAAACTTGAGACATTTATAAGAAAATAAATGCTCCTTGAAATCAACATTAAGTGAAATAAATTGGACACAGAAGTTGAAATACCACAGAGTTTCTCTAATTTGAAAATCCAAAGAACAAACAAAGTAAAGGTAAAATAAAACATGATAAAAGAAAACAGGGAGATGTACCTTATGCAAATGACAATGGGAGCAAAAGATGGCAGGTGGGTGAAGAGGTGGGGAAGGGGACCTCAAAAGATTCAAGATGTGTCAGGCACTGGTACCAACTACCCAAAGTAAATGTAATTATCATTACATGTAGCAAATATGAACTAAAGTGGGGCTGCTGCTGCTACTGCTGCTGATGATGATGATGATGCTGACGATGACGATGACAACGATGATGAAAATGGGGAAAAGAGGATCCAGAGAGGGAGGGATGCAGGACCATGGGAGGAAAGGGGAATAAAAAGAGTCAAGATATGCTGAGTATGTGTACTTACTCTCTAAGATGAGTCTGAATGTCATGTATAGCAAACATGTACTGATAAAAATAAATGTAAGAAATAAAATGAGGTAGTGTTTGTTCTTTTATCTTTTTAGAAGGTTTGGCAGTAACTGGTGTGAATTCTTTTCTAGGTATAATTCAGCAGTGAAATTATCTAACCCTGGATTTTTTAGTTCAGATTTTTGATAACTTATTCAAGTTTTTATTTGTTGTAACTCCATTCAGATTTTTTAATTTCTTCTTGAGCAAGTCTGTGTGTTTCTAGGCAATTATCTAACTCATGCAAGTTGTTTGTTGATGTACATTTGTTCAACAACTTCTCTTACAATTTTAAAATTCCTGTAATGCGGTAAAATATTTCCCCAATTTGATATCTGAGCCATTTTTTTCTTACTTAGTTTAGCTCAAGGTGCCGATTTTGTTAAACTTTTCAAAGAACCAACTTTTGATCATCTCTGTTATTTTGATTTTATTATTTTTTCTATTCTTAAAATTTACCTCCTAATTCTCCCCTTACTATAATTTGGGGCTGCTTCTTTTTTTCATTTCATTTTATTTCTTTCATTTCATTTCTTACATTTATTTTTATCAGTACATGTTTGCTATACATGACATTCAGACTCATCTTAGAGAGTAAGTACACATACTAAACCTTAATGTGAAACACTAGACTATTCATTTTCATTAATGTTTTTTTCATTAGTACTTTTTTCTTTCTGGTAGACATTCATAGTTATACATTTTCCTCTAATCACTGTTTTTACTATGTCCCCTAAATTTAGTAAGATGTGCTTTCATTCTCATTCTTTTCAAAGTATTTTCTAATTTTATTTATAATTTCTTCTTTAACTCTGTGGTTATTTCACAGCCTGCTCTTTAATTTTCATACATTTGTTCATTTCCTATCTCCCTTTATTGATTTATTGTATTATTCTACTGTGATGAGACAATACTTTCCATGATTCAATCTCTTAAAATTTATTGAGAAGTATGGCCTGATGTACACTTTATCCTGGAGAATGTTCTATGCACACTAAAGACAGTGTGCGGCATGCTGTAATTACGATAAAGTAAAATTATGATCCTTAAAAAAGGATCAGGGAGCTGCCCCTGGAATAAGGACTAGAGTTGCTGAAATTCTGCAGATTGCCTCTCTCTGGTTATCAGACTATTAGTAGTAACTCTTTCCTAGCAAGTATTTGCTGATTCCAGTAAGAAGCTGAAAATCTGGATATGATTGATAAAAGTGGAAAGTACTTTAACTTTTGGCAGTGGTTCATGAATGAAGTGACAAAACTGGAGAAGTAAGGTATCTCAACATTTAGCCAGTTTTCCCTTCAAGACATTTGGTAATTTCTAAAACTGTACAAGGCTCCATGAAACTGAAAATATAAGCTGATAAACTCTGACAACAGAGCAAATTGCCCTATAATTTCATAGTCCTGAGGAGACAAATCCAGATGAGCTTTCAGTAGGAAGCCTGCAGAACCATGCACTACGAATTGTGGTAAGCTGTAACCTATGTCTGATTCAGTCGATTTGTTTCAGGTGGCTAATATTGTACTTTTTCCTAATAGAGGACATGGTGGATTTGCTTTGGAGGAGGATAAACACCCTGGGGACTCCAGAGTTTTTAATACACAAAAGCTGGCATTTTAGAAATAGAAGAAAGGGCCAGGGATATAGCTCAGCAGCAGAGCACCTTGCTTGGCAAGCACAAGGTCCTGAGTTCGATTCTCGATTTGAAAAAAAAAAAAAAAGAAAAATACAAGACATGAAGAGACAGAAATAGTTGATCAAAACAGAAATATTGATAAGAAGGAAATCCACAATTAGCCCAGATGCTGGCATTAGTAGGCGAAAACTACCTCTATGAACAACATGATCAGGAAAACAGAGAAAAAGAAAAATGTATCACTTTAATCTAAAATAATGAAAATCCTAATAAGTAAAATATCTAAAATGAAATACTCCTTGGGTTGTCTTAGTAGATTACACACAACAGAAGACAAAAATATTTAACTTTGTGAAAATTGATTAAAAAAAAAAAAAAACACCCAAAGTAAAACAGAGAGACAAAACGAGAACAGAAAATTTAGAAAAATATTATACAAAACCTGGGACAGAGTTAAAAGTCTTGGCACGTATGCAATCAGAGTTTCAGAAAGGGAGGTGAGCGAGAAAGGACACGTGATATTTAAAGACATAATGACTAATATTTATTTTAAAAATTAAATAGAGGAAATAAAACATGTTCAAAAATCAGAAAGAAGCACGGTACCTTCAAACAAACATTTCTAAATAATTCTGGAGTCAGATAATAATAAAATTAAATATTTTGAATTGAGTGTTTATTGCAGATTGCCTCTCTCTGGTTATCAGACTACTAGTAGTAACTCTTTCCTAGCAAGTATTTGCCGATTCCGGTAAGAAGCTGAAAGTCTGGATATGATTTATAAAAGTGGAAAGCACTTTAATTTACGACATGACATACGGATCGAAAGTTCTGAGACAGAACAAAAACGATGATGGGGGAGAAATCTCTTCTCAAGAAGAACGACGTTTTCAGTGTCAGTAGAAGTGATTTTTCTTTCCGCGGCC
>NW_004955500.1:7447642-7449788 GCF_000276665.1 Chinchilla lanigera
CCCCGGCGACGGCGCCCGACCTCCTGCGCCTGCGCGCCGCGGCGCCGCCCCGCCAGGAAGCAGAAGCCAGTGAGAGCGCAAGAGCTCAGTAAATATGATAGTGGACGTCAACCAGAAAACAAAGTGCTATAAGGCGGAAACCTCGAACCCAAATTCAGCTTTCTTAAAGAGAAATAGAATTAATAAAGCCCTCCACGGTTGATCAGGAAAATGAAATAGAATTCATCAATCAAGAATGAAGACTAGGACATGAATACCGATCCTACGGTATTTAAAATACAGTAAGTGGGTATTATGAACCACTTTCCAATCTGAAGAGAATTCAGCGCTTCCGCGGCACACCTCATCATCCTTGGTACAAGCGGTTACCTCAGCCACACGATTAGCACAGAGCACGTGTCACTGTTCCTTGCCTCAGCCCTTCTGTTGTATTTTTTCCTGTCCCACTTTCTTAAGACTATCCGAGAAGTGGGAATAAGCAGGTCTGCTATGCTACCGTACGAGTACACGTCTCCACAGCTCTCGGTTTTGTGGATTTCCTGTAAGAACACACATTTGGGCCTGCTTCGATCTCAAAAAAGTGATTTGCCTACTCCTTTTCTGTAACCTTAATCCTAAATTCGTTGCCAGCGCCTCTATAATCTCTTTATGCCTTTCTCCTCCAAAGAGTCAGGCACTTATGTACTTAGAAAAAGTGACTCAGCACCTTTCCAAAACTCAGCTATATATAATAGTAGGTAATTTATCCCAAATCAACTTTAATGCCTATGTATAAGAAATGAAAATAATTAATATGTTCACAGTCAAATATTATGGGATATATATTTAACCCATTCCTTTGCCTTTCATTGAACACAACCCACTGTCTAATAGATCTGTGCTTCTTTTTTACACAGTTTTATTTATTTTTGCCAAACCTGACATCAAGGCCAGTGGGAATTTCTCATTAGTGCTCAGTCCCACCATTTTGCTACATATATTTCTATCCCAATAGCTTGTCACCCTCCTTCCTTATTTTTCCAGAACTTTCTGTAAAAGTGCCCCAGAGTTCATCTCACAGCTGCTTTGACCTCCTTGTTCTTTAGGCTGTAAATCAGGGGATTCAGCATGGGAGTGACCACACTGTATTGCACAGAGAAGATCAACTCCAGGGAGGAACGTGAGGTTGGCATAAAATAGCGGAGAAAACCAGAGCCATAGAATAAGATCACTGTGGTGAGGTGGGAGGAGCAGGTGGAGAAAGCTTTGCTTCTGCCAGAGGTAGAGGTGATGCTCCAAATAGTAGAGACAATGCAGACATAGGAACAAAAGATTGAGAGGAAAGTGACAAGTCCATGCGGGATCATGGTGCAGAGCATGACAGTGAGATTAGCAGAGACGTCAGAGCAAGAGAGAGGGAAGAGAGAAGGTAGCTCACAGCTGTAGTGTGGGATGGTAGAGGTTTCACAGAAGTTCATTTCCAGTGCCATAGGGATATTGATGAGAGCATCCAGAAAGCCCAGCCCCCAGGAGCCCCACACAAGCTGCACACACTGCTGTTTACTTATCATCTGGCCATAGAACAGCGGATGGCAGATGGCAGCGTAGCGATCATAAGCCATCACTGAGAGCAGAAAGGCTTCCGTCCCTGCAGAAATAAGCACAAAGAAGTCCTGAACTAGGCAGCCCTCTACTGAGATGGTTTTCTTCTGAGACAGGAGGTTCTCCAGCATCTTAGGTACAGTAACTGAAGAGAAACAGAGGTCCAAGAAAGAGAGGTGGCTGAGAAAGAAGTACATGGGGCTGTGCAGGTGAGAGTCAGCACTGATCAGCAGCAGCATCCCCAGGTTTCCTGCCAGGGTAAGGAAGTAGATCCCCAGGAACAGCACAAAGAGCAGAGCCTCGATCTGGGAGTCAGCAGAAAGTCCAAGGAGGATGAACTCTGCGATGGCACTGTGGTTCTTGAGGGCTGCTTGAAAAAGTTGATGCCTAAAAATAATGTGGAAAAACATGACAGTGTGTTTTCTACTATTCTCCAACTAGTTTCCATACTGTATTAATTCCCTTTGAATATCACAACAATGCAGAGAATAAGGGTCAGGTAGTTATTCACAACCTAAATATGGGTAAGATGTTTACATTTCAAAGTCATAGTTCAAAGAACATA
>NW_004955500.1:7471865-7473609 GCF_000276665.1 Chinchilla lanigera
ACTGCTGGTGGGAGTGTAGACTGATACAACCACTGTGGAAATCAGTGTGGAGATTCCTCACAAAACTAGGATTAGAGGTCCCACTTAACCTAGGTATATGAGGTATTTTTCCAGAAAAACTGAAAACATCATACCACAGTGATATATGCACCCGTGTTTATAATGGCACAATTTGTCATAGCTAAATCTTGGAAACAACACACATGCCCATCCACTGAGGAATGGATAAAAAAGAGGTGGTATTTTTATACAATGGAGTATTACTGACCTATAAAAAAGACAAACTTGAGGCTTTTATAAGTAAGTGGATGCAACTAAAGAGCATACTCATAATTGAAATAAATCAGATTCACATCCTATTGTCTTTTTAGTGTAAGAACCTGAAAGATTAAATAAAACCTGAAAGGTACAATAGACATTGTGAAAGGGAAAGAAATTTCTCAAAGGGAAAGAGCAACTGGGATAAGGGAAAGGAGAAAAGAAAGAAAGAAGGAAGGGAAAAAATATACAAGGATCGCTGGAGTAATTGTACTGCTGATGTCTATTGGTTTATTGAAATGAACATTTAATGCTAAAAATTTTTGACCAATTTTGCATGCTTGTATCTGGTAATCTAAACAACTAATTTGAAGGCAACACTATGCAATATAACAACCATTGTTGAATTCCTACCATCTTGCTTAATGAAGCTCTGTATCATTTCTAATTTTTTTATTACTTTTTATTCTCTTTAATTGTTTGATCACTCTTACATTCTTACATCTGGTAATCTGAACAACTTCGTTGAAGATAATAATATGTAATATAATAACCATTTTTAATTCCTATCATCTTGTTTTGAAATCTTGTATTGTTTTTATTGTTTTTGCATTGTTTTGCTTTTGTCTTTGTTGTTATTTTTTCTCTTTAAAATAAAAATAAGAGAGTGATCAGATGACGCTACAGAGTTGATCCTAAGTGCCCCCTTAGTGGCTTATATACTGAAAGTTTAATTCTCAGGTGGTGCTATTTGGAGATGGTAGAAACTTTAAAGCATGGGTCCAAGTGAGCAGTCTTGAGGTCATTAGGGGCATGCTCTCAAGGAATTATGGGAACCCAGCCTCCTTTTTCACTTCTTTTCATAATCCATCCACGTGATGAGTGATTTTTCCTAGACCATGCACTCCTACCATGATATTCTGCCTCTCCAAAAGTTCAAAAGCAATGGGGCCAATTGATCATGGACTGAAACCTCCAAAACTATGAGGCAATATAAACCTTTTCTTTTTACAAGTTGATTGCCTCAATTACTTTGTTATAGTAACAGATAGCTGACACAGATGAGAACTAGCCCTGGATTTACTGGTATGTTAACATGTCAGAAATACTGAATTTTGCTGCTTGTGTACTTTAAGCTCCTTATGTTACTGAGGAAGTACGTGACTTGAGGACAGCACAGTCTTTTGAGTTCCTACATTGCTTCTATGCGTGTGTGGATTCTGATGTTTGACCAACCCATAATCCAATTGATCAAGAGACTGTAATGTTATGCTTGTAGTGCTGCTTTATTTTTGCTTTGTTTACCACCATGACAGTAATTTACAACAGAATAAATGGAGAATTATTTTGGTTTCTTAAACTTCACATTTGAGTAGGGCACATTGTCATGTGTGTTCACCATGAATAACGTTTAAGTTGAAAATATTATAAAATGTTTTTTCAGAAGTACTTTTAGCTGGAATGGATGTGGAACAACAGGAACTCT
>NW_004955500.1:7474259-7482950 GCF_000276665.1 Chinchilla lanigera
CAGGTTCTTACACTAGTGAGACAATACATTGCTTACACATGCAGGTCTGATTTATTTCACTTATTAGTATGGTCTCTAGTTGTGACCCTTTACCTGTAAAAGCTTAGACTTTATCTTTCTTTATAGCTGAGTAATATTCCATTATATAAAAATACCACAATGTTTTTATCCATTCCTCAGTGGATGGACATTTGGGTTGCTTCCATAATTTGGCTATTACAAATTGCACTGCTATAAACATGGGTGCACATATATTGCTGTGATAGGATGTTTTCAGTTACTCTGGGAAAATACTCAGAAAGGGAATAGCTGGGTTGAATGCGACCTCTAGACTTAGTTTGCTGAGGAATCTCCAAACTGGTTTCCACAGTGGTTTCACCAGTCTGCATTCCCACCAGCAGTAGAGAGAGTTCCTATTTCCACCTAGCCTCGCCAGCACTTGTTATTGGTTGATTTCTTAATGGTAGCCATTCTTTCAGGGGTGAGATAAAATCTCAGTGTTGTTTTAATTTGCATTTCACAAATGACTAATGATGTACATTTTCTCATGCATTTATTTACCATTCCATTTGTATTTCTTTGTCTGAGAAGTGTGTATTCATCTCAGATGCCCATTTCTGGATTGGGTCTTTGAATTTGGGAGGGCTGATGTTTTTTAATTCTTTATATGTTCTAGATAGGAGTCCTTTGTCTGAGGGATAGTTGGTAGTTTCTTACAAAACTAAGCTACCTCTAACCATATGATCCAACAATCACATTACTTGGCATTTACTCAGAGGAGTTGAGCACTTAGGTCCCCACCAAAAACAGTCAACCAACCAATCAAACAAACAAAGAAAAAATCCTGCACATGGTGTTTTTATAAGTTTTATTCATAATTGCCAAAACTGTGGGACAACCAGGATGTCCTTCAATAGGTAAATGGATAAACTTGACACACTCACACGATGAAAAATTACTTGGCACTAAAAAGTCATGAGGTAGCAATCATCAAAATACACAGAAGGCCATTAAGGGCACATTACTAAGATGGGTAGCACATGGTTCCAACTCTGTAATATTCTAGGAAAGGTAAAACTATAGATGCAGGCAGATAAAACATTTTCAGGGGTTAAGGGAGGGATGAGTAAGAAGAGAATAAATGATTTGGAGGGCAGTAAAACTACTCTGAATGATGCTGTAATAGTGGGTATGTGACATTGGGTAGTTGTCCAAAGCCGCAGAAGGCATGACACCAAGAGTGAGCCACAGTGCACACCGATGACCTCAGCTGATACGGATGTGTCAGTGTAGGTTCACTGATTATAACAAACACACCAGTGTGACACAGGATGCTGCTGGTGTGGAAGGCAGGGTATGAGTCAAATGGGAAAAGCTCTGTACCTTCCACTCATTGTTTCTATGAACCTAAATCTATTCCAAAAATAATACAATGTATTACCTTCTTAAAATACTTTTACCTATAATAGAGCTAAAAAATAAATTATTCACCAACCCAGAGCTCTCTTACATGAGGTAACACACTAAAACAAGAGTAACGCAGAGGAGGAGGAGGCCCTGGAGGACCCACTCAGAGGGGGGCAGGCCTCCTCCCTAAAGGTTTCTCCAGGAACCTCCCTCACTCTCCAAGGCCTGGAGCTGAGCCGAGGTCCCTTTGGCCTTTGTTATTTGGCAAGCAGAGTCAGAAAAACATTGCAGCTATTGTCTTGCTCACAAGTTCCTCCCATATATCCTCTAAAGGGAAGATATCATCAAGGAAACACCACGGAACCCTACTCATAGCTGTGGTTTTTGCTCATGTGTTGGGAAAATGCCATACAGGTGTCCTCTACCTAGGACAGCTATTGCTGGCCTAGGGAGTCTAGGTGAAGAAAAACCTCACTGAAATCCATCTTCTTAAAAACTACTCACTCAAGGAGCCATTGAGTGTGCAAGGCATAAATAGAAATCAGATCTTCATCTAAAACCACCAGGGGGAAGACAGGTAACTACTTTAGCTTCCTCTGATCCAGAAAAAACTCTGTAACTGTACATTTTACTAGATGTTTCTTTATTTCTCCTCTTTTCTTTTCTTTTTTTTTTTTTTTTTTTTTTTTTGACTTTTTTTCTGGTACTGGGAATTAAACCCACGACCATCCCATCTCCAGCTTGCCACCTTTTTTTTTTTTTTTTTTTTTTTTTTCAGGCAGTAGGTGTCTCTGTAATGCACAGAAGTTGGGCTTTACCAAAACCTACTATTACCAACTCAGAAAATAGCCCCAACTTTGTAGACTTATCTTAAGTCCTGCTGGATCATGATGAAAACAGAGGAAGGACACCACAGATTCACAGACTCTGGAATGGGAAGGCCGTAGACTGTCAGATGTGCACAGCCTTCACCTCTATTTTAATGGCTTCCCGCTCTCTGGCTTCTGTGAAACGGTACAGTCATGTGCTAGGTCTGCTTGTGTTAGCACAGAAGTGGAGAAGAGGCTTATATTTGGTACCAGAGGTGCCGAAGAAGATCATTTCCCCATCTTTAGAACTAGTAAGATAGAAGGGCCAGGGATGTAGTGGCACAGTGCCTGCCCAGCAAGCATGAGGTCATGAGTTCGATTCCCAGTACCAAAAAACAAAAAAACTATTAAGATAGAATGGACTTCAGAAAACATCAAACTATCACAGTTTTTAAAAATGAAAACTGACTTATCTACACATTTGTAGGGAGAGAGAAAGGATTCGCTCCATCATCAGGTGTCACAATGTCTCCATCGACCATTTAAACATTCATCACGGTCTGTCAGGCTCAAGGCCAGCCAAATGTGCGTTGTGGATTCACTGTGCCAGTCAGTGATGCTGTGGCTTGAGCTCAGTTTCCATTGGAAGCAGAGAAGAGCAGTTCTTTGGGTCCTGGAGTCTACCCTCCGCTCCTTCCTTTCCTGACTCTAGTTAGAGTAATCCTTGTTCTCTTTCTTTTCTAGGTCTGATTCTCTGCACTCTCCCTCTCCACCTTCTCCACTATGGCCAGCAAGTTACTGCCCTGAACTGGGAGGTGCTGACAAGGGATGACATGGCAGGGCTGCCTCTGCTGCGTCGTCTGTCCTGGGTCAGTCCTGGGTCACTCACAGTGCCTCATCTCTAGATGAGGCATTCTCTGATACTGATAGATGATTTGAGCATTCCTGTCAGTTTGTGTCCCTCTGAAGGGAGTCTTGACTGCCCCATGGAAGTTGGCAATGAGACTTCAGTCACCGTGTTTGTTCTCCTAGGACTGTCCAACAACCCTCAGGTCCAAGTACTGCTCTTTGTGGTGTTCTTAGTAATTTACCTTTTGACCCTCGTGGGGAACCTGCTGATAATGCTGATGAGCTATACTGATTCCCGTCTCCACACTCCCATGTACTTCTTCCTGAGACACCTCTCCTTCCTGGATGCTTTCTATTCCTCAGTCATTGTGCCTAAACTGCTAGAAAACCTTCTTTCCAAGGGAAAGACAGTATCCTTCCATGGCTGCTTCACCCAGATTTCCTTGGTCATATTTTCAGGGGCCACTGAATCCTGCCTCCTTTCTGTCATGGCCTATGACCGGTTCCAGGCTGTGTGCCACCCACTGTTGTACATGGTGGCTATGAACCGGAGGCTATGCACCGGCCTGGTGGGTGCGTGCTGGGCCATAGGGATAAGTACCAGCCTGATGAACACTCTCTTATTAGCTCAGCAGCACTTCTGTGGCCCCAACCTCATCCGCAATATTGCCTGTGAGCTACCCCCAGTGCTTTCGTTGGCCTGTTCTTACCCCTACAGCAGTGTTGCCTCCATCCTGACCACCATGGTGGTCCTGGGCCTTGGTGCCCTTGTCCTACTACTGGGTTCCTACAGCCGGATCATCATGACAGCTCTGGGCGTCAGCTCCACCACGGGTCAAAGCAAGATCTTCTCCACTTGCTCTTCTCATGTCCTTGTGGTCACCATCTTCTACGGTTCAGGAATTTTCAGGTATGTCATGCTAAAGGTCCTAAAGGGAGATGTGGCATATTTCACTCTAAGTGTCTTTGGTCTATAGAACAGAGCACTGCGATGTAGCAGGAAAGGGATCATCCTGGAATTCAGAAAGCCCGGGCTCTAGCTCTGCCTCTACTGTGGACTAGCTTTGTGATTTATAAAGAATCCATTTTCTTTCCTGTGGCTCAGTTGACTATTTTGAAAAATGAGTCTAGAAAAAGATTAAAGATTTCTCTACTTTATTAACCTAGAGGGAACTTGAGAACTTTTGGTATGATTTTATTCAGGGCTAGGCAAATAAAGAAACAAATACAGCAGCATCCTTGAAATAGATACTCTTTCCTACTGGAAGATGCTATCTCCTAACTATTTATGAATAGGCACTTATTATACACCAACTTCTTTACATGTCAAACTCAATTTTAGTATGCACCTCACCACAAGAGTTAATATCACTAAGCCAGGTGTAGTGGTGCATACTTGGGATCCCAGCACCTGGGAGGCTGAGGCAAGAGAATTGCCATGAGTTTGATGCCAGCCTGGACTACAAAGTGAGCTCAAGGCCAGCCTGAGCTACATAGTGAGACCAAATGAACAACCAGAGCATTAGTATTCTTAACCGTGTTCCTCTGTTTTCAGACAAAGAACTTGAGTTTTGGAAGTAATTAGGTAATTTCTCAAAGGTCCCAGAACAAAGCAGTTGTTGAGCCAAGTGAATAAAGTCCTTTCTCACCACCCTTCTCTCAAACACAAACAAGTTTAGCTAAGGCGTCTTCCCTCTCCAGGAGAAAGCATAAATGTCTCTGCTCTCTATTAGTTAACTGGAAATGAACTTGAAATGGAAAATAAGGAACAATTCAGGAAAGTTCATGTGAGCCTGAAGATTCATCTCCCTTTAACTTCTTATATGCCTTAAAGGAACAATGAGATTGTTTCCTACTACTTCACAGAATAATGAGAAGGGATAAATAAAATCATGTTTAAAACACACAGTAAAATGAGCATCTTTTTAACCAAGCACAGAGGAATCTACAAGGAGCATTCTTGGTACTATCTATATTTATCCCAATCATGATGGTACCACTGAAAAAAATAATAATAATGCTTCTTTGAAAAATAACCCCAGGGATACGTAAAAAAAAACAGGTCTTAAAATTTAATCTTCTTAATTTGGATCTTAACTTTTGTTAAGATCATGGCCTATGATCTTAACTCTTATCTCTTATTTTATTTACCAGTCTTGACTTCTTTTCCAAGCCAAAAAATAAAAATAAATAAAGTAAAAAAACAAACACAAAACAACAAAAACACAACTAAAAGAACAAATGATTGCTTCACTATTTCAAGGTTGGTTGGCTTCTTCATTTGTTTGAGACAGGATCTTACTACATAGTTCAGGCAGCCTTGAACTTGGTATAGCCCAGTTTGGCTTGGAACTCACTGTAAAGCTTCTGCTTCAGCCTCCAGAGTGCTGGAGATACAGGTGTGTACCATTACACCCAGTTTCCCACTAAGTATTATAAAAACTATATGCTACAACTCTGAAGGTAATTCCCAGTGTTGGGAGCAATGACAGCTTTGTGAACTAAGAGTGAAGCTGTGCAAGGCACAATCATCACAAGATGAAAACACAGTACGTCTTTACTAATGTGTAGACAGAGGAAAATTCCTACTGTCATCATAACCATTAGGCACAGTGATTTGAAAAGTATGGAGTGTGATGGAAATCATGACAGCATCTTACTTGCTCTGTTCTAACCTGCAGCCCTTGATAAGCTGCAGAACTTCTCTTCCCTTGTGTCAGTTCCTGTAACCTTCTGCACAAGATCACTGGTGTTTGGGGGCATTTGAGAGCAGAAACGACTGATTTCTCACTGATCAGTCATTTCCAGATGCTACCACCCGTGATGGTCAACTCAGCTCTGAGGAATGCCTTTGCAGTCAGCAGGGATGGGATGAAACATTGCTGCCGACTGTACTGTGCCGATTACCCTGAGCTCAGTGTGCTCCTCTGCCATTCCTACAAGGTACATGACTCCAGCCTCTGGATCAGCACTGGAGCAAGTGGTATCCATGCAGTACAGTGTGGTGACACCCCTGCTCAACCCCTTCATCTACAGCCTGAAGAACAAGGAGGTGAAGGCAGCTCTGCGGAGGGTGCTGGTCAGAAAGTCCAGGCGGACCTTCTGACCTAGACCCCCCTGCTTCACCAGGAGGAAAAGTTACAGCAGGGGGAAGAGGAGCAGGGAAGAGCCATCACTGCTCGGCTGTCCCAGCATCCATTCCTTTCTGAAACAGAAGACTTGGCTTCTCTTCATCCAGCGACCTGTCCTCAGACAAGGGAAAAGAGGAAGCCTCCGCAATACAGCAGGTGACACTCTGCACAAGAAAGTCCTCAGGGCTTCACTGACCATTACTGCAGCTACTGACTTCACATCTCATTTCTTCTCCTTTCTATCATTCCTTTTTCCTCACCTCCCTCTCCCCTTTACTTCTGTCTATGCACAAAATGTAAATAAACTCACCACACCATCAGCTAATACCCCATTGCATTCTAATATCCGATCTTGATACTGCAAGAGGTAATTCCCCTTTGTCCCATTCCAAAGGACCCCAGCAAAATCTATATCTCTTTAATAATCTAAAAAGAAATCGAATACGGTGTGTCTCCTCCTATCTTCATTCTTTAGAAATAGGCCATTACTAGACCCTAGCAAATCTTTACTTTTTGTGGACAACTTAAGGAAAGACTGAAGGAATAAGTCATTGATCTATCTGAGATTTTTCTCTTGCACCATCCCCTAAAGAGTACCCTGAGGGCAGTACCTCTGTCTAATATCTTCTGTGTCCTTGCATTCCGTACATCCTGCCACTGATAAGTGAAAAAAATGAGTGACTGAAAGGAAGCGGAAGTGAGAGTACATATGAAGAGGAGCATTTAATAATATGCAGTGAACTCCTGCCTTCACCACAAGACAGGTGTCAGAAGAAAGCAGCAGGGAGGAGAAAACAGGAAAGGAGAAAGTGACTGCATATTGCAGAGCACCATTCAGAATCTTCCTCACACACATCTTAGTCAATGGACTGTATTCTGACAGTGCTTTCTCTGAGGCTCCCACATGGTGGTAGGACACTTTTGATCCATGCGTGGTTCAGGACCTCATTCCAGACTAGAGAAAAGAGG
Source organism: Chinchilla lanigera (assembly GCF_000276665.1). NCBI lineage: Eukaryota > Metazoa > Chordata > Mammalia > Rodentia > Chinchillidae > Chinchilla > Chinchilla lanigera. The sequence continues at coordinate 7,481,425 of NW_004955500.1, forward strand.
AGTTGGAAAGTATAAAGCAAGTGCCCAGCTGCCATCCCACTGGATGTTCTGTTCCTGGTAGAGTCTCAGGAATAAAGCAGCGGTTTCCTGTCTTGTTTCCACTGAAAGACCAAGAGGTCTGCGATAGTCAATTCTACTTCCATTAGGAGCAGAGGGTGCAGCCTCAGTAGGAGAGTGTGTGTTTAGTATGCATAAAGCCCTGGGTTTGATCCTCAGTGCCATGAAAGGAAAGGAAAGGAAAGGAAAGGAAAGGAAAGGAAAGGAAAGGAAAGGAAAGGAAAGGAAAGGAAAGGATCCCTCTTCTTCCTATTTACAAAGCATTTTTCCATTTCATCCTTTTTTCTTATTTTTTTTTCCCTTTTTCCAGCATCAAAATATATCATGTACAGGTACAAATGCCCTATGATGAATATTATCATTATGTATATCTAAAGTGTACCAATAAACTCAATTTAAAAAAAGAATAGAAATAGATCAAAGACCTAAATACTAAAACAGAAACACTAAATCTACTGAAAGAGAAAGTAGGTAGAAATCTTGAAATCATAAGGGTAGGCAAAAAGTTTATGAACAAAAACCAAACTGCATGGGAAATACTTCAAAGAATCAATAACTGGGATCCTATCTTATTAAAAAGTTTTTGTACTTCAAAAGAAATCACCAACTGAGTGAAAAGAAAACTCACAAACTGGAAAAAAATTTTAGCCAACTATCCCTCAGACAAAGGACTTCTATCTAGAACACATAAAGAAATTTTAATAATCAGGCCCCCCAAATTCAAAGACTCAATCCAAAAATGGACATCTGAGGTGAATACACACTTCTCAGATGAAGAAATACAAATGGCAAATAAACACATGAAAAAATGTTCAACATCATTGGTCATGAGATTCCATCACATCCCAGAAAGAATGGCTATCATCAAGAAATCCACCAATAATAAATGCTGGAGGGGCTGTTGAGGAAAAGGAATCCTTCTCCACTGTTGGTGGGAGTGTAGACTGGTGCAACCATTGTGGAAATCAGTGTAAATATTCCTCAAAAAACTAGGATTAGAGGTCCCATTTGACCCAACTATTCCCCTTCTGGGTATTTTCCCAAAAAAATTGAAAACATCATATCACAGCAATATATGTGCACCCATGTTTATAGCAGTGCAATTTGTCATAGCTAAATCTTGGAAACAACCCAGTGTCCATCAACTGAGGAATGAATAAAAAAGATGTAGTACTTTTATACAATGGAGTATTACCTATAAAGAAAGATTAAAAAATAAGAAAAAAGAAAGATAAACTCGAGGCTTTTATAGGTAAATGGATGCAACTAGAGACCAAACTCATAAGAAATAAATCAGACTCACATGAGTAAACATCATATTGTCTCCCTAGTGTAAGAGACTGAATGAGTAAATAAAATCTGAAAGGTACAATAGATATTGTGAGAGGGAAAGAAACTGCTCAAAAGGAAAGAACAACTGGAATGGGGGAAAGGAGAAAAGAAAAAAGGAAGGAAGGGGAAAAAAAAAA
>NW_004955500.1:7484735-7494445 GCF_000276665.1 Chinchilla lanigera
TTGTATGGCATGTATTCCCAGGGGTTTCTCCATGTTTGAATGATTCACACACGTCCGTAGGTGGGTATCTGCAGCTGGTGCATGGTGGGCCAATTGTGTCATTATTTCTCTGTGTCATAGTACTTCTCAACAAAGTGGCTTCCTGTGTGCTGGAGCCCCTCCTCCCGGGTGCCTGCTAGGCTGGAGGCCAGCCCGAGGGCCAGTGCTCCCAGCCCCTTGGCTTCCTGGGGGCCAGGGGCCCTCCTTCCGGGCACCTACGAGGCAGGGAGCCAGCCAAGTTTCCATCTTAAATGTGTATAATTTTTACTTGGAAGAAGGCAGAAGGAAGAAAAGAGGAACTACTACATTTGACTGCCATAAATACAATCCAGCCACACTTGACTGGATAAAGAAGGGGGCAACTTATTTATTAAGAGAATTCATAGTTCAGTGGATACCATACTAAACTTTGAAATGAAATATATAAGCCAGGAAAAAATAAGTACAGACTAGAAATAAAAGTTTGCCTGGAAAGCACTAATGTAGACTCCAATTGCCTTCAAATGTTGCTTGTGCCAAAGAACACAGCAAGTTGTTTTATTTATTTTACTTCATACATCTTTTTAAAACTGAACACACTAAAATTGAACTGAGTGAAATACATTAAAACCTGCTTCATAGCCCTGGAGCACAGTAGGGATCCACAAGTATTTGTATTATAGATAACTGACCGTAAAATAATTGAATTGACTTATTTTTAAGTTTTAAAGATTGGTTCCTTTTATGTCAGCTTCCTGGCTTCTTGAAGCTCCAGTCAGGCAAAAATCTTCTCTATAAATAAACCTCCTACTGTCAGGTCCTTTCTGGCTCTCAAAGATCATGGCCTCAGAGCTGGTCATACTTGTCTTTCCATGTGTGTTCTGGTCTCTGTAAGATGAAGGCCAGATTTGTGGTTTGGATGGTGTGTGTCCCCCAAGGTCCTCTGGTAAAGGCTTGGTCTCCTGGCCTCCAGCAGGGCAGTGCTGGGAGACGCTGTGGACCTTTAGGCTGTGGGACCTAATGGGAGTGCCTTAAGTCACTGAGGCTGTGCTTTCAAAGGAGGTTGTAGGACTACAGGTCTCACCCAAGCTCTCACTCCTGCTCTCCCTCTCCCTCTCACTATCCTTGTCCCTGTCTCTCTTCCTCCCTCCCTTCTTCTCTCCCTCCCTCACTTACTCTCTACCCCACACAATGGATTTCCCTGATCTTGGACTTTGAATCTCCAAAACAGTGCGCTAAATAAACTTTGTCTCTTTAAATTAGATGCCTCAGGTGTTTCATTGCAGTAACACAAAGTTGACTACCATAACCCAGGCTGTGGGACTGACCAGCACAGCTTTAGTGGCATTCTTGCTTTAACCCCTCAATGGAGTTTGTCCCCCATATCTTCTGGAGCATGTGGCTGTGGCAAGTTAATTGGTAAGAAGTTGATATTCACTGTCAGTGAACTTGATGTCCATCCAACTCTTCCCCTCACAAACACAATACACAGGGCCTGTATGAACCCTGAAGACTTGGGGAAGGTGGTGTCCTATAATTAGGAAGGGAAACATGAAATGCTACTAAAGATACTGCACATTGTTTAAATTCACACTAAAATTATATAACTACTACTAAGTTATTTCCTGAGAGTTTGTTCTCATTAGGTATGGAGGGAATGGCCTCCCCACCCCCCTTTGTCTACATCCACAAGTTTTCTAAACATGGGGCCTTCATCTGGGAGTCTGTGGTTTGTTCTGAAGACAAGGGAAGTATGACTTGACTGGCGAAAACCCCAAATGGTATTGGGGTGGGAAGAATACAATCAGCAACATTAGACATCTTAGGAAGGCAAGGAAGGTCACAAGAAAATGCGAATTTTATTTCTCAATAATTCATTTATGTGGTAAACTAAACTGTAGTTTTGGAATGCTTGATTGTCAAAGCAAGAAGAAATCTCCAGACCTTCCAGACAAAACATCCATTTTAACGTAAGTAATTGAGTCTCAGAGGAGAGATGATCTTCCCACATACAGACCACCAATGAGTGGCGCAGACAAACTTTACGACCCAAATCTCCTAATTCTTCCTTTTCCACACCCCCCACAACCATTAGAATACAGTTCTGCAAACATCCTCATAAAAACAAGCAAAGCACAAGGAATGGTGGAGCAGTGTCCAAACCGAAAAGCCCGGATGCCAAAATTCAGAGGAACCACTGAGCTAACTATAAGGGTCCCCATTATGTATCTTTGATATCCAGAGGGGTGTTACCTTCACAGATCTTCCTGACAGAGAAGGAAGTCCCTCAGTCCTCTTGGTGCATCCACTTACATCCTTGGATCCTTAGATCCCTGCCCATTCGACCCTTTTCCCAGCCAACATCTCCTCCTTCTAAATCCCATCTATACTTCAAAACCAGCTTAAATTCCAGCTTTCCATTAAGCCTCCCTTGATTTTTTCCACGTCTCCCCAATTATAAATTATCTTTTATAAATGCCCACGCCAAATTTCTAATTCCACTACAGATGCTTATAATACTATTCTGTGTATCATGGCTATTAACATTTGACCTGACTCTTCTATTAATTCTTGAAAGATGAGGCCCTTTCAGCAACTTTGAATCCCTCTGTGGTTTCTTTAACTTATTAGATGACCAGTAAAAGTTCACTGAATTGCTACAGAAAGTCTTTCTCTGCGAAGTTCAGCCTACTTCTTCAGTGGAGATGGGACATAGCTATGAGCTATGGCTTCAGTGTCTGCCCACTTATCCTATTTTCTTCCTTTCCTTGTAGGAAAAAAATACAGTCAAACACTCCAAATCAGGGCCTTTATTCAGGACAGAGGCGGGATTTGTCGGTGTAGTTAAAGTGCCATCGGGGCACTGAGTGAGTGTCCAACATCCAGTGCACCAGACGCGCGTCCTTAGAGAACAGTCCTCGAGAGTCAAGCAGTGTCACCAGGGGACCCAGGGCCAGAGACAAATCATCTTCGGGGTGGGAAGAGGCAAGCTGAGGTAGTGTGAGGGAAGAGGAGGTCCGGGTGTCTGGCAAGGGCAGGAGCAGCAGAGACAGCAGGCGCTCACGGTGCCTCGCAGGACCACTGCTCCAGCTTCTCGGAGCAGAGTGGTTTGTGGGCTAGCCTGACAGTGGAGAAAGGGGAAGCGTGAGTCGGCTGACTGGGGCTTCGCTGGGGTTTTGGATGAACTTAGCTTCATCCTCAGGAGGGCCAAGGTGGATGAAAATCACAGAACGATTTTCCTAGACAGATGGCAAGGGGTACTAGGTTATCTGGAAGAGCAGGGTCCATTTTTTAAATCCAAGAAAAATTCAGGGTAGCTGTAGCCCAAGATATGCAATGATACGTGCTTTAGGGTATAAGTTTAAACAAGTGGTGTTAGAAACCCACAGCCCGACGGAGAGAAGTCTGGGTATCGGGCTTCCACCAGGGCTTGCACTGGAAAAGTTGCCCATGCAAGAGCAGAGCAAGGCAGGCTTCAAAATGGAAAGCTCAGCCTGCCGGATGACTTTTGTTCTGGGCACCATATTCCAGATCAGACGGTCAAGAGAGAGAGGGACTGTGGTGATGGATGAAGAGGTGAGAGGAGGAAGGGTGGGGAAACAGAAAATAAAATGAGGATTCACCAGTGGTCAATTCCTTTGATATCCAGGATCTTCTTGGCACACACGATGTCATCAGTAAGGTCGTCATCCAGGAGCTCTGGCAGGAGTTGTAAAGAAAGGAGTGAGAGAGCCAAGAGACATTACCCAGAGAGATAATGAGTTCCCCCACTCCCTGGGTCTAGTTCTTCTCTAAAATGAATGATTATACCTAGGGTCTTTCTGTATGAAGAGGTCAATACAGTAATGCCTACCTGTGAGTAAGGACTTTCTGCAATTCCCTGGGACATCTCTGAGGTCAGCAGCTCTGTCCATTGAGACCCAGAAAATGCAGAGCATCTGATTTCAACACTCTCAGAGAATTTGGGAGTGTTCACCTCTAAACTTCAGGAGTATTTTGTCTGGGTCTTCGGTGATTGTGAAAAAACCAAGTATCTCCTTACTTAGCAATGTTACTCTCAGTCACACAAGTTTTGTGGATTCTAACCAATTCTAACCACTGAAGCAAGAGGTAGACTTCACCCAAAAAAAGAGATTACCCCAAGGAAGAGCTCCAGAAAAAAAAAGAGAGAAGCAAGGTAGAAGAGTCTACTTACTGTCACATGAAATGTCACATATGTTCCTTGACTGAAGGGTCTGGCTGCTCTCACAGAAATCTTTATCACTTATCTGGAAAAGTCCGTACTCTGTGTTGTCATCATTTTTTACTATGGCTTGTGTGTCATAACCACTGATATGAAATATGATACAGATCCCTGAGGAAAATAGGAGAAAGAACTATCATAGAGACATCTAGGATCCGCATAAATGGGGAATTGTAGTTTCCAGACAGGAAAAACAATAGGGTTTCTAGCCAACCTGCAAAGGAGGTGGCAAAGCATAAAATATCTTCATGAGTTGAAGACAGTTTCAAAAAGGATCAGACACTGGCAGAAAGACAGGAGAACAGATTGAATATGAGTGGACACTAAGCTGAGAATGCCAGAAAACTGTTAGATAACTAAGTGAAAGTGGAGGAGAGGAGATGAGAAGAGGTGGACGGGGGAGACAGATGAGGGGTGGGAGAAACGAGGGAACGGAGAACTCACATTCAGGCAGAGTGACGTTCCCATAGCCAGCAAGGTCCCTCAGCTTGTGGGACAGGGCACACTTTGTAAGTTGCTTGGCCTGCACGGCAGGAAACAGGATGCTCACCAGGAACAGCAGGAACAGGGACCTCATTCTGGCTGCCCCCGTGAAGCTGAAATGGGGACGCCTCTCAGCCTTGCCTCCTTTTATTCAGAGAGAACTCTCCGGGAACACTGGCACCGAGCCCCACATCCAGGAAGAGGACGAGGACAGGCTCATCATGCCAGGACAGACACTCTGAACCTGCCAGCTTCCTTCCACAATTCACCCTGCTTTTCCTTCCCCCTCCCCACATCTAGTCCGTACCAAGAATTGTTCTCTGCCTGTGCTAAGTTCCAAGCATACTTCTGCTTCCCCCTGGCTTTCATCACACCTTTGTTTCTTGTGGGGCTAGTTCTAGGAAGCAGTATGTCCTCAGCCTGCTCTAGGAACAAAGGGATTTTCAGGGCCAATACAAATGAGGCAATCACAAAATACAATAAGGACCCCTAGCCAATTTGTTCTTCCCCACAAAGACATATGGAGTGTGGGAAGGGGGTGTATGTCATCATACCCCATGGTCACAGCTGGCACCTATCTAGCCAACCCAGTCATGGAACAAAGTCGAGGAAGAACCTCTTGCTATGGTGGTTCATGGCCGAGATTGAAGAGGAGATCAGAAAATGGAAACATCCCTTGCTCTTGAGTAGGAAAAACCAATATAGTGAAAAGGCCATACTTTCAAAATTATTAGACAGATTTAATGCAGTCCCAGTCAAAATTCCAACAGCATATTGCACAGAATTAGGAAAATCAATCCTAAAATTCATTTGGAACCAGAAGAGATCTAAAATATAAAGGCAATTCTGGGCAGCAAAGGCAAGGCAGGGGCATCACAATTCCTGACTTGAAATTATACTACAAAGCTACTGTGAAAAAAAACAGCATCGTACTGGTAAAAAAAAAAAAAAAGGATAATGGAACAGATTAGAAGATGCAGAAACAACTCCAGACACTCAGCCACTCAGCCAACTTATCTTTGAAAAAGGGGCCAAACACCTTTGCTGGAAGAAAGATGGCCTCTTTAATAAATGATGCTGGAAAAACTAGCTCTGCACATGCCAAAGATTAAAATTAGACCCATATCTTTCAGCATGCACTAAACTAAAATCGAAATGGATCAAAGATCTAAATACTAAGACAGAAACATTAAATCTGCTGGAAGACAGAATAAGTAGAACATTTGAAGACATTGGTGTAGGCAAGGACTTTATGAATAAAACCCCAATTGCACAGGAACTTTCACAAAAAATCAACAACAGGAATCCCATTTAAAAAAAAAAAAAAAAACTTTTGCCCAGCAAGAGAAACCACCAACAGAGTGAAGAGACAACTCATGATGTGGGAAAAAATGTTTACCAGCTGTTCCTCAGACAAAGGATTACTACTGAGAACATATAAAGAACTCAAAAAAATCAGATCTACCAAATTTAAAGACCCAACTCTAAAATGGGCATCTGAGATGAATACACACTTCTCAGATGAGCAAATACAAATCACAGATAAATATATGAAAAAATGTTGAACATCACTATCATTCACAAAATGCAGATGAAAATAATGCTGCAATTCCATCTCACCCCAGAAAGAATGGCTATTATCAAGAAATCAGCCAATAGCAAGTGCTGGTGAGGCTGTAGGGAAAAAGGAACCCTTTTCCACTGCTGGTGGGAGCATAGACTTGTGCAACTACTGTGGAAATCAGTGTGGAGATTTCTAAAATAATATAGGATTAGAGGTCCCATTCATTCAAGGGGAACCCAGCCATTCCCCTTCTGGGTATCTTCCTGAAAGAATTAAAAGCATTATACCACAGCAATATATGTGCACCCATGTTTATAGCAGCACAGTTTATAATAGCCAAGTCTTGGAAACAGCCCAAATACCCATTAACTGGTAGATGGATGAATAAGATGTGGTTTTTTTATATGATGAAGTACTATTGTGCCATAAAGAAGGATAAACTTGAGACATTTCTAGGTAAATGGATGCAACTCAAAGCCATACTCGTAAGTGAAATAAATCAGACACACGTGTGTAAATACCACATCATTTCTCTGATGTGAGAAACCAAACTGTAAATAAAGACCAAAATATGTAATAGGCATTGTGAAATAAGAAACAAATGTTCAAATGGGAAGGGGAACGATGGAGGGGAAGGGGGGAAGGAAAGAAGGGAAAAGTAAAAATATGAGAAAAGAAGGAAAAACTGGAAACAAGGATTTTGTAAATAGGGAGGGGAGGAGGAGTTGAAGGAGGGTGGGGAAGGGGAGGAAAGAAACAATTTATATCATGCGCAGGTACAGATTCTCCATGATGAGTGTGATCATTATATATTCCTAAAATGTACCAATAAAATCTGATTGGGAGAAAAGGATTTTACAAAGATATATCCGAAATCTGTAAAACACATTCACAAGGGCCAGAGATACAGCTCGGTGGCACAGTGCCTGCTTGGCAAGTGCAAGGTCCTGAGTTTGATTCCCAATACAAAATACCCACACATACCCACACACACACACACACACACACACACACACACACGACTACATTACTATTCAGTCAGCACCGCTGAGCAAGTAGACTTGAGGCTACTAACTAAATAGTTCCTCTAGCTTGCTGATGTCAAGCTTCATGTCATGGTGCCAACAGCTGTTACCCTCCTCCATCTCAGGGTTCATTTTTTTTTCCCCATTTTCTAAATCTAATTTCTTACATATCAGGGAACATCTGTCTCAGCCAAACTGCTGTTTAAAACTTACAACCGAAAGTCTTTCAGCCAAGTGTGGTGCTACATGCCTATTATCCTAGCACATGGGAGGCTGAGGGAGTAGAATCGCTGTGAGTTCAAAGCCAGCCTAAACTACATAGTGAGCTCAATGCCAGCCTGTACTACAGAGTGAGACTCTGTCTCAAAAAAAAAAAAAAAAAGAAAGAAAAGAAAAGAAAAGAAGAAAGTCTTCCAAAATGTTATTAACGCAACTATTCGAAGATGTTCATCTCAGTTTAATCCCATCTTCTGTACTATGGATAACCAGTATATGAACTGGCATGAGTCATACTAGTGTGGATAGATCAAGGTCAAGAGGGATAAGCAAAAAATCCTGACAGGACATAGACTCGTGACCCAAAACACAGCAAAAATGCTGCCACTGAATTTCTCCTCCATTCTACCAGGGACATTGCAAGGGCAGGAACAGGAATTCTACCACACTGAGCAAGTTTGGGCTAGAGATGCGAAGATGACCTTGAGCCATGTGGGAAAGGGACAGATAAAAAGGTTAGTACTGGGCCAGGATAGAACTCAGCGGCATAGCACTCGCCTGGAACGTGCAAGGTCCTAAGTTCAATTCCTGATACCGAAGGACAGAAAGAAAGAAAGAGAGAAAGAAAGAAAGAAAGAAAGAAAGAAAGAAAGAAAGAAAGAAAGAAAGAAAGAAAGAAAGAAAGAAAGGATATAGCTCAGTGGTACAAGCGCCTGCCTGGCAAGCACAAGGTCCTGAGTTTGATTCCTGGTACAAAAAAAAAAAAGAAAGGAAGGAAGGAAGGAAGGAAGGAGGAAAGGTAGGTTAGTACTGAGGACTAGTTTTCCCAATAGTGACGTCTTGTGTAAAAACCCTCCTGCCCGGGCGATGGACTAAGTACCGATGGTAGGTGGGAGGGCAGGGTCAAGACCTAGGGCAGCAGCCAACTTGCCTAAAATTTGATTATATCTCTGCCCTTTCCTGTAAGCAATAAAAAGCAGCGTACAAGCCAGGAACCACAGGCAAACCCAGAAAGGAACATAATTGTGCCTCAGAGAAGAGGAACCACTCTTTCCCTGGAAATGTTTTTCAGTAGGAGATCTGGGGCATCAGAGAAAGAGGACAGATGACGTCCAATGGAAACAACTGCAAACATTCAGAGAAAGACACAGATTCTCAGAGACGGTCCAAGGGGAACAAAAACACTGACCACAGCCTTGACAGAAGTCCACGCAAAGACACAAGCAGCACCGGTGCCCAGATCTCCCTTTCCGGAGTTTAGTAGGATGTTCCACTTGGATTCTGAGATCTGAATCAAAATGATAAAGAGGCATTTACAACACACTTTCCAGGATTTTTTCAGAAATATACTGGAAAGATATGGTTGTTCTCTCAGAGGCTGTGGTAAAAATCAGGGTTTCTAAAACTAGAAATAATTTCTTGGAAGATGTCTAGAAATCACAGGATCAGAAGAATTTGTTCCAAAATACCTTTGCCATCCAAACTGTAGTTTGTAGGTGAGTGGTAGCTTTTCAACGAAGATGACAGCTGCCATTTATTTTTTCTTTTCCTTTTTTGAGACAGGGTCTCTCTGTGCAGTTCAGGCTGGCCTTGAACTCACTTTGTAGCCCAGACTGCTCTCGAACTCACAACAATCCTCCTGCCTCAGCCTCCGGAATGCTGAGATTACAGGTGTGTGCCACCATGCCCGGCAACAGCTACCCTTTGGAGAACACCCAGGGAGCGGCAATAATAGTGAGTGCTACTCCTCACAGTCAGTGTGCTCCCCGTTCTACTACATGCATAATTCCAGGAAATTACCACTGCACAGGGAATGCGGCTGGAACCTGGGTGTGATACCCAAATTTCATACAAATGCTTAGTCAAGTTAGAGTTAATGAAAGCAATTAAATGTGAGTCATTTGTAGAAATGGATACCTAGTGAGACCATAATGTTAAGTAAAATAAATCACATAAACATGAATATCACATGGTTTCTTTCATATGAGAAACCCAAAGTGTAAGTTAAAGAGCAAAGTAAAAGACAGATAATGCGAAGAAGAGAGACAGAGACTTTGCAGGTGGGAAGGGGCTTTAGAGACGGAGGGAAGGAGAGGAGGGGAGAGAAAGGGGAAGAAAAAAGGAAGTGTTGTGAAAGTGCATCCTCTCCCCATGAAGAATG
>NW_004955500.1:7495920-7501033 GCF_000276665.1 Chinchilla lanigera
CAGACTGGGCAACATAGTGAGACCCAGTCTCAAAAAAGAAAGAAAGAAAGAAAAACAACCAAAACTAGAGTAAAAGTATAACAGAACTGAGCTAAAAACAATAACAGAAAAGCATCTGGAAAATCTCCGTAGTGTTTGGAAATTAAAGGACACACTTCTAAATAACCAACTGGTCAAACAGAAACTTTCGAGGGAACTTTTAAAACATTTTGAATTGAATGGAAATGAAAACCCAACCTATCAAAATTCACAAGGTGCAGTGAAAGCAATGCTTAGGAGGAAATTTATAGCAATAAAAGCTCTATTAGAAGAGAAGAAATTATCAAATCAGCAAACTAAACTTCTAAATTAAGAAATAGGAAAAAAAAAAAAAAAAAGAAATAGGAAAAAAAGAAGAGAAAATTAAAGCCAAAGCAAGGATGTAATTTCTCGATAATTGATATATAACAACACCAAACCCAGTCAACATGAGATTTTTTAAAAATCAACACAATTAATAAACATGACCTAGTAGATATATGTGCACCAAATAACTTCACCATACATATTTTGTATCACAAACAGAACACTAGAAACATACAGAATTATAAAGCAGTTAAAACAAGATGGATAAGACAAAACATAGTCCTAAATACAAAGGATATTGAAGAAGAAATGCTGAAAATTGAGCTAATCACCCGAAAGTTAAAAAGAAAATTAAAAGTAAAGAAAACAATAAGGAGCAGAAAATATTAAAAATAGAAAACAGACATAAAATTAAAATATACATGACTCATACAAATCAATAAAGACAAAAAGGCCATCGAAAATAAATGAAAAGCTTTAGCTGCCACTTCACAAAGAGGAAATCCAAGTAGCCAATAAAAGTATCGAAGGGCCTCCGACCTCATTTAGTGTTCAGAGAAATTTAATTGAACGTCTCAGTCTGCTACCACTACACATCCACAGAATTAGCCAAAGAATTTAAAACTCTGAAAAGCCGAAACCCTGGCAGCTTTCACGCCCCCTGGCAGGAGTGACGCTGGTGCGAAGGTTTTGGCACTGCCTTGTAAACGTGAAGACACGCAACTTCGAGGCCCCGGAAACCCCACTCCTGCATGCACACACTGAAAGGCCCGTGTTCGTGTCCCAGGATTTATGGGCACCACTCCCAGGACTGCAGTGCTGGCGCTCCCAAAGCTGTTCACCCAAATGCCCAGTAAGTACTGCTCTGCCATAAGGAAAGATAAACTCGAGTCACTTGTAGGAAAACGGATGCACTCTGAGACAATCATGTGAAGTGAAATAAATCAGACACACGGGCTTGAACACTGAATAGTTCTTACATGAGAAACCCCGAAGATACGTAAATTAAAGAGCAGAATAAAAGATAGCTAATGGGAAACAAGGATATGGATCTTTGCAAAAGGGAGGGGGACCAGGAGATGGAGCGAGGGGGAAAAGAGAAGGCGAGGGGGGGAAACAATTACAGTGTGCTATGTACGTGCACCAGCTCCCCACCACGAATGTAACCGCTATTACTACAAGCAGGCACTAATTAAACACACTTCTAAAAAACAGTTGAATGGATAAGCCTGGCACGGTGGAGCTCGCCTGTAATCCCAGCTACTCCGGAGCCTGCAACAGGAGGATGACAAGTTCAAGGCCAGCCTGGGCTACATAGTGAGACCCTATCTGAAAAAATAAAAAGCCCCGAGAATGTAGCTCGGTGGTAGAGCACCCCTGGCCCAAACCCCAGCACCACAAAAAAAGAAAGAAAAAGATAAGGGCAAATTGTTCGTGGCTTCTCAAGGTGGTGACGGGGGCTTTAAATCGCAGTGTGAGATGCGACTGTCTCCACCCTGGTTACACCATCAGCACATTCCCCCCACTGACGTGCAAGATAATGATAAATAAATAAAATTTAAAGGAGTATAAAATCCCACAACAGAACACAGCACTAAAAATGGAAAAAGCTGCAGATACACAGAGCACCAGCGTGTGATGTTGAACCAGAGCACTCTCATCATAAAAGAAACCACAGAGCGATTCAATTTCAAATCGAAAGCACGGGTGGCCGGCACTCGGGAGGATGAGGCAGGAGGATTGCTGCAAGTTTGAGACCAGCCTGGGCTACACAGTGAGTTCAAGGGCAGCCTAAATTGCACATTGAAACCCTGTCTTAAAAAAAAAAAAAGCGAGGAAAACAAATTATAGCTTTACGAATGCACATCTAAGTTGTAAACTGTAAAGAAATGTAAAAAAACTAGCAATTATTATGAAAGGGCGGCCTGTGGCTCCCTCTGGGACAGAGAGCTGAGGGCAGGAAGGCCCCTCCTGGAGGGCTGGCCGTTTTCTCTCTTCCTGGTCTGAGTTACTTAAGTACTCAATTTGTAACATTGCACTTAGTGGTAGCATCAAGTTCTGTGTTTGTGCTATACTTCACATTCATTCATATATTACCCCTTCTTAGGGCCAATTCGGGAGATTTAATTTGATCCTTCTAATACCCAATGTTTTACTGCTTCCTTGCATGTTATTATGTTGGGAGTTCAGCATTCAAAAACTAACTCCCGTTCCGAGTCGTTAATGTCTGGTTGCATACATGGAGGACTCCGTGGAGAATCTGTACCCCTGTCTGTGCTCGCCTGGACCTGGGTATGTAGCGTCCTATTTGAAGAGATTTGCTGATTTTTTTGTTGTTGTTGTTGTTTTTGTTTTTTTGTTTTGTTTTTTCCTCTGGTACTGGGAATCGAACTCACGACCTTGCGCTTGCCAGGCAGGAGGTGTGCCGCTGAGCGGCATCCCCAGCCCCGGATTTGCTGAGTTCTGCTCAGGACCTCCGCCTGTACAGTCTGTGACACTGCCCAGAGCGGGTGCCACAGAAAGCTATGGTGCTGGAGCGCCACCTAGTGTCAGCCCGTGGTACTACAAATCTAGGGCTGGTCCAGGGCATATTGACTGCCTTCCTTCTTAACCACCAATGACCTATGTGTGCCCGGTTTCCATCAGCGCTTCGACTCAGCCAACACAAACACCAAACTCACAGCAGAACCCCAACAGGTCCGAATGTTGGATGCACGTTTCGTTCCTTCGCTTTCCCAGGGAGAAGTCAGAAGCTGTATATTTCCTCCAGATCCTCTTCTGTAAGTGAATGCCAGAATCTTTCCTGCCGGGCTTTGATGGGACTGGCTTCAAACTAGGGTCCAGGAAATTTTTAACTGGTTTCTGGATTTTTCGCATAGCAGTTGGCTTCTATAGCATTAAATGTATGGTTATATGGAAGGAGGAAGATGTGTGGTTTCCTCTCCTGCCATTTTGCTGATACCCTTTATTGCTTTTTCCTGGCCTCTGGTTAGTGGTCACATATATCTGGTAACTGTTTCACTGGGTGATGGGTATGACGGCTGTTGTTTTGCTGAGTGCCTGGATCTTATTGTTTGAGCTTTAATAAGATGGAAATGATCAAAATATACACACTGAAACCTCCCCCACAAAAATGTGAAACTGGCCAGGCATGGTGGCACATGCCTGTAATCCCAGCCCTCAGGAGGCTGAGGCAGGAGGATCGCTGTGAGCTCGAGACCAGCCTGGGCTACAAAGTGAGTTCAAGGCCAGCCTGAACTGCATAGCAAGACCCTGTCTCAAAAAGGTGGGGAAAAAATGTGAAACTGCGAAGAGGGTGTGGCAAAGAATTTGAAGGAGGGTGAAAATTATTAAAACGTGTTATGTGCATGTACAAATCTCTAAAATAAAACTCATTAATCTGTATAACCAATATCCTTTAATTCTAAAGAAATGGGAAACAACAAAGAAAATTTGGGCTTTATATCAATAGATAGTTAATGTAGTGTACTTGAAGTTTATTTTTTCAAGTCTTTGTTGTTGTTGTTAAACAGATCTAAGTCGCCTTTATTTTTAAGCTAATTTATTCCTAATTCTCAAGGTGTGGCTTTTCTGAGGTATTTACCAAATCCCTAACGCTTTCAGTGAGATTTCTCCATTCTGACTGGTTGGAACTCAGGAATCGCCCACTCTGTATGAATCCCAATAGTTACTTAACTTAAGGCACCCAGCAATATTCTGCCAAAGTCTCATGGGTTCCTTATACAGGTTTCCAGAATTCCGTCTCTGTACACCCTTCTCCTCCTCTTCCCTACAAATTTAAAGCAAACTCTGCTCTCCCAGCTCTGGTCTGTGTTGCCAGTTCAGCAGCACAATCAGGCAGAGTCCCTCCTGGACCCCAGCTCTGGAAAGTGCATTAAAGCCGAACCCTGATATGATGGCAGAGCTCACTGAAACAGCTTCCCTTTCTAAAGAATTGTAGTCCTGTGCTATGTGTTTTTCAGTGGCTGAGACAGGTATTTTTTACATTTTGTCCATTTGGTGGTTGTTTAGATCAGGATGGTAGTTTGATGCCCCTCACTCCTTCATAGGTGAGAGCTGAAGAACTTACACCCATTTTTAACCTATTAAACATTTGCTACCTTCTGAACTCCATTTCATATTTCACTCTCTCCATTAAACTGCATTATTTGCATCTCTATAATCTCAGTGAACTATATGGCTCTCTTCCCATTGCCATTCATTCAGTATTGTATCAAAGTTAACCTACAGGCAGATCTCATCTCTTGCCCATCCAATGGCATCTAACATGTTGTGGGATTCAAAAATGTTTGTTGAATGAATGAAATACCTAAAAGATAGTCTTCTTTTAAGTGGAAGTGTGTAAGAGTAGGATAAATTACCCACTCGCTTAGTAGGTTAGAATATATGTAGTTAAGGTTCTCTCCCAGCTCAAAGCTTTAATGAAAAAATAGATAAATTGTGCTACATCTATGTAATAAATGTTATATGATTATTTGAAATGGGTGATATATAAAATGCTTATAATAATATTTTAGGTGAAATATCAAGGTTCAAATTGTATGTATGTGGGCTGAGGACATAGCTCAGTAGCACAAGCACCTGCCTGGCAAGCACAAGGTCCTGAGTTCGATTCCTAGTACCAAAAACAAAAATTGTATATATGATAATAATCACAACTATATGGAAAAACATGTATATAAGATACTGGAAAATATATTTTTAAATAATATAAATGTTTTAGGGGCTGGGGATTTAGCTCAGCGGC
>NW_004955500.1:7502213-7504918 GCF_000276665.1 Chinchilla lanigera
GCGACGGGTGGAGTGTGAGCGGTCCGCGGGCCGGGCCTGGCGTCTCCCACACAAGTCCCCGCCAGGGAGAACATGGAGATGGACGCGCGTGTGCCGCAGCGAGCGTGGTGAGAGTGCGGGGTCACTGCAGACGTCCGTGGAGAGCCTGCTGCTGGACAGACTCTTTCACGTCCTCTTCCGCCAAGTAATCAAGGTGGTTGGATCTGGGGAGAGACAGTGGTCCCTCTTTCACCATGCCCAGAGCACGGCTTGCAGCCAGGAAGTGGGCCGTGAGGCCGGCAGCCTTCCGGACTCCCAGGCAGGCAGCTGAGCAAGGCTTATAGAACTGCAAATAATTACAATAAAAGAGAAGCTCCCCATGACACATAATAGTAAAATTTCCAGAAACCCTAAACAAGGACAGAATCTTAAACGCTGTCAAAGGGGGAAAAAATCACTTATAAAGGTAAACGCATTAAGATCACAGCAGATTTTTAAACACAAAACTTAAAGGCCAAGAGAACTTGGAGTGAAGTAGGGAAACAACTGTTAACCCATCGTAATATATCTTTCAAAACTGATGGAGAAATGAGGGCATCCTATGACAAAGAACACCTAAAGAAATTCATGACCACCAAGCCAGACCTCCAAAAAATACTCAAGAATATCCTAGATGCAGACAATGAAGCCAACAGAATGAATGCAGCAAACAGGGTGAGCAGTTAAACAGAAGGGAAAAAATAAGTCAATGACAGCAAAAATGCATATGATTCCTCAAGTCAAGGGATAATGCCAGTACAACAAACCAGAACCTATGGGATAAAATGAAAGCAATCCTACGAGGGAAGTTTATTGCTGTGAATGCTCACATTAGAAGAAGAATGAGTTCAAATAAATAACCTAATAATGCACCTAAATGACCTAGAAAAACAAGAAAAGTCCAAACCCAAACCTAGTACAAGGAAGAAAATCACAAATCGTAAAGGTTAGTATAGAAATGAATGAAGTTGAGACAAAAAATACAATGAATTTAAGAATTGTTTCTTTGAAAGATTGAGCAAATAGACAACCCCTTAGCCAAAATTATCAAAGAAAAGACCCATATCAACACAGAACTGAGAAATGCAAAATCACAACACCATCAAAATCCAGATTATTAGGAACTATGTTGAAGACTGAAGATCTTCAGTGAGCCCCAAGGGAGGGGAGAGACCTGCCCACCACCCCTCTGCAACTATGGGAGCCTCTGTCCAGAGGAACCTAGGTACCTGGCCCATCCCCCTACACCACAGGAGGAGCAACAGGCACAGAAAGAGCCTGGGACATGGCAACTGGTTCATCTGGAGGAACTCTGGGTAAATCCAGTCTAACAAGGGGAAACACTTTGCACACAAACTCCTAATTTATGATTGGGTCTGTTATATATAGACTTTGCTCCTGTAGTCTAAGTAGAAAACTAATAGTTACCACCAAATGTCAAAATCTAAATTGTGCTTGCTTCTATAATTATTGCTAATTGTACTACTGTAGTTAAAATGTCACATCTGTGTAATCAGTTGTTCTCCCATGTGTAAAAATATTGGGAAGCTCTGGATCAATAACCTCACCAGACCCTACACCAAAAGACTGGGGACAGAGCCAAACAGAAACCAACATCTCACTCTCAGTTAATTGGGAAGGTAGGATCTTCACACAAACCAAGAATTTCCTGCACACAGAAGATATCCCTGAAGAGCAGACTTTTCCTAGAGAGGCCTTCATACTAGTGATATAGCCACCTATTACCAAAATTCAAAGGATCATCACAGAAAACAAAATAAAAATTTTTTTTGAAATAGAAAATGTCAACATGAAGGAGTAAAATGCAATCTCAGAACTCCACCCCACCCAGAACAAATCCAGGAGACATGGACATAGAAGAAATTGGAACTCACACACCTGAAATTTCTGAAATAATAACAACTGAAGTAAAGAAACAACTACAGGAGGCTATGAAGGAAATCAAATCACAATCTCTCAGGTAAGAAAAAGAAATGACAACCATAATGAAAGAATTGCTCAGCATATCTAAAGGACACATAGATTTCAAAATAGAGGAAAATGGTATAAACCTTAAATGAACAATATAGGAAAGAATTAGAGTGCATAAAACAGATTCAAAGAAATATCTAGGAAATTAAAAATTCCACTGAAAACTTGCAAAACTGCTTGAACAAAACTGAAGATAGACTTTCAGACCTTGAAGACAGTATTGCAGCTAATGATCACAAAAGGAAAGATCACTTAAAAATAGCAAGTAACTACCAAGAAAAATTTTATTCCACAAAATAGAGACTCTTGAAAAAATGGAAAAATTTTTAGACACATATAAATTATTGAAACTTCATCAAGAACACGTGAAAACCCTGAATAATCCAACAACAGGCATTGAAATTGAGGCATTAATTTAAAAACCTACCAACTGGGGAGGAGGGGCCCCTGCACCAGGGAAGCCATACGGCAGGTAGTGCCAACCTTTGGGCCGGCCCCCCCACCGCCTCCCAGGAGCCTGGGAGGAGGGCCCCCAGGCTTCCACGCTGCATGGCAGCACACGCTGGCACTCTCTGGCCCTTAAACCACCCACCACCTCAAAATTGAGAATTATCATGGCACAGAGAAGCAATGACACAATTGGCCCACCATGCACCGGCTGCACACGCCCGCCCATGGACGTGCATGAATTATTC
>NW_004955500.1:7506058-7517016 GCF_000276665.1 Chinchilla lanigera
GAGAATAGTTAGTGATTATTCAATAGGTCACTCATGTATAGCTCTATTTATTTTCTTTAGAAGCCACTTTGAAGATACCAAAGTATAGTACAACAACTATTGATACTCTCCTACCTCTTTTGTCTGTAACTCATTATTATTTGTCTGTTTTCCTGAGAAACTATCTTGTAGATAACAATATGTAAAACAATAACCATTGATAATTTCCTACCATTTTGTCTGCAATTTGGTAAGCCCCCCCATTACTGTTATCCTTTTTTTTACTTTTTCAAATAAGAAAACAAAACAAAAAATAAAAAAATAAAAATAAACACCTACCAACTAAGAAGAGCCCAGAAGAATTCACCACTGAATTTTATGATAACTTCAGGAAGAGTATAATCCCTACATTCAACACTTGTAACGAACTTGAATTATTCCAAAAAATTCCTAAAAACTAACATTTTCCTGATTCCAAAATCAAAAAGGAACACTACAGGCCAGTCATTCCCTCCCTCCCTTCCCCCTTTCTCTCACCCCCTTTTTCTTTTAACTTGTATTAGAACATGTTTGCAGTACATAATGATTACATTCATGTTAGGGAATTGGTATACATACATAACATATTTCAGTTCCTTTGTTTTTCCCCCTCCCTTCACCCTACTTTTATTTTTCCAGCATCAGATTTACTTAATTATCTTGTAAGATCTTATGAAGTGAGGGGCTGGAGATTTAGCTCAGCGGCACAGCTCCTGCCTGGCAAGCGCAAGGTCATGAGTTTGATTTCCGGTACTGGAAAAAAACAAAACAAAAAAAAATCTTATGAAGTTAATTTTCATATATACAGTTTGAAAAACAGGCTAATGAACAAAAGAACATATAACACATGCAAGACAATTGTATTAGTCAAGGTACACTTTTAAATACATTGCCCACACTGGATTACAATATCTTTTTCTTTCTCTTTTTTCCCATTATCTGTCTTTTATTTTAATGCTTCACATATTTTGAGTTTTTCATATAAAAGAAAACATGCAATATTTAAGCCTGAAGGTGTGAGTTACTTCCTTTAACTTTCTGGTCTTAAGGTGCATCCATTTCCCTACAAATGATTCAAGTTTATCCTTCTTTATGGCAGAGGAGTAGTCCATTGTATAAAAATACCATGTTTTTTGTCCATTCATCTGTCGATAGGCTGCTTCCAAGATTTAACTATT
The DNA here is from genome assembly GCF_000276665.1 of Chinchilla lanigera. NCBI lineage: Eukaryota > Metazoa > Chordata > Mammalia > Rodentia > Chinchillidae > Chinchilla > Chinchilla lanigera. Next base: position 7,507,255 of record NW_004955500.1, read on the forward strand.
ATGAATCACACTGCTATAAACATGAGAATGCATGCATCACTGTGGTATGAAGTCTTTAACTCTTTTGGGAAGATACCTAGCAGGGAAATAACTAGGTCAAATGGAATTTCTATCTTTAGTTTTTTGAGGAATCTCCATATTGATTTCCATAGGACTGTATCAGTTTTCAATCCCACCAACAATGGAAAAAGAGTTCCTTTCTCCCCACAGCCTCACCACCATTTGTTATTGGTTGGTTTCTTGATGACAGTCATTCTTTCTGGAATGAGAGAGAATGTCAGCATTGTTTTAATTTGCATTTCTTTCTCAAATGGCCAGTGATGTTGTGCATTTTTATGTATTTATTAACTATTTGTGTTTCTTCATCTGAGAAGTGTCTGTTCATTTCAAATGCCCATTTCTGAACTGGGTCTTTAAATTGAGGGACTAATTTTTTTAATTCTTTATATATGCTAGATATTAGTCCTTTAAGGAGTAAATGGCAAAAAAATTTTCCCATTCTGTAGGTTGTCTCTTCACTCTGATAGTGGTTTTCTTCACTGTGAAGAAGCTTTTTAATTTGATGTGATTCCATGTGTTGATCTTTGGTATTATTTTTGTGCAACCAGAGTTTTATTCAGAAAACCTTTGCCAATACCCATGACTTCAAAAGTTTTATCTATTTTTTTCTTCCAGAAGACTAAATGTTTTTATTCTAATGTTTGGATATTTGATCCATCTTGATTTTAGCTTAGTGCATAGTGAGAGATACAGGTCTAAGTTTAACCTTCAGTGTGTGGATAGCCAGTCTTCCCAGCAACATTTGTTAAAGAGTGAAGCTATTTGGCTCCTTGTCAGAGATAATATAGCTGAGTGTAGTTTCTGCATCTTCTAATCTGTTCCACTGACTCATGAGTCTGTTGTTTTGGGGTTTTTTTCAGGCCAGTCTCTTTAATGACCATAGATGCAAAACTCCTCAACAAGATCTAGGCAAACAAACAAACAAAAGATTCTGGCAACCAGAATGCAAAAAGTCATCAAAAATTCATACACCAGGCTAAGTAGGCTTTATCACAGCAATGCATAGATGGTCCAACATACACAAATCAATAAATAAAGTGAGAACAAAATCACCTAATCATTTGATGCAAAAAGAAACCTTTGACAAAATTTAGCATCCGTTCATGATAACAAAAAAAGATGAAGAAAACAGGTATAGAAGGATTTCATAACACTCTGATAAGGGTCATTTATGATAAGCCCATTGCCAACATCTTATTAAAAGGAGGAAAGCTGAAAGCTTTTACTCTAAAATCAGGAAGAAGACACAGACGTCCATTATCACTACTCATGTTCAGTATCATACTTGAAACTTTAGTCAGAGCAATCAGGAAAGAAAAAGAAATAAAAGCGATATGGATAGGAAAAGAAGTCAAATTATCATTTGCAGATGACATGATTTTTTACATAAAAGACAAAAACATCCCACCAAAAGGCATATAGAACTAATAAACAATTTCAGGAATATAACAGGACACAAATTCAACACACAAAAATTAATAGTCTTCCTAGCCTGATGTGGTGGTACATGCCTATAGTCCTACTACTTGGGAGGCTGAGGCGGGAGATTGCAATGAGTAGCTACATAGTGAGATCCTGTCTCAAAAAAAAAAAAAAAAAAATCCAGAAAAATATTATTAGTGTTCCTATATACCAATAATAAACTCATTGAGAAAGAAATTAGGAAAGCAATACCATTTACAATAACATCAAGAAAAATTTAAAACTTAGGAATTAACATAACTAAAAAATGAAAGACCTCTACAACAAAAACTACAGTACTCTGAAAAAAAGAGATTGAAAAGGACATCAGAAAATGCAACGGTACACCATGTTACTAGGCAAGCAAAACAAATATTGTCAAAATGGCCATATTACAAAAACTAACATATGGTTTTAATGCAATCACAATTGAAATATTAATAGCATTCCTCACAGAACTAGGAGAAACTATCCTACAGTTTATATGGAACCAGAAGAGACCCAGAATAGCAATAGCAATCCTGGCCTACAAAAGCAAGGCAGGAGGCATCACAATCCCAGATATCAAGCTACATTACAAAGTTACAGTGATAAACACACTGTGTTAATGGGAAATAGAAAAAACCCAGACATGAGGATTAATAGATGAGAACTGATGCTGAATAAAGAACCCAAGGACATCGAGCCATCTGACCTCTACCAAAGAGGCCAAAACACATTGGAGGAAAGACAGACTCTTTAACAAGTGGTGCTGGGAAAACTGATCACACACATGCAGAAGATTGAATATGTACCAGTATCTATCACCATGCACCAAAACAGAATCAAAATGGCTCAAAGACATAGATATTAAAACAGAAACACTGAACCTGCTGGAAGATAAAACAGATAAAACTTGAATGCCTGTCTGGCAAGCATGAGGTCCTGAGTTCAATTCCCAGTAGCCACCCCCTAAAAAATTTAATGGGCCGAGGATATAACTCAGCAGCACAGCACCTATCTGGCAAGCACAAGGTCCTGAGTTCAATTCCTGGTATTAAAAAAAAAAAAACAAAACAAAACTTAAAGACATAGGTACAGGAGAGAACTTCCTTTTTAAATTTTTTATTAGTACATGTAAACAGTGCATAATGATTACATTCATCATGGGGTGTGGGTACGTGTACATAACACATCTTAATTCTTCTTTCCCTGCCTTCCCCTCTCCCTCCCTTGTGCCCCTTCCGATTTGAATGTTTTCTTCCTATTTCCCAGTGTCTGTCATCCATTTTAGTCTTCGTTTGCCCTTTTGGTTTCTCACACAAGAGAAACAATGCAATATTTAAATGTGTGTCCGATTTATTTCACTTAAAAGTATGATCTCAAGGTGCATCCATTTATGTAAAAAGACTCAATTTATCCTTCTTTACAGCAGAGTAATACCGTGTTGTACGTTAAAAACTCACTTTTTTTAGCCGTTCATCTCCTGATAGGCATCTGGGCTGTTTCCAATATTTGGCTATTACAAAGTGTGCTGCGATAAACATGGGTGTGTGTAGTGGATTGATAACTGGTGGTCAACTTATAACCCCCAGCTGAACTGAGTAAGCATGGTGCTGGGTGTGGGAGGCCCACCTGTGGATTGTTGCCAGCAGCATAAGATGCAGAACTGGAGAAGTTATGCTGTTGGGAGCTGGTAGGCTGTTGGGAGCTGAAAGGCTGTTGGAGCTGGTGGAAGCTGTAAGGAGCTGTTGGTTCTGTTGGAGGAGCTTGTCATGCTGGCTTTCCTGATGAAGTTGGCTGTTTTCATCCTCTGAGGAGCTTGGGACCTTGTTGGCACTGAGAATGGCTTTGGTTCACTTTGGGGGAGCTCTGGTCCTCACTCTGAGCATCACTTCCTGGATCCAGAGGGGAAGAAGGTGCACAGCTCAGCCTCCTGGAGAAGCTTGCTGCATTGGCTTTCCTGATGGGAACTCAGCTTTCACCATCGGAGGAGCTCGGGACCTCACTGCTGCTGAGCACGGCTGTGGTACCTCCTAGAGGAGCTCTGGCTCTTACTTTGAGCATTGCTTCCTGGATCCAGTGCAGATCTCTCAGCCTGGTAGCACAGATCCTTCATCCCGCTGGCACAGACTTTCTAGATTCCACCACTGACTCTTGGGCCTTACCAGCACAGACCCGTGAAAGAGGCCTGCATGAGATATTGTTATGGGCTCTGGGCCTCCAGTTGAACTCGTGGGAGGCATTGTTATGAGCTCTAAGTCTTCAGCTGGACTCATGCGGACATTTCCATGGGATCCAGGCCCTCGGCTAGTTTCCTTGGTCTTAATGTGTGGACAGATTTCCTGCACTCTTTTGTTTATCATTCTTTAGGTGACTATTATAAATAATCTTAAAAATATGTGTCCTGTATTGTATTGATCCCCTTGCAAAAAAGCCCAAACCAACACAGTGTGCATATATCACTGAAGTATGATGCTTTTAACTCTTTCACAAAGCTACTAGTAAGGGGAATAGCTTAGTGAAATGGAACCTCTTGCTTCAGTTTTTTGAGGAATCTCCACACTGATTTCCATATTGGTTGCACCAATTTACTCTCCCACCAACAGTGGAGAAGGGTTCCTTTTTCCCTACAGGCTCACCAGCACTTGTTATTGGCTTATTTCTTGATGATAACCATTCTCTCTGAAGTGACATGGAGTGTCAGTGTTGTTTTAACTTGCATTTCTCAAATGACCAGTGATGTTCAACATGTTTTCATATATTTATCTGCTATTTGTACTTCTTCATCTAAAAAATGTCTGTTCATTTCAAATGCTAATTTTTGGATTAGGTCTTTAAATTTGGGGGGTATGATGTTTTTTAGTTTTCTTATATATTCTAGTATTCCCAGCAATACTTATTAAAGAATTTATCTTTCTTTTACCAAAGCTGTTTGGCCCCCTAGTCAAAAATAAACTGAGTGTTTTTGCAGTTGTTTCTACATCCTCTATTCTGTTCCATTGATCCTCAAGTCTGTTTTGTTTTGGGGGATTTTTTAGCGTTTCTTTTTGTGTTTTTTCTGTTGTTTTGTGTTTTTGCTTTTTGTTTTGTTTTGTGGGGGTTTTGCCAGTTTTATGCTGTTTTTATAACAATAGCTTTGTAGTACGATTTTAAGTCAGGTATTGTGATACCCTGTGCCTTGCCTTTGTTGTCCAGGATTACTTTTGCTATTGTAGGTCCTTCTGGTTCCAAATAAATTTTAGGATTATTTTTCCTGATTCTGTGAGGTATGCTATTGCTGTTTTGATCAGGATTGCATTAAATCTGTATAACAGTTTTGAAAGTATGGCTATTTCACTATATTAATTCTGCCTATCCAAGAACAAGGTATATCTTTTCCATTTTCTGAAATCCTCTTCAACTTCCTTTTTTAGAGTACTATAATTTTCAATGTAAAGTATTTCCTTTTTCTTGATGCTATCATGAAAGGTGTTGTTTCCCTAATTTCTTTCTGTGAGTTTGTTACTTGTGTACAGGAATGCTATTGGTTTTCAGTGTTAACTTTGTATCCAGCTCTGCTACTGAATTTATTAAATCTAGAAGTCTTTTGGTGAAGTTTTGGGGGTCTTTTATGTAGAGTATCATGTCATCCGCAAATAATGATAATTTAACTTCTTCCCTTCCTATGTTTATTTTTTTTTTTCTTGTCTAATTACTCTGGCAAATATTTCCAGAACTATATTGAATAAAAGTGTTGATAGTGGGCATCCTTGTTTTGTTCCTGATTTTAGACTGAAAGCTTTTGGTTTTGTTCATTTAGTATGATGCTGGCTCTTAATCTTTCATAGATGGCTTTTATCAGATTGAGATAAAGACCATCTATTCCAGTTTTCTGTAGAGTTTTTATCATGAATGGATATTGAATTTTCTAGAATGATTTTTCTCCATCTATTGAGATGATCCTATGTTTTTTGTCCTTGGTTCTGTTAATGTGGTGTATTATATTTATTGACTGGTGTATGTTGAACCATCCCTGCATCCCTGGGATGAATCCCACTTGGGCATGGTATAAATCCTTTTGATGGCTTGCTGCATTCTGTTTGCCAGTATCTTATTGAGGATTTTTGCATCTATGTTAATTAGGGAGATTTGCCTGTAGTTCTCTTTTTTCACTGGGTCCTTCTTTAGTATCAGGGTAATACCTGCCTCCAGGAATGAGCTAGTAGTAATGCTTCCCTTTCGATTTCATTAAAGAATTTGAGGAGATCTTCTCTAAATTTCTTATATAATTCAGCAGTTAATCTGTCAAGACCTGGGCATTTTTTGTTATTGTTGGTGGGTTTTTAATTATATCTTCAATTTCATTGACTGATATTAGGTTATTTAAAATCTTTACAAACAGCTTTTTTTTCTTTTTTTCTTTTTTTTTCTTTTGGCTACCAGGAGTTGAACTTGTGACCACATGCTTGCCAGGCAGGCACTGTACCACTGAGCTAAATCTCTGGCCAAATATTATGGAGTTTTTCTGGTTTTTTGTTTTTGGAGGGTTTTTGTTTTTTGTTTTTTTGTTTGTTTGTTTGGGTTTTTTTTGGTACTAGGAATCAAACTCAGGACCTTGCACTTGCCAGGCAGGCATCGTGCTACTGAGCTATATTCCTGGCCCCCAGAGTTTTTATATCTTTTTTGTACACCTTTGGTAATTCATATCTATCAAGCAATCTGCCCCTTTATTTTCTGTTTTCCACCTTATTAGAGTACAGATTCTCAAGCTAGGTATTGATAATCATCTGGATTTTTGAAGGATCCATTGTGATTTCACTCTTTTCATTCCTAAGTACATGGATTTGAGTGTTTCCTTTCTTTTTGTAATAAGGTTGGCTAAGAGTTTGTTGATTGCTTTTAATCTTTCAAAGAATCAACTCTTCATTGATTCTTTGTACTGTTTTCTTAGTCCCCATTGCATGAATTTCTGCTCTGATCTTTACCATTTCCTCCCTCATAAGTGCTCTCAGTTTAACTTGCTTTTCTTTTCCCAGAAGCTTGAGGTTCAGTGTAAGGTTATGTATTGTGCTCAATCTGTTTTTCTAATGTGGGAATTCACTACTATAAATTTCCCCCATAGGACTGTCTCTCTTGCATCCCATATGTTACAGCATGTTGATTTGACATTATCATTTAATTGTACAAACTCTCCAATTTCTTCTTCAATTTCATCTGTGACCCATTGGTTGTTCAGGAAGATGTTATTTAATTTCCATGTGTTTATGTAGTTTTTGTGATTTCTTTTGCCATTGATTTCCAACTTTATTGCACTGTGATCTCAAAGAATAATTTCAATTTCTTTGCATTGACTTAAGCTTGTTCTACAGGCTAGTCTGTGGCCTATTTTGGAGAAAGTGCCATGTGCAACTGAGAAGAATGTGTATTCTATTGTTGGGTGGAACCCTCTGTAAATATCTACTAAGTCCATTTGCTCAAAAGCTTGGTTCAGCTCTGATATTTCTGTTGATTTTTTTGTCTAGTTGATCTATTTGTGACACTCAGGTATTGATGTCTCCCGTTATCATTGTGTTATTGTTTATCTGATTTTTCATATCTATTAGTCTTTGTTTTATATAGTTGACTGTGCTGGAATTTGGTGCAGATATATTTATGATTATTATCTTTTCCTCTTGGATGATCCCCTTAAAAAGTATGTAAGAGCATTCTTTATATCTTCTGATCAGTCTTGACTTGAAATCCACTTGGTCTGCAAGTACGATAGCTACCTCTACTTTTTCCCAGGTTCCTATCACATGGAGCACTGTTTTCCATCCTTTGACTTTTACTCTATACCTTGCTTTTTGAGTTCAATGTGTTTCTTGTATGCAGCATATTGTTGGATCTTATTTCTTAATCCATTCTGCCAATCTTTTTTTTTTTTTTTGGATTGGTGAGTTGAGACCATTACATTGATAACTATAACTGATATGTACTGACTTACCCTTGTCATATTATTTTCCTGTTGTTGGCTCCCTTTCTTCCTCCTCTGTTTAATTGCTTGCCTTGCCTGATGGATTCATTTTATTGGGATGCATGGAATTGTTGTGTTTTTCTAGAGTGTCCTTCAGAATGTTTTGGAGAGCTGGTTTGGTGGTCATAAATTTCTTCAGGTGTTCCTTATAATGGAGATATCTTATTTCTCCACTGATTTTGAAAGATAATTTTGCAGGGTACCTCATCTGGGTTGGAGATTGTTTTGTTTTGGGCTTGAAATACTTTAAACTTGGCAGAGTGAGTCCATGCCCAGTGATCTCGCCATTCTCTCTGTTGGACAACAGGAGTCAGCAAGCAGAGTTGAGTCTATGCCCAGCACTTCCTTCATTTCTTCTCTGGGATGGCAGGGCCTGCAAACAGAGTGTGAGTCCATGCTTTGCACTTCCTCTACTGTCTCAGGGACCGCAGGGTCTTTGAGAGGTGTGTAAGGACACATGCCTTTGTCAAGTAGACTGACAGAAACTCCAAGACCTGAGAACCAGAACCACAGCCAGGTCCCAGGTGCATGGTGCACACACGACCTTGGAGGGCAGAGTATTTGGTGAGACCAGCAGCATGGAAGTGTCTGACGCAGCAGTGAGGAGCCAGTGGGTGAACTCTGGAGAACTCCACCAGCAGCAGAAGTCCAGTCCCAGGCACCACATCCAGAGGCCAATGTCAGCTCCATATCCACCACATTTCTGGGATTAAATATGGACACTATCATAGAACTGTAAAACCAGAGGTATTTTCCTATTTTCATTCTCCTGTGTTTGTCTGATTGGATATCCCTCTCCTGTCTGATTGGATGTCATCTTGTTTTCTTCTGTATTCAGTAGTTATTTTGTATTTGGCATTTTTATTTTTATTTTTTCTATTTTTCTCTCCCCTCTTCCTTCATCTTCTTTTTCTTTCTTTTTTCTACTGGTTCATTTTTGTTCTCTTTCCCTTTTTCCTTCTTTTCTCAATGTTTATGTATCTTACCTTTTTTAATTCTCTTCTACAGACTATTTTCTCTCTTTCCTCAACTACTTCTTGAATTTAAACTTTCAAATGAGCAAACATTGTCTCTGCCCTTTCTGACTACTCCTCTGTATTCTATTTTATTCTTTCCCTCCTGTGTCCTCCAGTTTCCCAAAACTTGGGTGATTATCCTTTAATTTCCAGCCCTGACTCTATTATATTTGACCTCGCTCATCACTTTAGCCTATCCCCTAACCATTTTAACCTCCTTGTTCCTGACAGAAGGATAAAATCACATGACTAATAGGAAAAATCACTGCATACAAGTGCATAGTATATGTTTGATTTTGTTACATAATTTTAGAGTTTACTCCCATGGTCAGAGGTAACAGGTTAATGGCTAACATAGTTTATCAGTTGTTAAGATGCACTTGAAACTATTGTTATTACTTAGCTCTACTACTTTAGCCAGAATGTCATGCATGTTAAACAGTTTTTCTCCCCTGTATGTTAACACTCTGACTGTATGAGATCATAATCACATTGTATTTCTTCATCTGAGAAGTGTGTATTCATCTCAGATACCCACTTTTGATTGGGTCTTTGAATTTAGTTTATTCAAAGGAACAGTTGATGTTTAATAGTTTGATCAATCTTGCCTGCCTATATCTGGGAATCTTAGCACTACTTTTACTTTATTTTATTTTATTTTATTTTATTTTATTTTATTTTATTTTAAAAATAAAAGAACAAAAACATTAACAAACACACATACATTTACAAAATAGCAGAAGAACAATACGAACAATACTGAATTACAGACAAGGTGCCAGGAAATTAACAACTATTGTTGTTACATATTAACAACTTCAAAGTGGTTACTCAGGAAAACAAATATAGACATGCAAGATTGATCAAATAATTAATCATTAATTGTTCCTTTCAATAAAATGATAGAAGTCAGTAGTCCAACTATGTTAGCTATCATGTATATACATACATACATAATTTTCCCCTTCTTTCTTTTTTCTTTTCCCTCATCCCAGTTGCTCTCTACATTTGAGCAGTTTCCTTTCATTTTTTTTTTTATTTTAAAGAGTAGAAGAAGGATAACATAATAATAAGGGGAGCTTACCAAATTACAGACAAAGTGGTAGGAAATTATCAATGGTTATTGTTTTACATATTGTTATCTACAAAATAGTTCCTCAGGAAAACAAATAGACAAATAATAGTGAGTTACAGACAAAAGAGGTAGGAGATTATCAATAGTTGTTGTACTATACTTTGGTATCTTCAAAC
>NW_004955500.1:7518828-7533675 GCF_000276665.1 Chinchilla lanigera
TTACAGTAGCTTTGTAGTATAATTTCAGGTCAGAGATTGTGATGCCTCCTGCCTTGCCTTTGTTGCCCAGGATTGCTTTTGCTATTCTAGATCTCTTCTGGTTCCAGATGAATTTTAGGCATGTTTTCTCTAGATGTGTGAGGTGTGCTAATGGTATTTGGATGGGAATTACATTGAATCTGTACAACTTTGGTAGTATGGTGATTTTCACAATGTGAGTTCTTCCTATCCATGAGCAAGGAATACTTTTCCATTTACTGAAATCCTCTTTGATCTTTTATTCAGAGTACTGTAGTTTTCACTGAGTAGAGCATGGAGAATTGTTTTCCATCCTTTGACTTTCAGTCTATGGATTTCCTTTTGAGTAAACTGTGTTTCCTCTATACAGAATATTGTTGGATTTTGCTTCTTAATCCACTCTGCCAGTCTGTTTCTTTTGACTGGTGAACTGAGGCCATTTACATTAATGGTTATAACTGATTTGTGTTGGCTTATCTTTGTCATGTTATTTACTTGCTGTTGGTTTCTTACTTTTGCTGTCTGTTTAATTGCCTGCTTTGCCTGAGGGTTCCTTTTCTATTGTTGTTCTTGAAATTGTGATCATTTTTTTCGCTGTCTAGAATATCTTCTAGCACTCTTTGTAAGGTTGATTTTGCACTCCCAAAGTTCTTCCATTGTTCTTTGTCATGGAAATATTTTATTTCTCCATTAAATTTCAAGGATAGTTTTTCAGGATACATTAATCTTGGTTGGAAGCTGTTTTGTCTCAGGACTTGTAATATTTCACTATAAAAGCCTCAAGCTTATCTTTCTTTATAGCTGAGTAATATTCCATTGTATAAAAATACCACAAGATCTTCTCAATTGGATGGTTTGTGTTGAGAGGTCTGCTGATTCTGATGGGCTTTTCTTTATAGGTGATCTGTTTCTTTTCTCTAGCAGCTCTTAATATTCTGTTCTTTTACTGGATATCTGGGATCTTGATATTATATGTCTGGGTGTAGTTTCATTTTGGTTATGACTAGTTGGAGTTCTATATGCCTCATTTACCTGTACATCAGATTCTTTTTCCATGCTTCAGAAATTTTCTATTACTTCTGCAAATATTCTTTTTATATAATTTGTGTTGCCTCCTGCTGTTTCATTGACTCTTATTAGTCTTAAATTATTTCTCTTTGCCTCACCTTGCAGCTGTTGAATTGATTTTTCCTTGTTCCTTGTTGATTTTAAGAGATCCTTTCTTTCACAATCATTAGCTGCCATGCTGTCTTCAAGAGCTGAAATTCTCTCTTTGGCTTCATTCAAGCAGTTTTGCCAGCTTTCAGTGGAAGTTTTGATTTCCTGGATATCTCTTTGAATCTGTTTCATGCATTCTAGTACATTCCTATATTGTTCATTTAACATTTCCGTCAGTTTCCTATACTCATCTATTTTTTTATATATGCCTTCTTCAGATGTGCTGAGCAATTCTTTCATTATTGTTGTCATTTCATTTTTTACCTGAGAGGTTATTTCTGATCTGATGTCTTCTATGGCCTGATGGAGTTGTTTCTTTACTTCCAATGCAATAATTTCAGCAATTTCATGTGTGTGTTTACCAAGATTGAGCAACTACTTTGAAAATAACAATAAGTAATACAACAACCTTTGTTGATTTCCTGTCATCTTGCTTTGAAATTCTGTATCATTTTTATAGTTTTTGTGTTGTTTTGTTTTTGTCTTTGTTTTTGTTATTTTGTTTTTGTTCTTTTCTCTTTAAAATAATAATTTTTCTCTTTAAATTAATAATAAAAAAGAAAAAGCTCTAATTCTTCTCTCTCTCTCTCTCTCACACACACACACATACACACACACACACACACACACACACACACACACACACAACTGGTATCTCCCTCAGATTGTCTGCATAATTCTACAGGTCTGTATTTTATTCTCAGCTACTTCCTCAAATAAAATATGCTAATTATTTCCTGCAGGTTCCCTTTTCCTCATCCAGAGCTTTCCATCCTGCTTCCATTCTGCCAAGATAGGACCCTTGTCCAATTTTTTGTTTCTTTTTTCCAGGAAAGACCAACCTAGTTTATTATTAAGAAAACCCTGTGCTGTCCTTCTCCTGGTCTAGATATGCTCTCTGCTTTTATATGAAAAGGCTTCAGCACTATATTTCTGGAGGGTGTTTCTTATTCCCATTGTCATTCAACTGCATTTCACAAACTACATCCATTATTTTAAAAGGACCTGAGTCAACCATTTGTGGAACTCCTACCAGAGCCCCATGTTCCACCAACACTGAGGTTCACAACTGAGGCCCGGGCACCCTCCGTCAGACACCTGGAGAACTTCAACCAGTGCCCCACATTCTGCAGACATTGAGGTTCATGGCTCAGGCCCAGATGCTCTCAGCTGTCCAGAAAGCTTGGAACAGTGCCCTGCCTCCCACTGACATTGTGGTGTGTGGCTGAAGTCTGGAGGAGACAAGTATGCTCCACTAACTGCCTCAGAACTCCAGTCCTGGTGCCCTGCATTCCACCAACACTATGGGTCATGACTGAGGCCCATGCACCCTCCATCAACTTCCTGGTGACCCTGGTACTGAATGCCAACATTCTCACCCATCACAGTTCTCAACTAAGCCATGCACTCCATAAACTGCATGGGGATCCCAGCCCTGGTGGCTCCTTCCTTGCAACCATCATGGGGTAAGGCTGACACCTAGGAAATCTAGGGACCCTAGAGGCCTTCAGTGAGCTGCCTGGGAAGGGTGAGGCTCAGAGCTTCACCCCCAGTATCCAAAATGACAAGACAAGGGAGGAAAATGCAATCTCAGAACTCCAGCTCACCCAGAACAAGTCCAGGAGACATCCACATAAGCGAATTTGGAAGTCACACACCTAAAATCTGTGAAATGATCACAACTAAAGTAAAGAAACAACTCCATCAGGCTATAGAAGAAATAAGATCAGAAATACTCTCATAGGTAAAAAATTAAATGACAACAATAATGAAAGAATTGCTCAGCACATCAAAGAAGACATATAAAAAATAGATGAGCATAGAAAATTGATGGAAATATTAAATGAACAATATAGGAAAGAACTAGAATGTGAGACACAGATACAAACAGATATCTAGGAAATCAAAATTTCCACCAAAAGCTGGCAAAACTGCTTGAATGAAGCTGAAGATAGACTTTCAGACCTTGAAGACAACATTACAGTTAGCAATCATGAAAGGAAAGATCTCTCAAAAATAATAAGGAACCAGGAAATATCAATTCAACAATGGCAAGATGGTGCAAAGAGAAACAATATAAGACTAATAGGTATCAATGAAACAGCAGGAGTCAAAAACTATGACATAAAAAGAATATTTGCAGTAGTAGCAGAAAATTTCCCAGGGGTAGAAAAAAAACCTTAAATACAGATAAGTGAGGCGTATAGAACTCCAACTAGCCATAACCAAAACTACACCCACACATATAAGATCCCAGAAATCCAGCAAAAGGGTAGAATATGAAAAGCTGTTAGAGAAAAGAAACATATCACCTATAAAGGAAAGCCCATCAGAATCATGGCAGATTTCTCAACACAAACTATTAAATCAAGAAAAGTTTAGTGTAAATGGCCTCAATTCACCAATCAAAAGAAGCAGACCAGCAGAATGGATCAAGAAACAAAATCCAACAATATTCTGTATACAAGAAATACATTTAACTCAAAAGCAAATTCGTGGACTGAAAGTCAAAGGTTGCAAAACAATTCTCCATGGAACAGGAACTCAGAAAAAGCAGGGGTAGCTATTTTGATTGCAGACAATGTGAACTTCAAACCAAGAATGATCAAAAGAGATAAATAAGGTCACTATATGCTATTTGGGGGAAAAACTTCAAGAGGAAATGATAAGAATTATAAATATGTAAGACCAGGTGTGGTGGTGCACATCTGTAATCCCAGCACTCCAGAGGCTGAGGCAGGAGGATCATTGTGAATTTGAGACCAGCCTCAACTACAAAGTGAGCTTAAGGCCAGCCTGAACTACATAACAAGACCCTGTCTCAAAAAGCAAAAAATAAATAAATAAATACATATGCACCAAATATGGGTGTACCCAACTATTTAAGACAAACCTTAATAGATGTAAAAAACCAAATAATTAATAACACTATTATAATGGGTGACCCTAACACCCCCTTGACACAAAGAGATAGGTCAACTGGACAAAAAAAATCAGCAAAGAAATAACAGAACTGAACAAAACTTGTGAATAGATAGACTTAGTAGACATTTGCAATGTTCCATCCCACAGCATCAGTGACTTGGTTACTTTTCTCTCATTGCTGGGACAAAATACCTGACATCTAAAACGAAGGAAGGGAAGATTTATTTAGCTCACAGTTTGTAGAGGTTTCAGTCCATACTTGGTTGGCTCCAAAGCAGAGTAGCACATGGCACATGGCAACCTTTCATGGCATCTGAAGATAGCAAGAGCAGCAAGAGCAAAAGGGAGGAGTGGCTGCAAGCAGCCTCTTCTTCTCCCTTATATATGCAAACTGTCTGCCCCAAGGCAGGTGTAGCACTCACACCCAATCAATTATAAACTCTAAAAGCCTGCCCCATGACTGCAAGTGTCTTTGGGGGGACACCCAAACACATACACTCTCAGCTGCACATGGGACATTCTTTAAAATGGACCACAGGGGGTTGGGGATTTAGCTCAGTGGCATAGCACCTGCCTGGCAAGCACAAGGTCGTGAGTTCAATTCCTGGTACTGGAACAAAAACAAAAACAAAACAAAACAAAAAATAAAATAAAATGGACCACATACTAGCCCATAGAACATGCTTACGTAAATGCAAAGGAATTGAAATTATCCCATGTATATTATGACCACAGTGTAATGAAATTGAAAATTAATGACAAAAGGAACTTTTCATCTACATTCTGTTTCTGTCCAGGGTGAACATGTCCTGAGAACAAGGTACCCACAGATGAATGGAAAAGCATGAGAAACAAGAAAAAACAGGAGAGGCATAAATCTGGGATCAGGGGCCTTGCAGCCTCTGGGACTGCAGCCCTGATTACCATTTTCAGTGACCTTTTATTGAGAAAGAACAAAGGAGGCACCAAGGCAAACGGGAGGATATCAACAGGTTTAGCAAGGACAGTACAACTCACTTATCACAGGAATGAGACTTGACTTAGATAGTCATCATGTTATCATTCCTTCCCGATATCTCAGCAAAGCATTTGGTGTTGACCTCACGGCTTTCCACAAGGACACAAGTTCTGCAATCTTTTCCTTTCCACCAATGCTTTTGCTAGACTTCCTCCAGAACCAAACAATCACATGGCTTGGTCAGGCCTGAGGCAATACATTGAAAGAGTAACTAAAGAATGTCCTTCTCCACAAGGAACTCCAAAAACTCCATAAACACATGGAAATTAAATAACAGCCTCCTGAACAACCAATAGGTCACAGATGAAAATAAAGAAGAAATTAAACAGTATTTACAAACAAATGAAAATGTAAATGCAATGTACCAGAATCTGTGGGACGCACTGAAAGCAGTCCTCAGAGGGAAGTTTATGGCAGTAAACACACACATGGGGAAAACAGAAAGAGAACAAATAAACAGCCTAATGCTGCACTTCAAACTTTTAGAAAAAGAAGAACAAGTGAAACCCAAGGAAGGGAAGAAATTATAAAGATCAGAACAGAAATTTACACAATTGAGATGAAGGAAACACTATAAAGAATTAATGAATTGAAGAGTTGGTTCTTTGAAAGAATAAATAAAATTGATAAATCCCTAGCCAACCTTATCCAATAAAGGAAAGAAAAAATTCAAATTCATGCAATAAGGAATGAAAAGAGTGAAATCACTACTGGTCCTATAGAAATTCAGGTCATTAATACTTACTTTGCAAGTCTTTACTCCCATACGATAGAAACCTCAGAAGAAATGGACAGATTCCTAGATATGGATGAATTACCAAAGCTGAATCAAGAAGATATAAAAAAACCTGAATAATCCAATATCAATTAATAAAATTTAAAATATAATTAAAAACCTATCAACAGAAAAAAAAAAACCTACCAACAAAGAAAAGCCCAGGTCCTGATGGATTCACAGTTGAATTCTACAAGAAATTTGGAGCAGATTTAATGCCAACACTCCTCAAACTCTTTAATGAAATTGAAAAGAAAGCAATTTTCCCTAATTCATTTCTGGAGGCAAGTATTACTGAAAAGTTTTGGCACATCTAAAGGAATCACCAGCAGAGTAAAAAGAAAACTCACAAATTGGGAAAAAATTTTAGTCAACTGTCTGTCAGACAATGGTCTTCTATCTAGAACAAATAAGGAATTTTTAAAAATCAGCCCCCCAAAATCAAACACCCAATCCAAAAATGAGCATCTGAGATGAACACACACTTCTCAGATGAAGAACTACAAATGACAAATACATGAAAAAATGTTCAACATCATTAGTCATCTGAGAAATGCAAATTAAAACAACACTGAGATTCCATCTCACCCCGTAGAGAATGGCTATCATCAAGAAATCAACCAATAACAGATGTTGATGAGGCTGTGGGGAAATAAGAACACTTCTCCACTGTTGGTGGAAGTGTAGACTGATGCATCCACTGTGGAGATCAGTCTGGAGACTCCTCAGTAAACTAGGACTAGAGGTCCCATTCAACCCAGCTATTTCCCTTTTGGGTATTTTTCCAGAAGAACTAAAAGTGTAATGGGTTACCCTGAATAAAGAACCGAGACCAGAATCCAAATTGGAATTTTAAGAGCCTTTGTTAGCCGGGCAGGCGGCTGTCAGTCTGTTCTCCACGCAGGGAGATGCTGAACAGCCCTGAACCGAAGAAAGTTTGAACTTTTAAGCCTGAAAACCACATCCTGGCTGGAGCAGGTGAAAAGATTTTTTGCAAGGGCAAAGAGCGGAACCTATCGGTTCCAGCAAGCAGGTGCTGCAAAGTTCAGAACGTTCTTAGACGCATACATTGTTTTCAAACTAAACTAACAATCAAGCACAGTTTTTCTTTCCTTGGGTCAAACTGACATTTTTCTCCACCCAGTAGCCCAGCAATTTTCATTTGTTTTATGCGTTCACCAGTTATGTGTTCACCACAAAAGCATCATACCACAGCAATATATGTGCATCCATGTTTATAGCAGTGCAATTTGTAATAGCTAAATTGTGGAAGCAACCCAAATGCCCATCAACCAAGGAATGGATAAAAAAGATGTGGTATTTTTATATAATGGAATATTACTCAGCAATAAAGAAAGATAATCTCAAGGCTTTTATAGGTAATTGGATGCAACTAGAGACCATACTCATAAGTGAAATAAATCAGTCATGCATGTGTAAACACCATATTGTCTCACTAGTGTAAGAACCTAAAAGAGTAAACAATATTTAGAAGGTACAATAGATATTGTAAAAGGGAAAGAAACTGCTCAAAAGGAAAGAACAACTGGGATGAGGGAAAAGGGGGAAAAAAGAAAGAAAGGGAAAAATATGCATACATGTATACACAAGATAGCTAAGATAATTGTGTGACTCATTTCTATTGCTTTATGGAAAGGAACAGTTAATGTTTAATTGTTTGATCAATCTTACATGCCTATATTTGTTTAACTGAGTAACCAATTTGAAGATAACAATATGCAATGCAACAATCATTGTTAATTTTCCATCACCTTGTCTGAAATTCTCTATTGCTTTTATTGTTTTTGTGTTGTTTTGTTTATGTCTCTGTGTATGTTAATGTGTGTTTATTCTTTTATCTTTAAAATACAGAAATAAAAATAAAATATAAATAAATAAAAGGACCTGACCTGGATTTATGGTAATCTATTATGTTAAACCATCAAACTAAATGAATAAGCTCTTTACAGAATTATATAGCAATCTCCTTCTGCCTTCTCCCTGCCAAAACATAAAGATAAAGATTAAACCATGGCAAAGTTCAAAGACTTTTAACTCAGCCCTCTTAGAAGTCATATTCTTGCTAATTCATCTCAATGCTGCAAGAACAAATCACAGCATACTCACATTTTACCTTAGAGTTTATCCTGAAAATCAAATACTTTTTAAATAAGTTAATATTTGTTTTATGAATCATATGGTATTAGACAAATGCTGGATTTCATAGTGACTATCCATATTTCTTGCCTAATTCGTAAGGAGGTGGTTACTAGGTGTCGGACTTCACATCCAACTCTGTTCGGGGTGAACAGATCCCCTGAACTAGGTGCCCGCAGACGTATAAGAAAAGTAAGAAGAAATCAAACCAAGAGCCCCAAAATCGTGTGATCAGGCGCCAGCGGCCCCTAGGACTGACTGCCCCATTCCCACCTTCAGTAAATTTTATTCAGAGTGCTCCCCCGAGGCAGCCCAGGAATAGCAGCATTTCAACTGTTTTAGCCAGGACAATACAACTCAATTATCATAGGAAGGTGACCCAACCGGTAAGCCATCATGTTATCTGCCTTTGCTCATATCTCAGCAAAGCATGCTTGTGCTAGACTTCCTCCAGAACCCAACAGTCATGGCTTGGTCAGGCCTCAGGCAATACACAAAAGAGTGACTAAAGAACGTCCTCCTGCACATTTTTCCCTTTCTGTTTTGCTGTAATCCTTTGAAGCATCATGGAGAGAGCCGCCAGTTGTCTCTCCGATACTCTCGGCGTTTTCTAGATGAACTTTGCTAGACTATGAGGATCAGGCAAAGCACAATTACAATATCATGGAAAATGACAGTAGAAATTTGGAAAAATAAGAATATAGCCCAAAGTCCTTAATAGTGGTCAACCATCAGTCTACACCCTGTGATAACCCTTTTCTGCTGGATGTTCAAGATCAAGTTAAAGTGAGACTTGTGTAAATAAAAGTTAACCTTATATTATCAGGGTCAGTCGGGTCTCCTCGGGAAACTTCTTGGAACCAAGTGCAGCATCTCTTGACCTGTTGTCAGTGTCAGCCGTCTGGATGAGTCACGGCTATTGCTTGACCAAGGTGTTTTCTGTGAAAGTCTGAGAGATTCTTTCCCTCCTGGTGACTTTCCTTAGGTGCACCATATATTTCAGAATCACATTCCTCTGTGGTCCCATAATCTCCTTGATCAGAAAATCAGGGACTCATCTGAGTAATAAAATATCACAGCAGAGACTCTTTTATTACCTGAGTCTATACTGACCTGGGAGGGCGAAGCCAAAAATATTGGCCGTTCTCTAGCCCAATATTTCTCTCTAATTAATTGCCTTTAAACCTCAGTAGTTAAACATCCAGCAGAAAAAGATTAATGACATAGCATAGTAAAGGAGGCAGTAAGCTTAATATCACAATCTGATCTGAATAGCAAACACTTAGAACATGCAAATGGTACCATTATTTTTTTAACAACCATGGATAATATTTAAATCCTCCTAGTATGTTAACAGACAATAGTTACATATTTTTACACAGAAATAATAGAAATCAAAACCATACATAACCTTGCTACATGACAATCATGATGACATTTTGTAATAAACTTAAATTCTCATACAGATATAATATGACCTTATAACCATTTATCTCTATCTAATACATAAAAACCTTTGTTAAAATTTTGTTAACTATCAAGAGCATCTTTTATGAAAAAACCTTACTGTAATTTATCACTGAAAAACTTTCTCAAACCAAATGACCCAAATACAGGGGTGTCTCCCAAGAGACTGTGGAGATCACTGGGGGGGGGCTCCTTATTAATGAATAAAGGTTGGCCACTCCTTTATTCACCAATTAGAGTCCTACCCAATAATTTCTCTGCATCCTAAGACTGTAGTTAAAATATCTTAATTTTGACATCATTTTAAACTAGCTGGTAAAATAAATAAATAAATAATAAATAAAATTACTCTTAAAAGGGCTGGGGATTTAGCTCAGCAGCACAGCACCTGCCTGGCAAGCGCAAGGTTGTGAGTTCAGTTCCTGGTACTGGAAAATAAATAAATAAATAAATAAATAAATAAATAAATAAATAAATAAATAAAATTACTCTTAAACCAGCTGATAACTTAGGTGAAAACATGCTTTTAAATCTATAATCTAGTTGTATTAGAAAAAAATTGTTGAGCTCAAAATAAAGGGGAACAGCTGTTCACAGAATGATACATAAACATGCAAACAAGCAGACAGAACAGACAAACATCTATATATATCAGAGTGCACTCAAATATATTTTTGACCAAATTGAATTATAGTAATTCTATTATAATTTTAGAAATTTATAATTTAAATAGACTAGTCAGATATTGTTATCAATAAGCAGAGGTCTCTTAGGAAAAAAAATTTTTTTTGAAAAGAATAGAATCTTTTATCTACAAAGAACATGTATATTTTGTATTTTATCCTCTTAAGAATACTGGTGACTTCCTGTTGTTATAATGTTCCCCATGTGTCATATGGACCAGGAAGTCATCTAGATATATTAACATAAATTGGCACAGGCATAAATGCCTAATACTGTATAGTAGCGCCTACCATAGTATCTATTCAGCCAACATTGCTATAAACCTATTACCAGCCATAAAGTCTTGTCTCTCGGAGTCCAGCTGCTTCCCGGTATCATGGGTTAGTTTCTTAATTTGTCCCCAAGTTGGGGGCTGTGCTTTTTGTGTATTCTTGGTTGGTATCTGGGGATGATGCTATGATGACATCGCTCTCATTTCTTCCACCCAAAGATTCAGACTGAATCTGACTCTTTTGTGGCTCATGTTGAGGTTTAATTCTTCCAGCACGTAACCATACTTTTTCTCCTGCATCTGTAATGACGCAAGCAAATCCTCTCCCCCAAATTTGAACAATACCCCTTGCCTACTTTCTAGTGTGAATATCTCCAAAAGATAGGTTGCCCTATTGGTTCTGGTGGCCCTTTAATAATGGTGGCCCAAAATTTTTCTGCTGCTGTAGTAGATGAATCTTTACTAATATCCAAAAAATTTAAAGTGAATAGGGCTTTACGTAATAATTGGCGTGGTGAACTTTTATCCCCTTCTCCCCCTTTTTGTTTTGCTAACATAAACTTAAGAGTAGCATGTGCTCTTTCAACCATACCTTGACCTTGAGGGTTATATGGAATGCCAGTATAATGATTAATATCCCACAAGGCACAGAATTGTTGGAAGGAATGTGACACATAAGCAGGTCCATTGTCAGTTTTAATTGCTTTTGGTTTACCGATAATAGCAAAACACTCTCGCATATGATTTTTAACATGTACAAATTTTTCTCCTGATTGTGCAGAGGCCCATATAAAGCCAGAATATGTGTCAATAATAACGTGTACAAATCCAAGTTTCCCAAAAGCAGGAATATGTGCTACATCCATTTCACACAACTCATTACTTTGCAAGCCTCTAGGATTTGTTGCAGGCTGAACAGTAGGATTATTAAGCCTTCCACAAGTAGTACACAATAAAACGATTTCACAAGCTTGTTGAATGGAAAGTTGAGGAAATTTTTTACTTAAACCTTTGGTATGAGTTAAAGTATGAAATTCAGTGGCTAAACAATCTGGTGAAGAAATAGCAACGAGTTTATCAACTACACATTACATTTAACCATGTCACCGGGAAGATGTGAATGAGAACAAATATGAGTTATGTAAATAGGAAAATCTCTATTATGAATATTAGCTTGTAGTTGGCAGAATAATTGATCAAGTTCAGTATCATTAGACAAAATAGCTGTTTCTATATGATTAACTGTGAACCATACATATTGGGAGTCTGTAACAATATTAATAGGTTCTGGAACATCTAATAGAAGTTGGCTAACTGCCCGGAGTTCTGCTCTTTGTGCAGAATGAAAAGGAGTATGCCGTACTTTAGAAATTCTTCCTACATATCCAGCTTTTCCATTTCCGCTACCATCAGTATGTGTCTGCTGCTGGTATAGGTTTAGAGCACACAATTTTAGGTAAAATCCAGTTATACCGCTTAAGAAACTGTAAAAGTTTAGAATTAGGGAAATGATTGTCTATTTTCCAATATAGTCAGCAAGGCCAATTTGCCACTGTTCACCCATTTGTAATGCCTGATCGATCTGCTGCTTTGTCAAGGAAAAAACGATAGACTCGGGGTTTTTTCCTAATAACTGTTGTAAGTGAGCTCGGCCTTTAAACACAATTAAACCTATTGTATCTATATAAATAGTGAGTCGCTTCTGTTCCTTGTGTGGAAGAAAAATCCATTCTAACACTGCTTCTTCTTGCCATAGTATAGCTGTAGGAGAATGGGATGATGGAAAAATTAAGAGTATAACTGGTTTAGATAAATCTATATGGGTTAGTTGAGCTTGATTTATATGCATTTCTACCCAGTCTAATTCTTTTTCTCCTTCTTTTGTAAGGTGGTGAGGGCTGTCTAATGCTGGGTTTCCTTTAAGAGTATTAAAAAGGTGTTGCAAAGCATAAGTAGGAATGCCTAGGAAGGCCATAACCAATTAATATCTCCTAATAATTTTTGAAAATCATTAAGGGTGAGGAGGTGATCTCTACAAATACTAATTTTGGGGGAAATTATTTGTTGCTTTTGAAGGACATGACCTCAATAAGTAACAGGATAGCTGGTCTGTATCTTACCTGGGGCTGTCTGTAGGCCAAAGTCAGTTAACAACTGCTTGGCTATGCAGAACATCTCCTGTAAATATCTTTCTGAGCTAGCAGAAAAAAGAATATTGTCTATATAGTGTATAATCAGAGCATCTGGGAATCTTTCCCGCAAAAATTCTAAAGGTTTGTTGACGTAATATTGGCAGAGCATCGGACTATTTAACATTCCCTGAGGGAGAACTTTCCAATGATGTCATTTTACTGGTTCCTGGTTATTAAAAGTAGGCACAGTAAATGCAAATTTTTCTCTATCTTCCGGTTGTAATGGAATGGTAAAAAAAATCTTTAAGGTCTACAACAATTAACTTCCAATTCTTAGGTATCATAACAGGAGAGGGTAATCCAGACTGTAATGGGCCCACGGTTTGAATAACTTCATTAATTTTTCTAAGATCTGTGAGCATTCTCCATTTACCTGATTTCTTTTTAATCACAAATACAGGGGAATTCTAAGGGATCGTAGATTCTTCAATGTGTCGTTCTCACAGTTGTTCTTGTACTAAACGACCTTAGGTTTCTAATTATTTTTTTTGAAGAGGCTCCTGCTCAACCCAAATTGGCTTATTAGTAAGCCATTTTAAAGGTAAAGCAAAGCCCTTTTCTACAGTGGCCTCTATCCTAAATTTGGATACCCTAAACCACGTGTCCCTTTGGAAATTACTGGAGCGTGTACATAACTATTGGCTTCACAAGGATTATAATGCATTTGAGCCATCATATTCTTTGCCTGAGAAGATGTATGTGGAATGCTCACATATGTTCCCCACTGAGTTAATAAACCTCTTCCCCATAGATTCACTGCTATATCAGCAACATACGGTTTTAAAGTGCCTGTGTGTCCTTCTGGACCAGAAATCTGAAGAATGTTAACACTGGTGAACATCTGTCATTGTTCCAGCACCAGAGAAAACTGTAGGCACCTTCATGGCAGGCCAAAGTTTAGGCCAAGGTAGCCATGAAATTATAGTCACATCTGCTCCTGTGTCTACCAATCCCATAAAATTTTTCCCATCTATTTTCAGTTGTAACTCAGGTCTTTCGTCCCCTGTGCAAGCTTGCCAAAAAATCTTTTGTCCGGTGCTTCCAAAGCCCCCTACTCCCTTTATAGGAGCAGTATGATCCTTTATATATGGAAGAATCAATAATTGGGCTACACGCACTCCTGCTTCAATAGGATATGGTTGTGAGGTCTGCATCATAATCTGAATCTCATCTTTACAGTCAGAGTCTATCACCCCTATTAGTACTATAATCCCTTTAGAAGTCAAACTACTACTTCCCACTAGCAAACCGACAGATCCCTCAGGGAGGGGCTCATTGACAGTTCTAAAATAAATCCCAGCTCTGATCTTTTGAATTCCTAAAGCAGGGTTATTGTAACATTCTCTAGGGAGGGGATATCTAATGCTGTACTACCCCTGGTTGAGGCAGAGAGATCACTGACTCTGCTTGGGCGTGGTTGTAGCTGCTGCTGACTGGAAATGTCTGGTAACTCCCGGTATTGTTTGTCCTTGGGCCCCGGGCTGGGCCCGAGTGGAAGTTTCCTGCCGGTATCAGAGGAGTGCCATTTTTATGATGCTTTGATTGACACTGACTAGCCCAATGTCGTCCTTTCTGACATCTAAGACAGACCTTAGCAGGCAAAGGATCTTTACAAGTATTAGCCTTTCGTCCTATCTAGTTGTCCGTTCTTTGTTTTGCTAGTCTACATTCCTTTTTCATATGCCCAAATTTACCGCACGCCAAACATTTAACATTCTTTTGGGAGAAAGGGCTGTTTCCCTTCAAAGCAGCTGCAAACAACCCTGCTTTAAAGGTTTCTGATCCTATGTCCTGACAAGCTTTTATATATTCATCTAAAGTGGCACCCTGAGGTTTCAAGAGCTTTAAAATCTTTTTGCATTCTGTATTAGCAGCATCATAAGATAACACTTTTAATAATAATTCTCTCAAAGCAGGTTGAGACACTGTTTTCTGAAGTACCTCTTTTAGAAAGTAGGTAAAAACCTTGAAGACATAGGGGTAGGCAGAGAGTTCATGAACAAAAACCAAATTGCACGTGAAACACTTGAAAGAATCAACAACTGGGGTCTCATCCTACTGAAAAGTTTCTGCACATCTAAAGAAATCACCAGCAGAGTAAAAAGAAAACCCACAAACTGGG
>NW_004955500.1:7534580-7571812 GCF_000276665.1 Chinchilla lanigera
ATACTGCATGTCGCTATCTGTTTTCTTGAGAAACCACTTTGAAGATATCAATATGTAATACAACAAGCATTGTTAATTTCCTACCACTTTGTTTGTAACTCTGCATTGTCAGTACTGTTCTTTTGCTATTTTGTAAAATGTTGTCTGTCTGTGAATGTTTTCCTCCTTTTATTTTTAAAATTAAAAAACAAATGAAATACCTCTTTTAATCTGGCTATAAATTCTACAGAAGAGGGAACAGTTTGGCCAGGAGAAGCAATCTTTTCCCATGCTTGGAGACAACACGTTCTTGTTTGGACAACTGCATTATCATCATATTCTAACCTTGCTCAATACCAAACCAGGCACCAGAGCCCATGAGCTGCTCCGCAGAAATGGGAACTGGCGGATTGGCATGGGCGTTATGGCAGGCTGTTAATTCTGCCTCATCTCTCCACCAAGTTTTAAATTGAAGGAATTCAGCTGGACTGAGAACTGTATGTCCAGTCATTCCCCAATCCCATGGAATTAGGCGGTCAGACTGAGCTAGCCCTGAAATCAACCCAATGGTATAGGGAGAATTCACTCCATATAAAACACAAGCCTGTTTCAATTCTTTAATAGTTTTAAATTAAAGAATTGAATCAGAATTTTAAATGAAAGAATTGAATCAGAATCAGAAGGATCAGAAGTGGAAGCATCCACAGTGGCCACCCACACACTAGAACCTGGAGGATCCAGTAGCCGCTCAGCCCAGGAAGATGGAAGTCACAAAACAAGGAGGATCAAGGATGCAGCACCTGCCCAAGGTCCAAAGCCTGGAAGCTCACTGGAGAGTCACTGGTACGTGCCTGCACTGGAAGGCCAAGGAAACTGGAGACCAACGTCCGAGGGCAAGGGCAGGGAAAGGCACACCCGCTCAGGCAGACCGGAGCTCTCAAAAATCCATCGGCTTCCTTCGTCTTTCACTCTGTATTCCATCCAGGCTACCAGCCTCCTGGCCTGTGCCACCACAACCGCTGTGGGCCTTCCCTTCCTACATTTGCTTGCCTACATGTCAACCATCGGACACAGCTACAGCTCTGCTTTAATAACCTCCTAGAGAATAATCTTCATCACACCCCACTTAGCTGTCTTCTTATAGCCCACAAAGCCAAAGTCTATGATAAGTGTGACCGAGCCAGAGACACAATGGCCAGAGGTTTCACCCCTCGGGGAGGCCCAGAGGGTAGAAGTCTCCCTGGAGCACTGTATCATCCCCTTGGGTCATTTCTTCCTCTTTTCTCCTTCAGGTCCTACAGCCTCCCTTCTCCTCTGGTTTTTCACCCCCCGAAATTCACTGAATGAAGACCTTTTTCCCAATTTTTCTTCTATTTCTTCTCCTTTCCTCTGTATCCATAGACTGAAAACTCTCCTTTCCATCATATACACTGATGCTTCTCTATGCCCAGGCATTGGCACGGAACACTCAAGTGGTGTGAGTGTGTGTGTGTGTGTGTGTGTGTGTGTGTGTGTATGTGTGATATTTAGCAGGGATTAAACCCAGGGCCTTTGCACTGAGCTACATTCCAGCACTTCTTTTTTTTTTTAAGACAGGTTCTGACTAAAGTTACTAAATTGGAAGTAATGGACAGCAAAAAAAAAGAGAACACAAGGAAAAACTGGAAACAGATGAACTGCATAGCGAAACTCTGTCTCAAAAAAAAAAAAAAAATTGGAAACAGAGCTTTTGTAAATAAGGAGGGAAAAAAAGATAAAGAAAAAAAAGGGCCGGGAGATGTAGCTCGGTGGCTCAGTGCCTGCCTGTCAAGCGCAAGGTCATAAGTTTGATTCCTGGTACCAAAAAAAAAAAAAAAAAAAAAGAGCAGAAGTAGGTTGAAGAGGGGGAGGAGAATGGGGAAAAAAAAAAAGGAGGCAAGATGCATCCTGTACAGGTACAAATCCCCTATGATGAAGGTTATCATTATGCGTATCTAAAATGTACCAATAAAAATAAATAAATAAAGCCATGAAGTTGAGATTTGGGGAAATGTCATCCCTGGAGTTCTAGAACCTAATTCCAGACCCAGATTTGCTGCTGCAAGACTCACTCTGGTTCCTTATGCTAGGTTTGGTAGGTGAGGGGTGAAAAGAACCAGAGAAACTGAGTTTCTATACATTGCCAATTATCTTAGTCACTTTCCTTGTCACTGAGACAAAACACCCACAGGTTAAAGGAGAAGTTTATTTTGGCTCACAGTTTGAGAAGTTTGCTCATATTGCACAGGCTGAAACAGAAAGGGCAGGTGGAAGGACCTGCCAGGGAGGAAAATTGCTCACATTGTAGCGTCCTCCTGCCTCAGCCTCCTGAGTGCTGGTATTGTAGATGTGTGCCACTACATCTGGCTTAGAAGCCATATTTTTGCAGAATGTTAGCAGGTAACAGTTAAAGTTTCACAAGGAAAATTTAAAGTCAAGCAAACATGGAATTTTAGGATAACAATTACAGTTCCAGTAGGACCACTTGCTTTTTTTTAATGAAGTTAAGAGTAGAAAAATCTGTTGGAGAGTAGGAATGGGGAATAGGGAATAGGAATAGCTCCTGAGAGACAGGAGGGGTCCTGAATGGGTTGCCCAGGTTTTTTCAATCCCTAAAATACATTAACCTTTTTATTTTGGTATAAAACAACATCAGTAGGTTATCTTTAATTACAAAATATTAAGTGATGCAAATTCTCATCTAAATTTGCTTTTAAAGCCAGAGATGTAGCTCAGTGACACAGTGCCTGCCTGGCATGTGCAAGGCCCTGAGTTTGAACCCTGGTACCAAAAAAAATTGTTTTTAAAAAGTGTCTTAGGTAGAATGTACTTGTTTACAGAAGTGAGCTGTATGGGTGACTAATGCCCAAACTTTAATTATTAGGGTGACACTGTCTGGACTGTATAGTGTTTAGGGCACATCTATCACAATACAATTATATAGTCATCACATAAACATAAGCCTAAATACGTCTATTGGTATAAAGAATTTTGGTTGACCACCAGTGTGGTAAGGTGATTTAAGCTTTTTCTTTTGTTTTGTTTTGTTTTTTTCTTTAGACAAGGACTCGCTATGTAGTTCAGCTGGGCCTTGGACTCACCATGTATCCCAGGCTGGCCTCAAACTAATGGCAATCCTCCTGCCTCAGCCTCCAGAATGCTGGGATTACAGGTGTGTGCTACTACACCTAGCTCTGACTACTATGTTTAAACCTGCAGAGAGCTGGGGATGTAGCTCAGTGACGCAGCACCTGTCTGGCAAGCACAAGGTCCTGAGTTTGATTCCTGGTACAAAAAACAAAAACAAAGCTGTACCCATCACATATGCTCCAGTCCTTCCTTCCTTGATGTGTCCCGTTGTACTTGACCTCTACCCTGCCATGTGTTTTATTTACTTACACTGTGGAAGTCACCATTTTTTCTGCCTTGTTTACTGCTGCAGTTTTCTACAAAAATTTAGCATGTATAAGATGCTCAATAAATATTTATTAAATATGGAAATAAATGGCTGTAATGGAGTCAGTGAATTATGAGGTAGACATTCTTACTGTTGGCAGCTGAACTCAGGACTTCGAGCCTGCCAGGAAGGTGCTGTGCCACTGAGCTATGTCCCCACCCCTTATCTTATTTAAAAAATACCTCTGCAGATTACTTGAAGGAGCCCAGTGTCTTATACTAAGCACAAGTTTTACAACATCCTCAGGTGTGTGACAACGAGAGAGGAGAGACAGGGCTAGGTGTCCTTGATGTAGTCAGCTTTTCCATCACTGGGACATAACACCCAACCCCACATACACATTGTAAGGGAGGAGCAGTTTAATTTGGCATATGGTTTCAGGGCAACTAGGCCAACAGGCATGGCAGAGCAAAGCTACTCAGTTCATGGTGACCAGGAAGCAGAGAATGGAAAAACAATGCCAGAAGGCGCAAGGACCAGATATGGTACTGAGGTCATACCTCCCTGACCCGCCAGCCACACCCAAATGTGTGCTTTATTACAAAGCTCACTAGCCAGTCACGTTGACACCGTTAAGCTTAACCATTAAATTCCACTCCTTACCAACTTGACATTCAAACACGTATGCTTAAACCATACTTAATATCCAAATAGGCACAATAATGAGTTAGTAATTCTGCCTAACACAACTGTTTATGTACAACTGAAAATGCAATAAGGCCTTCCCCTAAGGTGTCAACAGTTCCAACATTTCTCAAAAGTCCAAGTCAAAGTCTCTTCTGAGACTCAAGGCAAACTCTCAGCTGAAACATCTGTAAAAAGCAAAAACAAGGTACATAACCCCAAGGTATAATGACACAGGATAAACCTTCCTGTTCCAAAAGGGAAGAGTGGGGGATATAAAAAAGTCACATCAAATGAAGAACAAAACCCAGTAGGGAAGACATTAGGTCCTATAGCCTCCAGAGTACCTGGTGGTAAGAGATGAGTTCCAGAAAGCTTGGGCAACCTTACCCTTACGGCCTTGCTAGTTACAGCCCCCATGACCTCCTTCTTGGGATGGCTCTGTTTATGGTCTGCAGCTTTCTTTGGGAGATGTTCCATGTGCCTGGCATCTCTAACTTTCTGGAGTGTCCAATGCCCCTTTGGCTTTTGTTTTGTTTTGTTTTTGTACCGGGAATTAAACTCATGACCTCATGCTTGCCAGGCAAGCACTGTGCCGCTGAGCTATATCCCTGGCCCCTGCACCTTTGCTTTTATTCCCACAGCTTCATGTACTACTCTCTCAGGGGTTCCTTGTCTGGCCTCCCTTTGAAATCTGGGAGCCTCCCCTAACCCCACAATTCTTTCACTCTGCATGTTGGTAAAACCAGTATCCCATGAACAATGCCAGGGTCTTCTGTCAGTAGGAGCAATAGTCAGGTGCCCTAGGATCATGGCTGCAGTGGCTTCTGAGTCCCTGGGTGGCTGAACATAGTGAAATGAATCACAAAGAGTCAACTCCCTAGGGGGTCCTTCTTGAGCAGGAGATCCCAAGGACTCTCTTCTTAAATAAAGGGTCGACATTTTTTTCATCCTTGAACCTGCAGAAAGTGTGGTCTTGCTGATTTATGAGATACACTTCAGTCATCTTTCTTCTTGCCCCTGTGCAAAGTATTTGACTTCTTTTTAATAGTACTAATCTCTTCAGCAATGGCACCTCCTTTGACCCTAAATTTACACAAGGTTTCTTTGAGGGGTACAATTGTTTTTCAAATGTTTCTCCTCTCTTGTCATTTTTTTTGTTTTTTGTTTTTTTTTCTGGTACCGGGAATCGAACTCATGACTTCTGCTCTATTGTTAGACCCCAGTTATCTCTATAATCTGGCTAAAAGCAGTCAACAGTGCCCGTATCACAGCGTGAACATTAGGCTGCCTTGAAATTCCCTTCAAATGAATTAGTCAATCACCCTTAATCTCAGTCTCCCATAAAGTCCAGAGCATAGGGGAAATGTACACAGTTTGTTTGCCAGAGTGTAACACACATGGCTTCTAATCCAATTGCCAGTGAAATTTTGTTCCCAACTGAAACCTCCTGATCTCGGCCTTTACTATCCAAGTTCCAGTCCGTCCTCTGAGGTCTAACAGAATCACCCATCAGGCTGTGCTTACAGCCCTCTAGGCTCTCTCCATCCTAACCCTACAAACTTTTCCAAATTCCTCCTACAAACCAGTTCTGAAGGTTATTGAACCACATGGTCGGGTATAGTCACATCAAGGCCCCACTCCATTTTTTTTTGGGGGGGGGGGTTCTGGCACCAGGAATCAAACTCATGACCTTGAGCTTGCCAGGCAGGTGCTGTGCCACTGAGCTAAATCCCCAACCCCAAGGCCTCACTCCTGATACCAATTTTCTGAATTAGTCAGGTTTCTTGACACTGGGGCACAATACCTGACACCCAAGACTTAAAGAGGTGAGGTTTAATTTGCCTAGTGGTTTTAGGGGATTCAGTTCATGATCAGCTAGCTCCAGAACAGAGGCATCGTGGTGGAAGGGTGTGCCAGAGCAGAGCTGCCCACTCACTGTGGCTGGGAAGCAGAACAGATGAACAGTGCCAGAGCAGGAGTCAGAAACCATATATAATACCCAGACGCATACCGCCATGACTGCTGTAGCTTGGAAGGGAGCAATACAATACAGGACACATATTTTATCAGACTATTTTATAATAGTCACCTAAAGAATCATATATAAAGACAGTGCAGGAAATTGGTCTACACGCTAAAGACCAAAGAATCCAGCCGAGAGCCTGGATCCCACAGCAATGTCCTGCATGAGTCCAGCTGAAAAACCCATAACAATGCCTCCCACAAGTTCAGCTGGAGGCCCAGAGCCCACAACAATGTCTCATGCAGGCCTGTTTCACGGATCTGTGCTGGGAAGGCCCCAAGGTCAGTGGTGGAATCTAGAAAGTCCGTGCCAGCGGGATGAAGGATCTGTGCTACCAGGCTGAGGGATCTGACCTGGAGCCAGGAAGCAATGCTCAGAAGAAGCAGGGCTCCCCCAAAAGTTACCACAGCCATCCTCAGCAACAGTGAGGTCCCGAGCTCCTCCAGTGATGAGAGAACAGCTGAGCACCTATCAGAAAAGCCAGTACAACAAGCTTCTCTAGGAGACCGGCAGTGCACCATCTTCCCCTCCAGAGCCAGGAAGCAATGCTCAAAGTGAGGACCAGAACTCCCCAGAGTGAACCAAAGCCATTGTCAGGGATAACAAAATCCCAAGCTCCTTGGACGATTGGAACAGCCGAGTTCATCAGGAAAACCAGCATGACAAGCTCCTCCAAGAGAGCCAACAGCTCCCAGTAGCTTCTCTTCTTCTCCAGCTCTGCCTCGTATGCTGCTGGCCACAGTCCTCAGGCGGGCCTCCCACACCCGGCACCACACTCGTTCAGTTCAGCTGGGTGTTACAAGTTGACCACCAGTTGTCATCCACCACAATGACCCGGGCAAACAAACCAATAAGTGTGCGTTACTAATCTCCTACACTGCTCCTAAGTCAATCAAGTTGACAGTTAAGCTTAACCATCACACTCCAGCTCACAAAGAATCCCACAGCTCCCACAACTGACTAAGTCTCGAGGACAGAGACAAGTTCCCAAGAACGTGTTCAAAGTAATGGGTGTATTACAGGAACGAGCCGAAGCCTCTAGGTCCAGGCTGGTGTTTCTGCCAGAAAGTTCCTCATTTGGAAAAGGACGTCAGCGGGACCGCTGGCCTCTCTCTTGTCTTCAGGCCTGCTGAGTGACGACATCTCTGATGACATCAGATGTGCCCTGGAGACAGCAGAGGGCCAGGGTTCTTGAGTGCCAGGGAGAAAGGCCTGAACGAGAGGAAGCGTTTTTGCCACGGAGCTCAGCTGCCTCCTTGCACTGCTCTCACTCTGACAAGGAGCGGGCGTGCTCCACGAGCCGGAATTCTTCTCTTAGCAAGTTAAAGCATAGAATAGAAAACCGAATGAGAAGGAGCTGGATCCAAGTCCTGCCTCTGCCACTTAACAGCTAGCTTAGTCTTTTAAGCCCCGGGGGCCTGTGGTTTCCCTCCGTAAAATGGAGATCACGCCTCCTACCTCCGAGGCAGGCTGTGAGACTGTCAGATGGTAGGTGTAGAATGACTGGCGGATGTTAAGTGTTTGATATATGGTTGTTATTCTCCAGGTACAGCTGCCTCTGACCTCACACTGACTCTGGCTCCCGGCTCCCGGCTCCGTCTGGGGCCCTTGTGGCTGCTCCCCTGCCTTGCGCTCAGGTTCCCAGACGACCCGTCCATCGCGCACACTTTCTGTCCTCCAGAGCAGCCCACCATGCGCTGTAAGGTTGCCATCAGATTCTGCTTTAGAGTTACGTCTCAGTGATCCTAAACTGATCGCTGGTCCCAAGTCCTCTTCCTTCTCTTCATCTCCTGTTCGCTCACCTTCTAATAAGCATTACCGCAGGGCACCCTGTAAGCTGTGTCATGTTCTTTTTGGGTTTTTCAAATTGGAAGTATCAGAAAGCTCACTCCCGGAAAGCTGGGGAAAGTCTGTCCGTAACAATGGGTCCAACTACAGTGCCAAAAGTCCAAGGACAGAGCTGACATCCGACTTCACAAAGCATCTCCCCTCTCCAGTCTTGAGGCCGTCTTCTGTGCCCTCGAGTCTGTTGTCCTCTCTCTGTGCTCACTGTCTCACCTCCACCTTCCTCAAGCCCACTGCAGGGTCCAGGGCGCAGACACTCCCGCTCCAGCCCCCGCTGAAGTCATCTGTTTGGCCCGCGCTTTGTCTCGTACCACCCACACTGTCACAGTCCAGGCTGTCAGTGGAACTTCCGTGGGGCAAGTCTTGCTCTTGCTCCCTGGACACAAGTCGCGCGTGACAGGTGACAGATGCAAGGCGCACTCCGCCAGCTGCCATGAGGGGGGCTCGTCCAACACAGCAGTGTTAAGTGGGCCTATGGCTCGCGTCCCCAGAGCAGGTGAAAACACTGAGAACTGGGGAAAGGCAGAGTAAAGTGTCTTCTACCTGAATATATTTGATTCATCTTTATACGCTCAGTGCCTGACCCAGAGTGCTTAGCTGAGGTTTGTTGTTGAGGTACAGTCTTCCCAGGACAGTATGAAAATTCCCAACTTCCACTAGTTCTAATGAAATAACAAGCATAAACTTCACTACATAAGAACCGTTATAATTCATGATTATAAGCCATGACTAAATCGGAGCAGCACTAATGTTGCCCGGACAAAATTTCTTTTCCCAAAAAATGTCAGGCACAGCGGTGGGTACATGTAAGCCCAGCACTCTGGGAGGCTGAGTCAGGAAGGTCACAAGTTCCAGCTCAGCTTGAGCAAACCTGCTGACTTAGGGAGGCCCTGACTCAAAATAAAAAATAGAAAAGGACTAGGGATTTAGCACAGTGCAATGTCCCGCATTCAATGCCTAGTACCACAAAAAAGACCAAAATTATAAGACTATGTATGTCTGCGTGTGGAGGGGGAGCTTTGCGACACGGAACATGGAGCCCAGGCAGGCTTCAGCGTGCAGCACCCTGCTGGAGCCCTCAGGCGGCTCTAGGAATGCAGCTTCCACTGATGAAGACCACATTTTAACAAAACTTAATAACTCCTTAGCCACAGACTTCAAATGCAGATAAAATGAACCTAAGTAATTGCTGTGGCTCACTTCCGGCCTTCTGGCTAAGATCAAGTGTGGTAATTGCTGTAGAGTCTAAGAAAAATATTAACTCTTAAATCGCTGTGGCCTGTGATCCTGGGTGGAGATCGCGCATTGACAGCTGTGCGTCTGCTCGTACACACTGTGAAGCTTTCCCTCAAACCACATCTTTCTTCCTTCTGCCACTCCAGTGCCCCTACCACCCCACGTGCCTGCCCTGTCTCTCCTCTCTTGTTGTCACGCACCTGAGGATGTCATACAACTTGTGCTTAGTATAAGGCCTTGGGCCTCTTCAAGTAATTTGCAGAGGTGTTTTTTTAAATAAGATAAGGGCCGGGCACAGCACCTGTCTGGCAGGCTCGAGGTCCTGAGTTTGATTCCCGGTACCAATAAATAAATAAATATTTAATCAATATTTATTGAGCATCTGTTACATGTTAAATTTTTGTAGAAAGGTGCAGCAGTAAAGGAGGCAGAAAAAATCATGACATCCACAGTGTAACTAAATAAAACACATGGCAGAGTAGAGGTTAAATACACTGGAATACATCAAGGTAGGAAGGACTGAAGCATATGTGATGGGTACAGTTTTGTTTTTTGTTTTTTGTACCAGGAATCAAACTCAGGACCTCAGGCCGGGCATGGTGGCACATACCTGTCATCTCAGCACTTGGGATGCTGAGGCAGGAGGATTGCTGTGACTTAGAGGTTAGCTTGGGTTACATAGCTGAGTTCAAGGCCAGTCTGAATTATATAACAAGACTTCTTAAAGAATCGAAGACGCATATCACATGCAAATAATATGCAAATCACATAACTAATCGAAAGTCTGGTCCTCACAACTCTGACACACCTGGCTATAGGCCTGGGGGAAATTCTGGGGAGACCTTGGGTTCTGGGACTGGTGGGGATGCATTCCACTTAGGGTCAGGTCATGGAGTTAAGATTCACTTTAGGAGCCAGGCGTGGTGGCGCACACCTGTAATCCCAGCACTTGGGAGGCTGAGGCAAAAGAATCTTTGCAAGTTAGAGACCAGCGTAGGCTACAAAGAGAGCTCAAGGCCAGCCTGACCTGCATAGCGAGACCCTGTCTCAAAAAGACAGAAACAACATGAAACAAACTCAGGCCCTCCTGCTTGCCAGGCAGGTGCTGAGCCACTGAGCTACATCCCCAGCCTTCTGCAGGTTTAAACATAGTAGTCAGGGCTAGGTGTAGTAGCACACACCTGTAATCCCAGCATTCTGGAGGCTGAGGCAGGAGGATTGCCATTAGTTTGAGGCCAGCCTGGGATACATGGTGAGTTCAAGTCTTGCCTGAACTACATAGCAAGTCCCAGTCTCAAAAAAAAAAAAAAAAAAACTCAAAAAGCTTAAATCACCTTACCACACTGGTGGTCAAGCAAAATTGTTTGTACCAAAATACTTTTTTAGGCTTATGTTTATGTGATGACTATATAATTGTACTATGATAGATGTGCCCTAAACACTGTACAGTCCTGACAGTGTCACCCTAATAATTAAAGTTTGGGCATTAGTCACCCATACAGCTCACTTCTGTAAACAAGTACATTCTACCTAAGACACTTTTTAAAAACAATTTTTTTTGGTACCAGGGTTCGAACTCAAGGCCTTGCACATGCCAGGCAGGCACTGTGTCACTGAGCTACATCTCTGGCTTTAAAAGCAAATTTAGATGAGAATCTGCATCACTTAATATTTTGTAATTAAAGATAACCTACTGATGTTGTTTTATACCAAAATAAAAAGTTTAATGTATTTTTAGAGGTTAAAAAAACCTGGGCAACCCATTCTGGACCCCTCCTGTCTCTCAGGAGCTATTCCTATTCCCCATTCCCCATTCCTGTTCTCCAATAAATATTCCTACTCTTAACTTCAAAGAAAAAAAAAAAAAAAACCAAGTGGTTCTACTGTAACCATAATCGTTATCCTAAAATTCTATGTTTGCTTGACTTTAACTTTTCCTTGTGAAACTTTCAACTGTTACCTGCTAACATTCTGCAAAAATATGGCACACATCTATAATCCCAGCACTCTGGAGGCTGAGGCAGGAGGATGCCCACAGATTTGAGCTATACAGCAAGACACTGTCTCAAAAAAAAAGTAACTTAATTAAGAAAAAACTAAGCAGTGTATTAAGAAGGTAGGCAGCCAGGCATGGTAGCAAATGCCTGCAAGCCAAGCACTCTGGTAGTGGAGGCATGAGGATCACTGCAGGTTTGAAGGCAGTCTGGACTACACAAGGGTCCGAGGCCAGCATGAACTACATGGGGAGACCCTGTCTCAAAACAACAGCAGCAGAAAAGCTTGTAAGCCATCGCCTGCAGTACAGATGATTAGGACACTGAGTCCTGACACTAACACTGACCGTGATTTATAGAAAAAGTAGCTGTTCTCTGGTCAGCTTTATACTTCAAAGTGTCGAATGTGGGCTGGAATATAGCTCAGTGGCACAGCACCTGCATAGCAAGCGTAAGGTCCTGATTTCAATTCCCGGTACCAAAAAAACTTTTTAAAAGTGCCCAAAGTCCAGATAAGATTATAATACTTAAGATTGCGTCTGGGACTCGCTTCCTGCCTCGTAGGCGCCCAGAAGGAGGGTCCCAGGCACACAGGGAGCCACAGGCGGGGAGCACCAGTCTTCAGACCGGCTCGCTCCCTGCCTCATAGGCCCACGGAGGGAGGGCCTCCAGTGCAGGGGGAGCCACGCGGCGGCGGCAGCAGCAGTGAGCGCTGTTGTGCACCGACCCTCAGGCCGGCCACCACCGCTCAATTGAGAACAACCACGACACAGAGAAACAATGACAGAATTGGCCCACCATGCACTGGCTGCAGAAGCCCCCCCAAGGACATGAGTGAATCATTCAAACATGGAGAAACCCCTGGGAATACATGCCATGCAATGGGCCACTCTTGCTCCTGCCATTGGGAACCAGAAAGGTCCAGAGCCAGCGGAGGAGCAGCTGCTGAACAAGGACTTGGAGAACGTGAGAATGCAGAGTAAGCCTGAGGAGTCAGAGGTCCTGTGGACTGGGGTCATGAGAGCTGCTCGGAAGCTGTAAACCAGGAGGACCTTGCACAGTACCTGCAGAGACTCCCTGGAAGCCATTCTTCCCCTGACAGTACAGGCTGTGGTGGAGCTCCGGAGAAGTCTGCAGGAGGATTCTGCTGCCTGTGCTGACACCTGGGGAGAGGACACTAACTGGTTGTGGGGTCCCAATGTGATGGGAGGCTGGAGAGAAAACGCTACAAAAAATGGCTTTGGCCCCAGATGGCTCACTTGATTTTTGACAACCCTTAGGCTGTAACTACTTGTTAGATCCTTCTTGCATATCTCTGTCTTCCTGAGAAACCACTTTGAAGATACCACCATGTATTACAGCAGTCACTGATATTTTCCTACTAATCTATCCATAACTCTGCAATGTTTGTATTGTTCCTATCCTATTTTGTAAATGGATGCATGTCTATTATTATGTGTTTCCTACAACAACCATTGAGAAAATTAATGATTATTCAATAGGTCACTCATGTATAGCTCTATTTTCTTTAGAAACCACTTTGAAGATACCAAAGTATAGTACAACAACTATTGATAATCTCCTACCTCTTTTGTCTGTAACTCACTATTATTTGTCTATTTCCTTGTGAAACTTTCAACTGTTACCTGCTAACATTCTGCAAAAATATGGCACACATCTATAGATGAGAAACTATCTTGTAGATAACAATACATAAAACAATAACCATTGATAATTTCCTACCACTTCATCTGCAATTTGGTAAGCCCCCCTATTATTATGTTATCCTTCTTTTACTCTTTAAAATTATATATATATATATATAATACTTAAGATCAAAACCTACTGCTCTCACTTCAATACTGATATAACTGATTGGGTGTTCAACGTTTGAGGTTTGGGAAGCAAAGCTAAGAAAGATACCTGGGCTTTGTGTGAGTCAGGGAACAGACTATTAATGCAAGGAAAGGTTATAATTAATATAAATCTATTGGATGCATCGTATCTGGATTTTTAAAGTGGTATGAACACTGAGCTTCCATTCAAAGCCACATGTTTGAAAAGAGAACACTGAAATGATTGTATTTTCCTATGTGCTTTATTTAGTTTTTCACTGTTGTAAAAATAGGAAAATTTTTTTAAAAATATGTATTGTAATAGGATTCTGTCCAAGTTTAAAGCACCTGTATTCATTTTTATATTCATATACATGATTTAGAGTTTATGAATCAAGTACATGAAATAAATAATTTAGAAATTTAAAATAAAATTGCAATAATTTTTTTTAAAAGATGACTGGGCTAAGAGGGCCCACACTTTGCCCCTTTCCCTCCCAGGTTAGCCAAAACCCAGGGCATGTTGGCTCCTCTGAAAAAAAATTCTACACCGTGAATCACCCAATATCCTGAACAGGGAGAACGTTAGACCTGGAGCATGAGCGTCCAACGTCCACTGTGCTAAAAGGAGGGTTCCCAGGGAGGAGAACCATGGCCCATCCTGGCAAAAGACACAACTGAGAGAGGGAAAGAGCAGAGATGACAGGCTCTGCATAAGGGCCACAATGTAACCCCAAAGGAGCTTTTTTTCTTTTCTTTTTCGTACCAGGAATCGAACTCACAACCTTGCACTTTCCAGACAGGCACTGTGCTACTGAGCTATATCCCTGGCCCCAAGGGAGCTTTCTTAACTGACCTTAAGAAATATAGATGATGCCAGGCATGGTGGCACATGCCTGTAATCCCAGCACTTGGGAGGCTGAGGCAGGAGGACTGCCACCACGAGTTGGAGGCCAATGTGAGCTACAAAGTGAGCCTGAACTGCATAGTGAGACCCTGTCTCAAAAAGACCAAAAATAGGGGGAACAAATAGTGCACACCACTGGCAGTCTCCAGCTACACTTATAGCAGTTTAGCCTACAGTGCAAAAATATCTTGATTCCAAGTCCCACTGTCCCTTCAAACACTGTGTCCTCTTCCTTTCCTATCCTTATTCCTTTTATTTCTCTCTCTTGACTAATTGCTCTGGCTAAAATTTAAAAAATTAAGAACTTTTTAAAAAAAATTTTTAAATGTGTCCTGGGCCAGGGATATAGCTCAGTGGCACAGCACCTGCCTGGCAAGTGCAAGGTCTTGAGTTTGAATCCTGGTGCCAAAAAAAAGTGTCCTCATGGTATATATATATTTATATATACATTATGTAATGTTAGCATACTTTCAAATACCCCTCCAGTAAAGATTTAGCTTATATAGGTGTGCCTAAAATAAAAATGGCATGGGAAGGTTTGTGCTAATATCCATTAGAGAAAATTTTAATGCCCCTACATTGTACTCTGAATAACTGCTTTAAAGATATAAAATAAAAATAGCAACATTATCTTGGTGGTATGAACTTTGTTGTCTACTTCAGGCTTTGTTTATATTATCTAGAGCTGTCACTATAAAAGGTCTTCAGAGCTGGGCGTGGTGGCGCACTCCTGTAATCCCAGCATTCGGGAGGCTGAGGCAGGAGGATTGTTTCGAATTCAAAGTCAGCCTGGGCTACAAAGTGAGCTCAAGGCCAGCCTGAACTGCATAACAAGACCTTGTCTCAAAAAGACAAAAAAAAAAAAAAAAAAAGGTCTTCAGGTCTACAAAAGAGAGACCAGACCTATAGTTTAAAAAAAAAAAAAAAATTTTTTTTAATAGTCCCATAGTCACAAAACATAGACATCTAAACCAGGAGTGGTGGTGCATGCCTGTAATCCCAGCACTTGGAAGGCTGAGGCAGGAGAATCACCACAAGTCTGAGCCCAGCTTGGGCTACATAGTGAGTTCAAGGCCAGCCTGAATTACATAGCAAGTCCCTATCTCAAGAAACAAAAAAGAAAATAAAAAAGAAAAACTAAATAGATATCTGTAGTATATTCCTTCACCAGTTATAATTAAAATAAGAAAATATTAGATTTAAGAAACAGGAAGGCATCTGTATTCTGTTAAATTCCATTTTATTTGGGTAAACACCTCAAAACAAAGAGGTTAATATTAAAACTAGGCGCTGAGGATTTAGCTCAGCGGCATAGCACCTGCCTGGCAAGTGCGAGTTCCTGAGTTCGATTCCCGGTACCGAAAAAAAAAAAAAAATTAACGATAAAAGGCTTACACCAAATGTTACACCTTTTTTTGAGACAGGGTCTCACTCTGCAGTTCAGGCGGGCCTTGAGCTCACTTTGTAGCCCAGGCTGGTCTCAAACTCGCAACGATCCTCCTGCCTCAGCCTCCCAAGTGCTGGGATTACAGGCATGCGCCACCACGCCCGGCTGTACCAGGTTATAAAATAAAGCTCCAGGGTCAGTGGCTTGCTGACGTCTCTGTCCTCTCCACACTGCTCATCAGACAAAGCCCGTCTTCCTTCGTGTCCTCTAGATCAGTCTGGCTGAGACTTCTGATCCCGACCAGGCACAGCGCTCCTCCAGTGCCTGCAAGTTACAAAAAGGAAGCTCCTCGGCCTTTCTACAGCTCCTAGGAATAAGGGATCAAAGAGCAGGAGCAGGGATGAGGTGCGACGGAAGAAATGAGAGATAAAAAGGAGCCCAGGAAAATCGTAACTAAAATCTGCAGTTGTAAGGCTGCACCTGCTGGCGCCGCCTTGAAGCTGCCCGCGGTGGTCGACGTGCGCATTTCCTAGGTTAACTTGGGCTCCTTCCCTTCAAACCTACCACACCCGCGCTCCCTAGGAAAGCTGAGCCCATACACTGCCTTGAGAAAGGAAAGAGCCGGAAACTGATCCCGAGATAAGAACCGGCTGAGGGAATTCAAAGAATGTGCCAATTACCCATCTTTTAAAAAAAGAAAAAGAAAAAAAAAAAGCAGACTCACACCTATAAAAGGGGCAGTACCCTTCCAGGGGTAGGTCCCCCTTTCCCAGACTTCCATTCCTACCAGGGCAGCCCAAGTGTTCCCAGTTCCAGGAAATAGTGCCTCCGTTTCCTGAATGCCCCCATGCCAACAGAAGGCGCACATTTCTACCTGGTAAGTGCCTCCCGCGCCTCTTGCTAACCAATCCCGGGCGTGACTTCTCTGCAGGCGGAGACGCTGACCCTGCGGCATACTCTGCAGGCAGGGCAGGTTCGCGTCCCTTATCCCCTGCTCCGGGAAGCACCGGGGCCTCCACCGACAGGACCCAGACTGTCTCCGGGCCCTGCCCACGCGCTCTTCCCTGTGCCCCAGTGCCAGGACCTGGGAGAAGGCGGCTTTCCCAACTCTCTGTAACTAGGTTTGCAAACCAATGGCCAAGAGGATTTCTGGGGTGCTAATGCAGATTCCCTCCTCTCTCTCCTCCACAATGAGCTCAAAAGCCTGACAGTATCTTGGGTTTCCTGTTGTTAATGGTGTGCAGAGCCACTTCGAAGTCCAAGTGGATTTTCTTTGGGTGGGGGGCGGTGAGAAGTTTTGCTATGTACTCAGGCTGGCCTCACACTCAGTGACCCTCCTGCCTCAGCCTCCCAAGTGCTGGGATTATAGGTGTGCAGCACCACACCCAGCATCTAATCTAACCCTTCTGTGGAAACATGTTCTCAACTGTGTAAGAAGTAATGTTGGTTAGTAAATGAAAAAAAGGGGGCTGGGGATTTAGCTCAGCAGCAAAAGCACCTGCCTGGCAAGTGCAAGGTCGTGAGTTCGGTTCCCGGTACCGGAGAAAAACAAAAAAAAAAAAAGAACTACACTATGGGATCTAAAGAGCAGTGAGGCCAGGCGTGGAGGAACCATCCCTTCAATCGCAGCTACTTAGGAAGCTGAGGCGGGAAGACCACAGGTTGGAGGACAGCCTAGGTGATTTAGTGAGATGCTGTCCAAAACCAAAGAGCTGCAACAAAGCTCAGAACACAACTGGATTTGATCAGTTTTGGACAAAATTAAAAAGCAGTGGAAACCACCATCTACAGCATCACTGCAAGACTAGATGTGGCCCTGGGGGACTTCTTGACCATTCTCTGGATGCACACACTTAGTTTAGATGATTCTGTGACTATGTAAACCCTCCTGTGCCCCTCGTTCTTTACCAAAAACATCTTTTGGCTGCATTATCATAGTGCATTATTTTCTTTTTCTAGCACTTTTTTCCTTTTTAAAGAGACAGGGTCTCGCTATGCAGCTCAGGCTGGTCCCAAACTCACAGCAATCCTCCTGCCTCAGCCTCCACACCTGGCTTCTAGCATAGGTATTTTAACCCTAACTGAACTTCTGTTAACTCTGCTCTAACATTTAGCAACAAAAAACCCCCAACA
The DNA here is from genome assembly GCF_000276665.1 of Chinchilla lanigera. Classification (NCBI taxonomy): domain Eukaryota; kingdom Metazoa; phylum Chordata; class Mammalia; order Rodentia; family Chinchillidae; genus Chinchilla; species Chinchilla lanigera. The sequence goes on from NW_004955500.1 coordinate 7,552,022, forward strand.
GGCTAGCGAAGTAGCTCAGTGGTGGGGCATTCACCATGAGGCCATGGATCCGATCCCAGTGCCACAAAAAAATAGTAATTTATGCCTGTGAGCCAGCATGAAATCCCACTTGTATGTCTTACATACATTCCTAGCACTAGATAATTTTAGTGACTATGCATTTTTTTTACAACGCTAGAGACTGAATCCAGGGCCTTCATACTGAGCTCTGTGCTAAGGCCTCCTCTCTTAACTTTCTGAGACACCATCTCACTACACTAACTTGCTAAATTACCCACAGGGGTCTCATACTTCAATGTCATCTCAGCTTTCCAGACTACTAGGATTATACCAAGCCATTAAATTTTGGAAACACTGCAATTGGGAGTTGGGAAATCAGAGTGGAGGGTGAAAGTAAATTTTGCAACTCGTTGGCTTTAATGAAGAAGTGCTGGGGCTGGCGATTTAGCTCAGCAGCACAGCGCCTGCCTGGCAAGCGAGAGGTCGTGAGTTCGATTCCCAGTACTAGAAAAAAACAAAAACAAACAAAAAAAGAAGTCCCACCTATTTTCATTTACTTCTTCCAAGTTTCTACCTTATCCTCCAAAACAAAATGAACTACTTAAAATTATTTCCTGATATTAAAAAAGTGTCCCATTTTCCTTTCCTCAGAGACCAATCCCTATGATCTCCCAACAAGTCAACTAGACACTCTTAAATACAAATGTGCAATCAATTAAGGAAACTTTTACATTTTCAAGTTTTAACATTTAATAGAAACTATGTACATAAATTTCTACTGTATTTTACATAAGATAGCCCATCGCACAAATTTACATAGATTAGAAGACAGATGGTTAAGGAGGGCCCCGTCCTGTGGGATATTTTCTCAGAGGATAAAAGTGAGAGTTCAGTTGGGAAAAAGGATTCAGACACCAGATTACGCGGATGTAACGAAGAAATGCAGGCCTTTGAGTAGATAACCAGATGCTGGGACCACCAATATTTCAAAGGCACCATTCCTAAACACAGCCCCTACCTAATCATCTATGTGGATTCTTGCCCGGGACTTAGGAAATAGCATTCCAAAAATGTCTTTCCCATTAGGCAAAGTCCCAAACATTTATTCAGTCCCAGAGAGAAGGATTACCTCTCCTAGTTGCCCAGAGTGGAAAGAAACTTTTGGACACTACTGACCCATTCTCCCCAAATTTAGCTTTTATTGAATTACAACTCTCTAATCCAGAAGGCAAACAAGACAGAGCTGCCCCATTTATGTAAAAGGTCATCAAAGATCCTTCCTTGAAGAATGGGAAATTCAAAACCACCAAGGCAAACAGTTCCTCGAATAAACTGTCAACTGAGAGAAGTGGGTTCTGGCTTCCCATTCGCAGTAGCCAATCCGCTTTGAGGCAGCGGTGCACAGACTTTCTCAGCATTCCGAGATCCCTGCGATCTGCACCCATCTCCAGCCATCTGCATCTGGCCCTGTGAAAAGAAATAAACACCTCGGTTAGAAATGCACTGTGGTCTGAAGCATGAGTCTGACTTACCAATGCCCTTATCATGGTAGCAACAAGAGTAAGACGACAGATAGCTGCTTCTCCCAGTACGTAGCTATGCTATCCTATCCTATCCTATCCTATCCTATCCTATCCTATCCTATCCTATCCTATCCTATCCTATCCTATCTTCAGAGTCAGAAGTCTTTACTCCTGAGGCTCTGCTAATAAGACACGGAAGTGTGGGCTGTTCTTCCAGAAGAAAGAGTCATTCTCCATGAGGTTCCAGAGATGCCAACAAACCACAGAAGTCATTCATGTAGGCCTCTGCTTGAAACCAACAGCTACAGCATAACTGGTGGTCTTCAGTCAGGGCCAGAAGTATCCCACTCATCACGAATACTGGTCCTTATTCCACAAGGAGAACAATCCCAGTGAAGAGTTCTTAGACGGTACAATTTACCTCGCGTCCTGCTCTCCAACTCTCACTTACACAAGTACGCCCAAGGCTAAGACGCGCAGAGGACACGAGGAGGTGTAGGGCCCACCTGCGGGACGGGAGAGGGACATTCCGAAACAGAACAGCCCCACCACCAGCAGCCTTGCAGTGGCAGGAAATGAACCCAGGGGTCACGCACTGCTGAGAGTGCACACTACCACTGGGCTGCACCCCTTGCTTGAAAAGAGCGTTTTTTAAAAAGTACTTCTCGGGCAACCCACTCAGGGCCCCTTCCGTCTCTCTTGGGCAGACGCTTTCTTTCCCCCAATGAATATATGCAGCTCCTAAAAAAATTAAAAAGTCCTTCTTTTACACAGCACTGTGAAGCCGCTCAGGCTATCTTTGTACGCTACTCGTGGTGACACCCCTCCCTGAGCACAGGCTGCTGCCCGGCCAAGCTGCGGCTGCACTTGCCAGTACATCCACTGCGCCCGCAGCAACGTCGGTGACTGAATGATCTTCAAGGGCTAGTGAAGGGTCAAACAGCAAAGGTGAAGGCGGGCACTGCAGAGCATCACCTACAACATCCAAGTCCTGCGAAAGGAAAAGGAAAGTCTGATCAGTAACGCAAAGCAAGGTAAGCTAAGGCTGGCGCATGTTTTAGCAAACCTCACAGCTATTCTCAGGTCTCTCCTTCACACCTAACCTACCAGAACATCCAAAGATGAAACAAAACCCAAAAGCCCTGAGAACTTGTCCTTGTCACCGACTATAAAGCCGAGACCAGCTGGATGTGATGACACAAACCTGTAAACCCAGCACTCAGGAGGCTGAAGCAGGAGCCTTGCCAGAGTTCAAGGTCAGCCTAAAATAATTAGCAAGAGCCTGTCTCAAAAGAAAAATCTTTTTTCATTTTTTAAATAAAAATAATGCAGGAAGAGAGTAAAAATTTTTTTAAAAACAAGCAATGTCACATACATGTACCAATTCCCCATAATGAATATAATCATGTGCTACAAACTGGTACCAATTTTTAGAAGTTTAAAAAAAAATTTTTTAAAGAGCAAAAATAAAAGAGGCAAAAGGAAAAAAGAATAAAGCAGAGACCAGTAGAGTAGCTTCATAATGGTTACCAGTACCACAAAAAAAGTATATACATGTATACGCACACACACATATATATACTTTTCTATAAAACGTAATGACAATCCAAGACTTGGTAAGCCTCTTGGTAAGCGTATTATCACTTCCGGATTTTATTATTTTTGAGACAAGATCTTGCTATGTTGTCCACATTGGTCAGCTCTTGAATCCAAGTGATCCTCCCGCTTCGGACTCCCAAGTAGCTGGACCACAGGCACGTGCTACCACACCCAGCTATTATCAGTTTTCTTTTAAAGAAGAGGAAAAATCAGAATCAATTTGTTCTCAACACCACTTTGTCTTCTTCAGTTCCTACTCTGTCCTGGTACTTTTTTCTTGAGACGGAGATCACTGCAGCCACCCAAATCCTGTTCCTACCCTTGGTAACCTTGCAACCTGTACCGACATTTCCATCTGGATGTGTGGTTTAAACATGTGGGCATGTGCAAGAAACGTTTTTATGAAATCTCAAAAGTTTACCTTCATAAAAATAAAAAAGACCTTCACCCAGAAGACCAAAGATGAAAGAGAAGTGGCGAGACAGAGACGGAGCACCAGCTGATCCAACGTCACACAGCAGCACAGTATGCGTGAGGAAACAGATGGGTTTGGGAAGCAAGAGGGACCTGAGGGAATTGTACTGCGTTGTGTTGTGCTGTGCTGCGTTGTGTTGTGTTGTACTGTGTTGTGTTGTGTTGCTTGACCATATTAGGGAATGAACCTAGGATTTTGCACTAACTGCATTCCCAACCTTTTTTTTTAAGAACCAGGGTCTTGCTAAGTTGGTAAAATTGCCTAGGCTGGGTTCAAACTTTATGATCCTCCTGCCTCAGCCTCCCAGAGCACTTGCATTACAGGCATGCACCACATAGGCAAGCTGAGGAGCAAGTTCTTAAAATGCAGAGTGCTGTGCCAACTTAGAAGACCACAAAGTAAATACCTGGGGAATTTACTGCTATTCTATCAGTTCACACACACACACAAACTATTAACACATCAAAAATTGAAACAGTATCCACAGCCAAATTTAGAGGTCTTTCTTAGAGGACACACTAATTTGAAATGAGAAGCCTTGTAATAGGACCAAAACAAAAGTTTACACTGTTAAGAGTGGATCTCAGCCAGGTGTGGTGGCACACATCTGTAATTCCAGCACTGAGGAGGCTGAGGCAGGAAAATCACAAGTTCAAAGCTAGCATGGGTTACATAGTTAAGTTCAAGGCCAGCCTGGACTATACAGCAAGACCCTGTCTCAAAAAACAAGTTGATTTCTAGAGAAATCAAAATTCATTTCAAATTCTAGGGACTCTTCTTTTTTGTTTGTTTGTTTTTGTTTTGTTTTGTTTTGTTTTTCTTCGGGTACCAGGAATTGAACCCACAACCTTGCGCTTGCCAGGCAGGCGCTGTGCCGCTGAGCTAAATCCCCAGCCCTTTTTTTTGTCTTTTTGAGACAGGGTCTCGCTATGCAGTTCAGGCTGGCCTTGAGCTCAGTTTGTAGCCCAGGCTGGCCTCAAACTCAAAGCAATCCTCCTGCTTCAGCCTCCCAAGTGCTGGGATTACAGGAGTGCTGAGATTATAAGCATGTACCACCACGCCCACCCAGCTCACCTTTCGGACCAGTATGGAATCTTTAAATTCCACCAAACCCAACCATCATCTTGCCTTTCCAACTTCCCTTACTTTATAATTTCCCTTCTTGTGCACTCAAAAAAAGAAATTTAAACCAGTAGAAACCTGTAGATGGTTTTAGAAGTATCAATATGGAAGAATTTTGCTTTTTCATTAAAATGTAAGTAGTAGGTTAAAAGACACACCCACTCCTAAGTATACACAGAGGTAGAGAATTGGAAACATGTCCATTCAAAACTGTACACATAAATGTTGGTAACAGAATATTCTGAAGGAGCAAAAAGTGAAAACAGCTCAAATATCCACCAACGGGGTTTAAAAAGTGTGATACAAGGGCTGTGTGCAGCTCAGTGCTGGGATGCTCGCCTATCCCGTGCAAGGCCCTGTGTTCAATCCGGCAGTACCAGAAAAGGGGATAAAGGAATACGCCAACACGAAAGCTTCAGCCACAAAAAGGATGAAGTGTTAAGAGACACTACAACACAGATGAACCTTAAAAACATTGCACGGGGCCGGGGAGAGAGCTCAGCAGCACAGCATCTGCCTGGCAAGCACAAGGTCCCGAGTTCAACTCCCGGTACCAAAAAAAAACATTCTGCACAATGAAAAAAGCCAAAATATGCAAAATTTATGGAGTATGTTAGTAGTTAACAGGGGCTTAAGAAAGGAAGGGAAAAATGAGACGTAACTGCTAAAATACTGGCTCTTTCCAGCGTGATAAAAACATTCTGAAATTATGAGTAGGGATGACATTTGCCTCACTGTGAAAAAAAAAACTGGATCATATACTAGGCAAAGGGTAAAATTTATGCTGTGTGAATTGTAGTCCAAAAAAATATAAAAAAACAGGAAGTAGGCCAGAAAGTCTCTAAATGAACATGCTAACATACAAATACAACCATACATATGTATCACTTCAAACTGTTACCAATCTCCTGACCACAGAAGACTATTCTCACCAGGAATAGTGGCCTTGTCTCAAGGGCCAATCAGAGCAGAGCTTCTCTAACTTACATCACTGAACTCCAGTGGTAAACTCTCAGTGGGCTGGAGCTCGGCAGCACTCAAGTACAGATCCGTGGGGCCGGCTTCCAGATCGTCTGGCACACACAGTACCTGCTCGGGCTTATACATCTGAGGAGGCAGCCGGAAATGCAGTGGGCAGCAGGGATCCTCAGAAAGGCTTACAGGAACTGCTTTGTGGCAGGGGACCTCTTCAGACCCCTGGCAGCATTTGAAGAGAACTTGATTCGTATCCTGACAAATATCTGTAGAAAAATGGTCAAGGGAAATAAAACAGGCTCTATTGGAAGTACAAAATACAAGAGGTGCCTCCATGTAAAACTACAAGTATACAATAAATACAAACACATTTCATACAGAAAACCAAATGCACTTAGTAGTTTAAGTCACTTCTCAAAAACAGATTATTTTTTGAAAACAGGGTCCCACTTTGCAGTTCAGACTGGCCATGAACTCAATGATCCTCCTGCCTCAGCCTCCTGAATGCTGAAACTACCAGTGTGTGCCATCACAAATGGCAATTCTCAACATTTTAAGTGTCACTTCCAAGCAGCTAAATCTGGCTTTACCAGTAATTTAAAACTAATTCCTCAGGGGATGTGAGTGAGAAATTAAAAAAATGAAGACATAATATCTCTATGTATCAACTCCCCACAATGAATATACTCACGTATTGCAAACATGTATTTTAAAAAGTTTTAATGTAATTAAAAAGAAAAAAAATATAAAACTTGTCCTTAACTTGCTTTTCTCGTTTTCCCTATGACAATGCTAAGCAAGCAGCAATAGATAATGCTACTAGGAACAAACACACACGTACTCAGAAGAAACACATTACAGCAAACACAAATAGCATGAGGAAGTCCGGCTAAATCTGCAAAAACTTCTTGGACTGTTTTGTAACAGGACAAATTCCTCTGTGGGAGCACAGCCCTGGGGGGAAACAGAAACTGACATTCACTGAGTATCCTATGTTAGAGCCAGGTGTGGCGGCACACACCTATAATCCCACCACAGGAGGCTAAGGCGGAACTGCCCCAAGTTCAAGGCCATCCGGGACTAGTTAGTTCAGGGGTAACCTGAACTATACAGCAAGACCTTGTCTCAAAAAACCAAAAACAAAGTATCTTATCTTGAAAGGAAATAAAGTCTCAATGCCTTCTGTTTCCGAAGAGGTGAGCCCTGTCACACAGTATGCCTGCGAGGGCCCGTGGGAAACAACTCCTACAGCAACCATCTGTGGGCAGAAGCAGAAGTGTCTGCATCTCCCGCGCGGCACAGCTCCCAGGACCAACAGAGCTGCATCACAGGACGTATTTGATTAGGGCAAATTCCCTCTGTTTTAGATCAAATGTTCAGTTTAAATTACTCTACAAACTAACATTTTCTCGAACTGCTTAAGTCTTTCTCAACACAGATTCTCCCTAAGTCACCAAACTGCCCAGAGGGACTCAGACTTCCCTGCCCCTCCTCCCCCCATGCTGAGGTGACAGACATGTGCCACCTCACCTGACTCGTAAACCATATGGTTATTTTGCTGTGGTAAACAAGTGTAACTTTAAACTTGACCCCCTTTTTAAACTAAAAACACAATTTCCTTTAAACAAATTACACTAGGATTATTAAGAAATTATGGGTAACTTCTCAGTTTTGTTTTGTTTTGTTTTTTATTTTTTTTACATAGGTCTCGCTATGTAATCCAGGCTGGCTTTGAACTATGTCTGGCCTCAAATTTGAACCGATCCTCCTGCCTCAGCCTCCCGTGTGCTGGGATTACAGACGTGCACCACCACACCCAGTTCTCACCTTAAACTTTCAGGTAATTTTTAAAAAATTCAAACACCAAATGTAAAGTATAACTGTTAAGATCTAGAACATTATCCCAGCACTCAGGAAGCTGAGGCAGGAGGATCACTGAGAGTTCGAGGCCAGCATGGGCTACAAATTGAATTCAAGGCTGGCCTGAACTACCTAGTGAAACCTTGCCTCAAAAAGAGAAAAAAAAAAGCTAGGCCTCAGAAAGAAAAAAAACAAGCCAGGCCTCAAAAAGAGAAAAAAAAAATCCCAGCACTCGGGAGGCTGAAGCACGAGGACCACTGCAAGTTGGGAGACCAGCCTGGGCTACAAAGTGAGCTCAAGGCCAGCCTGAACTGCATAGCGAGACCCTGTCTCAAAAAAAAAAAAAAAAAAAAAAAACCAAACTAGAAGATTTAGCACCATCAACTGCCTCTGTCTTCTGTAACACTCCCACCTCCTGAGTTAAGATACAACTGAAAATTTCTCCACATATCACCAAATGGAGCATAAAGGCCCCAACTAAGAACTTGCTGTATAAATAGTACAAAGTGTGTATTTACTGAGTCATCAAAATATATGCTGAACATTAATACAGTGGAATAATCTGACATGTTTAAGAAAATCTAAGTAATATGCTTAAGAAGCTCAGTAATATTTAGATTACCCATATTTACAACTTTAATCCATTATTTCCTTTTTTTTCTTTTTGAGACAGGGTCTCACTATGCAGTTCAGGCTGGCCTTGAGCTCACTATGTAGCCCAGGCTGGTCTTGAACTTCGCAATGATTCTCCTGCCTCAGCCTCCCAAGTGCTGGGATTACAGGTGTGCGCCACCACGCCCGGCTTAAATTAAGTATCTCAAACAGAACTTTTTTCATGGAACTCAAAGGACTTTTACAAAAGTCTCTCATTTAATACTGTAAGAGCCTAAAAGCTCTGCCCCTCCTCCTCCACCCGCTTTTCCTTTCACATGGGGACGACAGATACAAAGGCAAGGGTTGACCTACACCTAGAGCTTGGGTCCTTCACTTTCAGTCCAGTGCTGGCTCCGTTAACCAGAGTAAAGAGCTAACTGGTCGCCAAGGGCCGCTGGATCTTCCTCTGGGCAAGGACTTAAGGAAGGGTAAGTGACTCAGGCAACTGTGGGGCAGGAAGGAAAAGCACACACAGCAAAACCATCCCCTTCACTTCTTAAATACATTTCGTCACCAACTCTGCTTTTTACATGTATTCTAGTACAGCATTTAAGAAATACCTAAGTCCTTAGCATAGTGTCTATGAACAGAGGATTTTTATTAATCCCAGCTCAAATAAACAGTATAAAGTGTAAAAAAAGTTATCATACCCTCACCATACAAAAATAACATTTGTTACATTCCTTCCCAATATTTAGTTCCATACAGTTATATGTAGTCTACAAACATTTGTATCCAAAAAAAAAAAATTCTAGCCAGGTGTGGTGGCACACGCCTTTATCCCAGCACTCAGGAGGCTAAGACAGGAGGATCGCTGCGAGTTAGAGACCAGCCTGGGCTACAAAGTGAGCTCAGGGCCAGCCTGAATTGCACAAGACCCTGTCTCAAAAAGAAAAAAAAAAAAAAAAAATTTGTATCACATTTTTGTCATTTCATATTTTCAAATGTTTAATGCCTAAAAATACCCCAAATTATCTGCCAAAATTTACTTCACTATTCCCTGCTTTTAAACTTTTTTTTGGTTAAGATAGGTTTCTGCTATGTAGACTGGCCTTGAACTCACAATGTATCCCAGGGCGGTCTCAAACTGATGGCGATCCTCCTGCCTCAGCCTGAGTGGGCATTACAGGTGTGTGCTACCATGCCAAGCTCTCTCTCTAAACATTTTAAGGTTGTCTCTAAGTTAGAATATTAAAAATATTGTTCCATACTTCATAATCTCATCAAAATAGATCCCCAGAGGTGATATTACCTTACCAAAGAATGTATTTTAAAACTGCTTTGTAATAGACCCATGCTTCTCTCTAGATTCCTTAAACCTGTTAAGATATTAGTGTTGTTAATCTCTTAACAAAAAACAATCATTTAAAATTTCTCTACCAAAGCAAAAGGTGCTGCTGCACCCAACTTTCTTCTAGCAGTCCCCTACTGTAGGGTCAGCGTGCTAACTTGTACCCTAAACTTCACATTACAAACTTCCCCAAAATGGGTGTGGTGCCCCATGCCTGTAATCCCAGCACTGGGGAGGCTGAGGCAGGATCGCTGAGAGTTCGAGACCAGCCTGGGCTGGATATAGCTCAGCAGCACAAGCACCTGCCTGGCAAGCCCAAGGTCCTGAGCTCGATTCCCAGTACCAGAAAAAAAAGGAGATGCTCTTTTTCCTTTCAAAAACTTTGCCTTTAGCCATGCGTGGCAGCACATGCCTGTAATCCCAGTATGTGGGAGGCTGAGGCAGGAGGATCGCTGCGAGTTCAAGGCTAGCATGAACTGAGTAGTGAGACTGTGTCTCAGAGACCACCCCCCCAAAAAATGTGCCTTTAAACCATGTCTAGAGTCTCCTACGCGAACACATTTACCATTAGACTCTAACCTTTTTTGCATTTACTAGATCTTCAGAGTACATCTTTCTCAGTGAAAAACTTATTTTTTACACTACAAGCATTTGTTAAATATTCAGTTACATGAAACACATAAATTTTGCTGGATTTCATTTGCCTGCCAAGAGATACCAAATATTTGCAAATTGCAGGGAATTTTCTTAACCAGGTGCGTGGCACGTGCCTGCAGGTCCAGCTACTTAGGAGGGTGAAGATCATTTGAGCCCAAGAGCTTGAGGCCAGCCTGGGCAACATGCGAGTCCCTGGTCAAAACAAATTTTTTTCTTTAACAGAAACAGAACCTTGACATTTTTAAAGTGAAATTATATTCATTATTTTAATTAACTTTTGATTGTTTTTATTTTTTAGTTTTTTGAGACCAAGTCTCACTCTGTAGCCCAAGCTGGCCTCAAACTCTCAGCATTCCTTCTGCCTCTGCCTCCCAAGTGCTGGGATTACAGGCGAGCACCACCACACCCAGCTGGACAGGAAATTTTCTTTTGACAGGAAAATGGATTTTTTTTCAATTCAGTTTATTAAATATTTTAGCAATTTATTAATTGTTGTGGGGCCGGGGATATAGCTCAGTGGCACAAGGGCCTCCCTGGCAATCGAAAGGTCCTGAGTTCAATCCCAGGTACCAAAAAAAAAAAATCAATTGTTGTGACAAATGTCTAGTAAATGACTACTCTCAACATATAAAATGCTTGTGCAAAGTAATTAGAAACTCTGAAGATAAATGCTATCTGTGGGCAAGTGTAAAAGGAAACAAGTAGATAGCTGAAAAAAAGTGTGTATCTCACTCTAAATAAGGAATAGTTTTGATATGTGTACATTTCTTAAATTTAAAACTGTAAGTTTTTTTTTTTTTTCCTTTTTGAGACAGGGTCTCGCTATGCAGTTCAGGCTGGCCTTGAGCTCACTTTTTAGTCCAGGCTAGTCTAAAACTCACAACGATCCTCCTGCCTCAGCCTCCCAAGTGCTGGGATTCATGCCCCACTATTTTTATTTTAGAAAAGGTCTCACTATGTAGCTCAGGCTGGTCTTGAACTCACCACACAGCCCAGCTGGCCTCAAACTCGCAGCGATCCTCCCTTTTCCGGGGTTGGTTTTTTTGTTGTTTTTGGTTTTTTGAGACAGATCTTGCTATGTAGTACAGGCTGGCCTTGAACTCATTACTAGCCCAGGCTGCCCTCAAACTCACAGCAATCCTCATGCCTCAACCTCTCAAGGGCTATAATTACAGACCTGCATCACCACACCTGGCTTAAAATTTATTTAGTTAGTTGTTTCTTTCTAATGAATTGACCATTACATTTCTAAAGTTCTGAAATGGCCAACAGACCATAGAAAGATACCACTTTAGGCTCCTGCTTGAAACCAACAGCGTCAGAAAACTGCTGGCCTTGATTCAGGGCCGAAGGAAAGCCAAGACCTTCAATTACGCGAACTAGCACAGATCCCCACCAGCCCTGGTGTAACTAACGAAACAGCCCGAGCTGGCAGTCTGAAAAAGATACGGGTAAGGCAGTGTCTGGTCATTGGGAGAGACTGATTGGAACAACGAACGTCATCCACAAACGCCAAGCACCTCTGACTGGAGCGAGTGGTATGGGCCTAGAACGGAGAGAACAGATGAGACAACGCACAGCGGCACATACAGCAACTGCAGGAACAGTCCAGGTACACACAACAGTGCGTTCCCAGGACTGGAGAAAAATTAACACTGAACACACTGATGCATCAGTATTATGCAGAAGAAAGTAAAATTTAAAACCTCACACACGAAGAGTCAACCTGCACCCCAACTGCACCTGTCCCCGTACACGGAGCGTGACTACAGTCTCCCTTACCTAAGGTTCCAGCTGCCCTTAGTCAATCTTCATCTAAAAATACTAAATGGAAAACTACGGGTATATACAGCTCATGGCAGTGTCTGCCCGGCAAGCACAAGGTCATGAGTTCAATTCCCGGTACCAAGAAGAATTAATTAGTTTCAAGCAATTTTTATTACCTTATATTGTCAGAATCATCCTTTTTAATAATTATTGTTATTTAATCACTGTGCCAAATTTATAAACTATCACAGGTATCAAATTAAACTGCCAGATATATACAAGAGATTAACAAAATAAACAGTGAATGTCTAAATTTTTAAAATTTACAATGAAGGTAATCATTTTGTACTGTAAACATATACTAATAAAAACTTTTTATATTTATTATAGTAAAGGACATATTTCTGTTAATATTCAAAACACTCCCCTTGCTTCAAACACGCTTATCCCATCGCTCCTGCCCTTTTCTGGAGCAGTTCTGAAGTCCTCTTTTGCGAGTGTATTTCTGAGGAGTGATTAAAAATTTGGTGACTGCGACTGGTAAGCACCTTCCCAGGGCAAGGCAGGCTCACAGTGATAGCGTTACTTTGTGTCTTCATCCACTTCGTTCACCAGATCTGGCACCTCGTGACATGTAGGCTTCTTACCCAGCGTCAAAATGACCATGATTCAGTTCAGGACATCCACTAAACTCTAACAGCTCAACTAAAGACATGAAAGAAGATTTCTACAACTGCTTCCGAAAGGAGCGGTAATGATGGGGCATGTTCAGAGAGGGGAAAATTTTTTTTAAGAGTAGGAGAATTTATTGGGGAGTAACAGCTCCTGAGAGACAGGAGGAGTCTCAAAACGGTTGCCGAGCGGGGGAATGTTTTGAGGGGGAGTTAATGGCAACATGTCTTTCACCACAATACGTTTTTGCTAAAAATTAGACATTCACCGTATTTTTCACTCACACTTTGAACATACAGAAAGAAGACTGTACATAGGGTCCAATAGTATCTGTCGTCTCAGGCTGACCTCCATTGGGGATATTTCCTACTAGGGACTACAGTACAGCTTAGTAGTTTTCAAATTAATGTGTCTTTTAGCAGCACAGCCCTTTAAAAACTGCAACCTTGTGCGGAGCTTCAAAACTGAAACATAAAACCAGACTCTCAAACAACTTAAGCTTAACTTGTGCCCTATCTTTTGCTTGTTTTACTATTTTGTTTTTGGTTTTTTAAGACAACTACTATGTAGTTCAGGCTGGCCCTGAATTTACGAGGTAGCCCAGGCTGGCCTCAAACATGGTGATCCTCCTATCTCAGCCTTCCCGGGATTACAGGTGTGCAACACCACACCCAGCCATGCCTGTATCTCCAGTGACAAATACCTGAACCAAAAAACTTAGAAATCCGCCCCCAAATCCAATTTAAATACGAGGCCCCGAGAATTTAAGCTAGCTGTGCAGGCAAGGGCAGGTGGTTGGGGGCTGAGACCAAACACGCCTCTGACTTCCGGCTAACTGCTTTTGCTACGAGCCCCACTGAGTCAGACTTCAGAGCCAGCATGGAGTAGAGTTTTAACAATTTAAAACTTCCGTGAATAAAATGGATACATATCTACAGCGTATCAAAACGATTACCTGCTGGGCAGCACCATCGGTGGCCAGCATTCTGCGTTCCTTCAGTTGCCGATGTAGTAAGGCTTCCACTCCATAGCGCTGGCGATACCGCCGGAGACATTTTAATCGCTTTAAGTTTTCTCGTTCTTTGGCTAAAAGTCCCTCTGGGCCAGTCAGGAGACTGCTGCCTAGACAGTCACAAAAGTCAACATATAATTTGCCAGCCAAACCATCAAAGAAGCTTCCCCAAAGTTACAGGGCAGTCTCTGCCTAGAACAGGCAGCTCAGCTGTGTACAACTTGCCTAGGGCTTCGTGCTCCACTCTGCGGTTATGTAAGTACCGGCGCTTCTTCTCCTTGAGCAGATGCTGAAGTCGTTTAAACTGGTCAATGTACAAAGACTGCAAACGAATTAACTTCTCACGCATAATCAGGGCCACTTCTTCTGCTGTGTAGACACCAGCATGTCTGGAATAAAAAGATTCAAAGAAAAGATTCAGCAAAGCATAAGAAAACACAAAAATAAAACCCAAGTTTAAAAATACAAGCTCCTGCCTGGCAAGCGCAAGGTCCTCAGTTCGATTCCTGGTACCAAAAAAAATAAAAACCGAAAAATAGTTGGGCTAGGTGGCGCACGCCTGTGATCCCAACCACGGGAGGCAGAGAGGCAGGAGAATCACCGAGAGTTTGAAGCCAGCCTGGGCTACATAAACGAGTTCAAGGCCAGCCTGAACTGCATAGCAAGACTCTTTAAAAACAAAAAAACAAAAGAAAGTAAAACAGTATACAGAAATTAGCCCCACTGTTATTTAACAAGCAGTCCGTGCAAACAGAAACGATCACTTTACTAAGTAAGAACATTTTCATATAGCATTTTACCATTCAAGTTGCTCAAAAATTTTAGGTTCATTTTGTCTTTGAGCAGAAAAAGCAAGCCAGGCATGGTGGCGTACACCTGTACTCCAAGCACTTGAGAGGCTGAGGCAGAAGGATTGCTGTGAGTTCAAGGCCAGCCTGAACTACAGAGCAAGATTCTTGTCTCAAAACAAAACAAAAAAAAGCAAGCTAGAAACATGAAGTTTCATATTCTAAGTAAAACTTGTTTAAAAAGTAAACACACAAATTATGTATTTTTTTTTGGTACCAAAAATCGAACTAAGGACCTTGCGCTTGCCAGGCAGGCACTTATGCCACTGAGCTATATCCCCGGCCCACAAATTATATATCTAAATTAATACTAAACCCAAAAACTATGCTATTTATTTTTGTGATACTGGGGAATGAAGCCAAGGGCATGCTATCACTGAGCTGCATCTCTCTTGCTTCTTACTTTATTCTGGAGACAACATACAACTAAATTGTCTACACTAGCCTGGAATTCACTACAATCTTTGTGCCTCAGCCTCCCTGTAGCTGAGATTGCAAACAACCACTACCACACTTAGTTTTCCACTTTCTTTGAGAAAACAGCTGTTATTGGCCAGTCAGGTGGTGCATGCCTGTAATCCCAGCACTTGGGAGACTGAGGCAGGAGGATCACCATGAGTTTGAGGCCAGCCTAGGCAACATAGCTCAAGGTCAACCTGAACTACATAGTCAGACCTGTCTCAAAAAAAAAAAAACTAAAAACCAGGCATGGTAGCTCATACCTGTAATCCCAGCACCTGGGAGGCTGAGATAGGATCACTGCAAGTTCGAGGCCAGCCTGGGCTACATAATGAGTTCAAGGCTAGCTTGGACTACATAGTGAGACCCTGTCTCAAAAAAACATAAGAACAAAAATTTTAAAAAAGAAAGAAAAAACATTAGCTGTTAACTCACTGTAACTGAGAGCAAGTCTGCCCAAATTTTTTCAAATAACCAGGAGCTGTTATTACCTGTGTATTAGAAGCACTTAACTACAAAGTAACGTGAAGTAAACATAAATATACAGAAATTGAGAAAATTCAAAATATGAATGAGAAAAATCACTATGAGTTCAATGCCAGCCTGCACTACATAGTGAGACCTTGGGGAGGGGAGGGGAAACTTTCAGGATACACAGTGAGACCCTGTCTCAAACAAAAAGTAATAAAGAAAGAAAGAAAGGTTTTCTCCTCAAAGTTCATTATTTTGAAAATAAAGATTATCCAAAAAAAATAAAGATCATCCGAAACTGATCTTTAACAAATCAAGCATGGAATATTTATAGGTCACGTGATGGTTTTTCTTTTTCTTTCTTTTTGGAGTGTTGGGCCAGGGCCCCACACAGGATAGGGAAGCTTTTTACCGCTGACTTATAGCCTAGGCGAGGCAATTAAGCGAACGGTTACTTTGAGGAAAATGATACGCATGCTCACGGGGGTTAGGGGCTTAGGGATACCAATAGTAATTCTAGTGAAGATCAAGTCTCCAATGGCAGAAATAATACAAAAGGTGCCATTTCTGCACACACAAATGAAGATAAAGCCACTAAATATTAGATGATTCAAAAACTGGTGATAAAAAAGAACAGCACTGAACTGTAAATTAATAACAAAAAGGATTTCATTAAATTAAAAC
This sequence comes from Chinchilla lanigera, assembly GCF_000276665.1. Lineage (NCBI taxonomy): Eukaryota > Metazoa > Chordata > Mammalia > Rodentia > Chinchillidae > Chinchilla > Chinchilla lanigera. Next base: position 7,568,091 of record NW_004955500.1, read on the forward strand.
TACTGTACTATAAAACTACTGTATTAAATGTAAGATAGTAACACAAAACCATACTAATATGAAGAGGCATTTATATCCCTAAAAGCACACTACTTAGTAAGCCAACATATTTGGGAGGACAATCTCAGTGGGAAAAGGAAAGCTTTATATTTAATTGTCTGATAGTTGAGAATTTAGTGGGCTTTATTCACCTAGTCTTTCAGTATTTATGTCTCCTATAATTAACTGATAATCTGCTATACAGCAGTTGCTTTTGTGTTAGATTAGTATGAATCCATCCTATAGAATCTGATCTACTCTAGACTACTACTAACAAAATCAAGTTTCTGGGTCTTTAAAAATTAGACTGCAGCCTGAACTGCACAGCAGGACCCTGTCTTAAAAAGACACAATGAAAAAAAAATTAGACTGGACTTTGGTGTTTATGTGTGACCCTACAGAGTACACATCAAAGCAGGGATTTTGGCCACTGAGAACCACAACGGGGGAAAACAGAGTGTATTTACTATGAGTTGTTACTCTAAGAGTATCCTACTAGGAAATACTCCCTTTCAAACTATTTTTTTGAAGACAGGGTCTCACTATGTAGTTCAGGCTGGCCTTGAACTGGTAATTGTCCTGTCCCTGCCTCTGTGCCCAGCTTCAAGCTACTTACTTTTTGTCTTTTTGAGACAAGGTCTCACTATGCAGTTCAGGCTGGTCTTGAACTCTCTACGTAGCCCAAGCTGGCCTCAAACTCACAGTGATCCTCCTACCTCAGCCTCCCAAGTGCTGGGATTACAGGCGTGCACCACTACACCCTGCCAAAATACTTTCTAAACTAATACTTCCTGAATAGATGACCATGCTGCAATTACTCAGCAGAAATGGATAAACTTATTCTACTCAAAAAAAGTAACTCAGCTGGGTGTGGTGGCACATACTTGTAATCACAGCACTCCAGAGACTTAAGTAGGATGACCCAGAATCTGAGGCCAACTGGGCTACAAATTAAATTCAAGGCCAGCCCAGACTACATAAACATACCTTGTCTTCCCCAAAAAGTAAGTAAAATGGGCTGGGGATATATAGCTCAGAGTGTGTGAAGTCCTGGGTTCAAATACTAGTAATTTTAAAAAAAAAAAAAAAAAAAAAGCCTATCAGTCAAGTCTAGAAATTCATAATCTCTCCTGCTATCTAAAGTACTTCTGCCTAAACCATCAGGTGGAAGTGTTAAGAGGCAAAAAGTCAGAGAGAAGTTGGGGGGGGGGGGAGTTCCCCAGTATGAAAAAAACTTAAGAGCCGCAGATGTAGTTCAGTGGTAGAGTGTTAGCCTCACAGGCACAAGGCCTTAGATTCAACTTCCAGCACTGCAATTAAAAGAAAAGCTAAAGAAATATGAGACTTTGGAGTAGCAATGCTTTCTAACGCCTCTCTATCTCCGAAGGTGATCACAGATCAGTGAAGAGGTCAACCTTAGTAAGATATAATTAAGATAATTAATCACATCTGGATTTCTTTTTTTTTTTGTCTTTTTGAGACAGGGTCTCGCTATGCAGTTCACGATGGCCTTGAGCTCACTTTGTAGCCCAGGCTGGCCTCGAACTTGCAACAATCCTCCTGCCTCAGCCTCCCGAGTGCTGGGATTACAGGCCTGTCCTACCATGCCCAGCCAGGCTAAGTATTTCTCAACCCACCTCCACTCTCAGGTCCACAAAATCTGACTCTTCTTCCCTGCATTTCCTCATTCCTAAGAGTTGGGGGGAGGGGGGGTACAGGGAATTAAACTCAGGACCTTGCACTTGCCAGGCAGGCACTTGTGCCACTGAGCTACATCCCCAAACATTTTTTCAAAGTTAAAGACTTCTATAAAAAAAAAAAAAGTAAAAAATAAAGACTTCTAGCAAAAGAAAAAGTAAATCTGCCAGGCATGGTGTTGCCTACCTGTAACCCCAGCACTCTGGAAGACTGAGACAGGAAAATGCAAAATTTGGGGAAAAAAAAAAAAGGGTCGGGCATGGTGGCACACGCTTGTAATCCCAGCCCTCGAGAGGCTAAGGCAGAAGGATCGTTGTGAGTTCAAGCCCACCCTGGGCTACAAAGTGAGCTCAAGGCCAGCCTGAACTGCGTAGCAAGACTCTGTCTCAAAAACACACACACAAAAAGAAAATGGCAAGTGTGGGCTCAGCCTTATGGGACTCAGCAAGACTTTATCTCAATTTTAAAATGGAAGAAGACCTAGAGATGCAGCTCAGTGTGCAGGCCCAAGGTTCAATCCCAAAAATTAAAAAAAAAAAAATTATCTTGCCTTGAAGAGATGGCATGATGAACCCTGACACTTTACTATACAGAAACTGTTATGGCTCACAAAGCTAAGCTATCTTCAACCTTCCTTAGTTAATAATCTACGTACCATACCACATTCCACACACTAACTACATAAAATGTGCAAAAGCTATATGTGGAGTTACAACTTACTTTAGGGGATCTTCTTGATCACTGTCTATGCTATCAGCTTCACTGTCAGGGTCACCTCTCCATGTCTGATCCACAGTAATGGGTTCCTGGTCCCCATCACTCCAGCTGTCTTCATCTGAGGCAAGGAAGGGAGAGCAGCTATTAAGACTCCCCACCTCTGTAACTCCACCACACAGCTAGGTTACTTAACAGATCAACCCAAGTCGTAAAGTTAAATTTAAAAACTTTGATACAGAAAGTCACCAGCTCAGGAGCGTAAACCTACACAAACTCTATTTCAAATTTGAAAGAACTGAACACAGCAATCCTAGAATTCTCACCAAATTCCCAATGAATTAACAATATTGCTAGATATGTTCAAGGCACTGGACTAGACCAAAACAAGTTCTTTATTAGCCTTTTTTTTTTTTTAAATTCTAGGAAAGATCCTTACCCAGTATTCGGCTGGCTTCACTACGGACGCTTTCTGGAGTCTGAGACCCCAGCTCCGTCTTAGCATAGGAACTCAGCTGGCACAACAACGTTTCGCTCACAGGCCCTGGGCTGGTCTTCTTCATTTGCGCATGGAGTGCTAGGGCATTCCTACGGGCGTGTTCGGCACAGAAGGACACGCTAAGGAGACAAAACGTTAACAATTTATAGGCTCCCTCTCCAAAGGGTTTAATGATCTTCTCAGCCACTGATCTTCAGATCGCTTTCAGAAACCAAAGTGACTATTATACTAACTCTTAAAAAGGCCAGCGAAATCCGAGGACTTTAACTAGCCCAGAGTCACCTGTTTGGTTTGTTTGCTTGTGCGTGGCCCTGGGTTGGACCCCAGGCATGGCACCTAAGCCCACATCTGGTGTTATGAGAAAGAAAACGCAGGAAGCTTAATGCAGTACTCCACCATCAAACGAAACATTCCAACTGTAAAAATGTTGACGTTATCACCTAACAACTCAGAGCACCACTTCCATCTTTCAGAATCGTGGTAGGCACCTTTTAGTATCAATACATTGTACGCAGTAAGATACTGTGTGCAATTTTAAACTAGAGAATACATACAGGGGCTGGGGATTTAGCTCAGCGGCACAGCTCCTGCCTGGCAAGCGCAACGTCTCGAGTTCGATTCCCCAGTACCGGAAAAAAAAAAACAACCCCCCCCCCCGGCAAAAAAGAGAGAATACATACAAAATTACCTAGAAAAGTTATTTCTGAAAGGATACCGTTGTGTACATGAAACTGTATGCCTCGCCAAAACACACACACAGTTTTGTATACCA
>NW_004955500.1:7572697-7600363 GCF_000276665.1 Chinchilla lanigera
GCGCCTTTGTCCCGCCCGCCCGGCCGCCGCGCAAACGCCATTTTGTCCCGAGGCTGCGGGCGCCGAGACCCGGCCGGGCCCTGCGGCCCGCAGGAACCACAGCGCTTCCGCCGCTGCCGAAGCGGACTCACTGCTCTGGGCCGACCAAAAGGGCGCGCCCGCAGCCTCACTGCAAACGCGACGACAAAGCGAGCTCGCACCTGCGCCCTCACCCGCTCCGCCGCGCCGCGGGCCGGGCCTCTCCGGGCAGTTGCGGCCGCTCCTCGCTCTACCCGGCGTCTCTCCGAGCTCCTCGCCGCTGATTGGCTGCTGCTCCTATAGCGGCGTGTTACCATTGGCCGACGCCCGTACCTATCACGGCTAAGAGGGCTGACTGCCGAGAAAATGAGCGGCCGGAGAGGCTGAGATGAGCTGTCTGTCAACCGCTCCCGCCCCGTGAGGACAGGCGGCCTGGAAGGCGGGCTGCGGGGCTGGCTGCTTGCTCAGGGTGTTGCTCTGCTCCTGGGTGTGGTTTACTTTGGGGCACGTTTTGCCGCTGCCTGCGATCTTAGATAGCTGTTTCCTCACCATCCCTACTAAGTGGGTAGGAAGTTGAACAGAGCATAGAGGATCTCTGTATATTTGACTTTCTTTTTACATAGAAAGGCTTTGGTGTAGAACACTGTAAGAAACCCCTTCAGGGTGTTCACCACTGTTAGGCTGGTAGTTAGCAATCCCACAGAACAAAATGGGTTTAAGGTTACACGTTCTACACATTCTTCCGAGTATCTGGCCACCTGGCTAATTCAAACAAGGCATACAGCATTCCTGGGTGTCATGGCCTGCCCCTAGTGATACCAGAAAGAGGAGCATTCTTTAAACACCCTTCTGCTTTTGGGGACTAGCTTATGGGAAGAGATCGGAAAGGGCTGCAGATGTCGCCTGAAAGAGTAGAGCTGGAATGCCTTAGGCTGTTCTGTATGGGAGATTCTGGTCAGAGCTCAGAAACCCAGAAGGCTGATAGAAATCCTGCCAGTAAAGACCAGGCTTGGGAGGTTTCTGCTGGGAAAAAACATTGGCTACTAGACTCTAGACCATGTGTGCTATGGCTTGGCAAAGAAGTTTGTCTGCATTTTGCTTGTGTCGAGAGACTGCCTGAGACTGAGATTAAGAGTGGCAGACTAATTAATCTGGGAGAAGAAATGTCAAGGCAGTTAAATGTTGAGGCTGGGGCATGGCTGCTGTTGGGGGTTTTAGCCAGATCTATTGAGAATCAAGCGCAAAAAGCCCAGCAGGATGATTTAAAACGTTGTGAGTTTGGGGCTGGGAATACAGCTCAGTGGCACAATGCCTGCCTGGCAAGCACGAGGTCCTGAGTTCAATTCTCGGTGCCAAATAAAACACCAAAAAAACAAAACGTTGTGAGTTTGGCTAAAAGGGAAGCTGCAGTAAAACTGTGGACTGCAAAGATAGAGCAGAGGAGCTCTGGATTCCTGAGCAGGAACAGACTACAAACGATGTCCTGAGGGCATCACAAGAAGCTGCAAGTCTTCACCCTTTGCAGCCTCAGAATTGCAAAAGTGAAAGACCTTGCTTTAATGAGAAAGCTGCAGAGCACCATGTTCCAGAATGGCGGCAGCACAGAAAATTTGTCACTCACAATTGGATTGCAGAGTGTTCAGCAAATCCAGGCGTTCAACCCCTACAGGCAAGAGAGAGGAAGGCCTGGCTAGTGCTCCAGCTGGCAGCAGACTTTGGAACCATCCATGTAGCACTGGTTCTAGATGCATGCAGAATGCAAGAGTTGTGGGGTAAGAAGGCCTCAACCCTGGCTTTAGAAGGCTTGGGAGGCCCGGCAGTGTGCCTCTGAGAGGGCAGTGTGTGAAGCTGTGAGGGTGAAGCCAAAGTTGCAGTGGAGACCAAAAGTCTGAAGAAGCCGGGAACCTGGATCATCTGAGGAAACCTGCAAGGAGGGAGCAAAACCAGCCCAAAAGAGAAACTGTGGGAGCTACAACTATGTAAGTGCCATGGTGGAGCCACTCAAGCCCTTCAGAGCTCACAGCTTGCCACAGATTGCCTCAGATGCTGCACATGGAACTCCAGGACTTAATGTTTGCCATGCTGGATTTTGGACTTGCTTTGGTCCCAGTCCTTTGTTTTCCCCTGTTTGTAACTTTTGGAATAAAAATGTTTATCGTGTGCCTTTGAATGTTGGAAGTGTCTAACTTCATTTGTACAGGGGCTTGCAGCTGAGAGTTTGCCTTAAATCTCAGAGGATACTTGGGACTTGGACTTTTCAGCAATGCTGAAAGTGTTAGGAGTTTGGAAACTTAGAGATGGACTAAGTGCTTTTTGCATAAAGGGACAGGCATGAGTCTTTGAGGGGCCATGGGCAGAATATTATGGTGCTAATGTAATATAATGTTGATAGACTTAGTACTGGTTCTTCAGGATTGTTAAACCTGTGTGACAGTGTTCAGGTTGTGAAATGGTAAGAATGAGCCTGTCTTTGTATCTGGAAACTGATTTAAAGAAAGGTATCTGGTGGGCAAGTTGACAAGGGGTGAATAGTAATGGTTGATACATTGTGTCAACTTGAGAAGTCTAGTAGCTTAACTAAGCAACTCAGCAGTTCTGTATCCTAGGGTGTAGAAAGCATGCCCTAGGGTGACTGTTTATGCTCTAGGATGTTGTGATGGCTTTTGGTTTTTTTGTTTGTTTGTTTTTGCGGTACCAGGGATCAAACTCACAACCTTGAGCTTGCCAGGCAGGCACTTATGCCACTGAGCTATATCCCCAGCCCTTAATTTGTTGTTGTTGTTGTTGTTGTTGTTGTGACGGTTGACTCACTGTGTCAACTTGAAAAGTTTAGAAGTTTAACTAAGTGACTTAGCAGGAGGCCAGGGTCCTCACTTCTTAATATCCTGAGCCTGTGCAAGAGGAGGGTGCAGAGATGGTGTGAGTGCTACACCTACCATAGGGTGGGTAGTCTGCATACAATATAAGGGAGGAAAAGAGGCTTGCTCTCCCTCCCCCCTTTTTTCTTTACTCTTATTGCTTTTGTTGTCCTCCACCACCATGAATTGATGCCCCTCTGCCACACCACCCTGCCTTGGAGCCAGCTGATTACAGATTGAAACCTCCACAAATTCTAAGACAAATAAACCTTCCCTTCATTAAAAAAATAAAAAATTTAAAAAGACACCCTTCCTCCTTGAGCCAAGACCTAATTTAGATTCTTACATGATTAAAGCTCATCAAGCCAGGCATGGTGGCACATACTTGTAATCCAGCACTTGGGAGGCTGAGGCAGGAGCATCGCTGTGAGTTCAAGGCCATCCTGGATTATATAGTAAATTCATGGCCAGTGTGAAGCACATAGAGAGACCCTGGCTCAAAAACAAACAACTACATATTTTTTCAGTATATATGTGTATATTGAAAATAAAACAATGATAATCATCATAGTTCCCTAAGCTCCAGAGTGAGTAAAGTGAGTTTTGTGTGCATAAAAATGTATCCAAACTTGCACTTGGAGCAGATGCCTTTGTGGCACTGCCTGCTGTTGCACTTGAAGGAGTGACTGTATCTATTTTACAACAAATTCTGCCTATACTTCTGCATGGCCACCTATGTGTCTTGACTGAACCAAGGACCAAGGAAGTGAGGGGCCAGTTTCTTGCTGTGTCAGGACCTGGCTTCTTGGTGATACCACAAGTCTGGGGAGTCACAAGGATTTATTCATTTAATTTTTCAGAGTCACCCTAAAAGGTAGAGGCTGTTGTCATCTCCATTTAATGTGACAGAAGAATAGATATTCTCACATCTAATAAACAGGAAAGCAAGGCAGATTTGAACACAGCCCCCATCCTTCATCTCTTACTGCATCTCATACAGTAAGGGCATCAGACTGAGCGAGAATGAGGAAGTGAGTTCTGGTTTCAGCTTTGCTTTTTATAAACTGTGCACCCTGATTCTGTAAAGTTCCCTCCAACTCCATGCTGAGTAATGCCTGAATTATAGAAATGACAGACAATACCAGTTTTATTATCCTGCATGGATTTTTAGGTAAAAGTATCTCTCTTTGTCACTGCCCCACTTGTAGAAATGATTCAACATTTTCTAGAAGTTATTTTGCATCCTAACCTCCATTATCCACTGTCAGTTTCATTTCAGATCCTGCACCCCTGACCACTGAGCAGGTAAGCATGATCACAGTAGAGGAAAGCATAGGGAATCTACAGCCTCAAGAAAAATCTGTTTAGGACCAAGACTTTTTTTTTTTTTTTTTTTTTGGTTTTTTTTTTTTTTTTTGTCAGGGTCTCACTATGTAGCCCAACTTAGCCTTAAGCTCACAGCAATCCTGCCTCAGCTTCCCCAGTGCTGAGATTACAGGCGTATGCCACTACACCTAGCTAGGACACTATTAAAACAGTGTAGATCTGTTTCCAGGGCTAAGGTAGCCCAGAAGAAGGCTCTTTCTTGAAATTCATTCCTTCAGCAAGTATTTATTAAGCATCTAATGTGGAGGATACAGGGGAAAACAAGGAAGATAGTGCTGCTGTGTAAACATTCTCCAACAGTTTGGAATGGTGATTGTAATACAAAATAATATTAATAGCAAATATGTTTTTATTCAGACAGGGTCTCACACTGTAGTGTAGGCTAGCCTTAAAATCACTATGTAGCCCAGCCTGGCTTTAAACTCACTGTGACCCTCCTGCCTCAGCCTCCCTAATGCTGGGATTACAGGCGTGTGCCACCACGCCTAGCCAATCTAATTACTTTCTTCTAAGTGTGAAAGTGGGGCTAAGATAGTATTACAGGTCAAAATATGGGCAAACTCTTTTTTTTTTTTTTTTTTTTGGTCTTTTTGAGACAGGGCCTCGCTATGCAGTTCAGGCTGGGCTGGAACTCACTTTGTTTTTTTTTTGTTTTGTTTTTTCGGTTTTTCTCCGGTACCGGGAACCGAACTCATGACCTTGCGCTTGCCAGGCAGGCGCTTTTTGCCGCTGAGCTAAACCCCCAGCCCCGGAACTCACTTTGTAGCCCATGCTGGTCTCGAACTTGCAAGGATCCTCCGGCCTCAGCCTCCCAAGTGCTGGGATTACAGGTGTGTGCCACCACGCCAAACAGCAAATTCTTCTATGTTGTGCAACAAAGCAAATTAGTTTCTAATTCAATGTATAATTTTCTAGATATTGAACAGGTTAAAGTAGACCTGAGACTGTTTATAAATAGGTATTGGGGAAAATGTATTTTTTTTTTTAGAGACAGGGTCTCGCTATGTAGTTCAGGCTAGACTAGAACTTACTATGTAGCCCAGGCTGGACTTGAACTCCCAGTGATCCTCCTGCTTCAGCCTCCCCAGTGTTGGGATTATGACACGCACCACCACGCCCAGGGAAAAATGAATTCTTTTCTTTTTTGTCTTTGAGACAGGGTCTCGTTATGCAGTTCAAGCTGGCCATGAACTATTTAGCCCAGGCTGGCCTCAAACTCCAAGTGATCCTCCTGTCTCAGCCTAAATGCTGGGATTACAGGTGTGCACCCCTACACTGGGCCTCAACCTCTTTTAAGTCTCTTTTTCTTCTTTTCCCCCAAGTTGTGAGCAACTGACATTTTTCTTTCCTATGAATCCTCCCTCAGTTATCTATCTCATTCCATTCATAAGCTGATGGCTCTCCAATGTGTATCTCCGGCCTGGAACCCTCCCTTGAACTCCAGACCCAGTCCCTCTGTCCGTTAGACCGTGCCTCCTACAATCAGCTCCACCTCAGCGTCTAACTCCATCCTTCCGACTGGTCAAGGCCAAACCCTGGGAGCCACCCTTGCAGTGTATCACTAGTGCTCATGATCTGAGCACTTGCAACGTGTCCCTCCTTGCATCTCTTACTAAACTGTCGAGAGAGCCTCACAGCTTCTGACTCACCATCTATTTTAAACACCGAGGCCCAAAGGAACATCTTATTTATTTGGGTACCGGAAATCTAACTCAGGACCTTGCATTTGCTAGGCAGGCACTTGTGCCGCTGAGCTATATCCTCAGCCCCAAAGGAACATTTTAATACCCAGGTAGGTTGTCACTCCTCTGCGCAAAACCTGGAGGTGGTGTCTTGTCTCTTTCACTTGGTCTTCACAGTGGTGTATAAGGTCCCGCAACATCCGGCTATCTATTGCTTCTCTAATCTTGCATCCGGCCACCCTCTCCACCTCACTATTTCCACCCCACCTCCACAGGCTCCCTTGCGCTTTCTTAAACATGCCAGCAAGTTTTCACCTGAGACCCTCTGTTTCACGTGTTTTCTGGTGGAACCCTGGAATGATCTTGCTGCATGATCCCATGGCTTGCTCTGTTGGAGTGTAAGGTGAAATGAAGGGTACTTCACAGCACAAAAAAGGTGGACCAAGTCAGACAACACGACAATCCATGAACTAATGGACTCAGAAAAAGGCCCAAGAGCCAGAGATTACTGTGACTATAAGCCTCTAAGAGACCCCACAGAAGCCTTACAAAGGGATTCAACTTTCTACAGAATGTTGAACGTCGATCTCCTTAGCTCTCAAATGTATCTAGATCAGGATACAACATAGGCATTTTCATAAAATGAACCCTAACTCCTGATCAATTCATTTAACAACCCCTATACTGGGGCTCTAGCTGTATGATTTTATATTGACTTATATCTCATCTGTGTCCAGGGATGACAGGATCAGAATTCCTAAACTGCCAGGAACTTGCACAAAAACTTCAAAAAAGGTGTGTCAAATAGAAACGAGGTCACTGTGTTCTCTCTTGTGCGGTGGCCCCCCCTCGCCGCAGGGTGAACGTCTTACTTTTACTTGGCCCAAACTCGCTTTGCAGAGCCTGTTTCTTTTCCTACCTTTAATGAAACTCTGCTACCAGTAAAGAAGGAAAAAAAAAGAGGACTAGAGGGATAGCTGCCTAACACACAAAAACCTGGGTTAAATTCCCAACACTGCAGAAGCGGGTAGGGTGGTTGCCTATCACATAGAAATTTAAAGTACCCAGTCTTTAAAAAAGTGGGTATGAATAGAACCCAAATGACTTTTTCAGAAGTGTGTATCATGCTTCATTCTATCATAAAAGTTTTCCTTTAAGTGTGGTTTGTAAGATTTACCTTGTGTATGTGAATGAATATTCGCTACCAATTTTTCCAGGCACCAGCAAGAATTTTTTTTTCTTTCAAAATATATTCTCTTCCAAATATACTGATATGTTTGTCCTAACACTTTGTTTTTTTGGTACAGGGAATCAAACTAATGACCTCAGGCTTGCCAGGCAAGTGCTTAAGCCACTGAGCTATACTCCCGGCCCACACTCAGGTTTCTCAAAGATACAATTTATGAAATGTTGATAATGCTTGCTAATAAGTGTTGCTATCATGTTAGAGCTGTAGTTTTTTGTTTAAAAGTTACTTTCAGATATTCAAACAATACAGTGAAGGTTTCTCCCTGGTAACGTACTTTATGCTACCAGGGTTAGCGTGATGGCCACTCAGTCCCCATAGATTCTGCATGGTAAGGGCACACACGTACATGGTGGTGGAACCTAGCACCTAGGCGTCCAGGGTAGAACTGCTGTGAGTTCAAGACCAGCCTAGGCTAGATAGTGAGTTCAAGGCCTGCCTGAACTACAGAGGGAGCCCATGACTTAAAAGGAAAAAGAAAAAAAAAAAAAAAAAGAACATACGAACATATTACCAGAACTGAAGCAAAATGGGCTGAGTGTAGATCACTGTTAAAAGTGTTTGCCTAGCACCCTAGCTCATGTGAGGCCCTGGGTTCCAGACCCAGCAACAAAAACAAACAAAAAGACAACATCCCCCCAAAAAACCCTGAAGCAAAAGGATAACAGCACCAATAAAATGACAGTTAAGGACTAAGGACTAAATAGAGGACATGATACATATAAACAACAATCAGATGAATGTTTTACCATTAACATTTATTGATGGGATGGATAAATACAGATTGAGGAACATACCTGACAGCAAGATATCAAACTGAGAGCCAGACTATAAAATGTATGCAACATCTTTCAAATTTTTAAAATTTTTTTAAAAAATTTTTTACAAAGAGCCCTTATGATAATGGCCACTCACATCCTATCATTCATATAACAGCAGGAGAAATCTCAAGAGTAGCATCCAAAACTGAGACGCCCCAAGATCAGAGGCAACTGCGGAATATGCTGAGAAAGGACTCTTAAAAGCAAGACAAACACAAAAATCTCACCACAAAATTGTACCTGAGTGACATAAATTTGTAAAGAGTTTTTTTATTTTGTTTTTCCTTTTTGCTCTTTGGTCTGATAGGAAAATGGACAGTTTTAAGTGTGTGAAGTACGAAGGGGAAAGGTCAGTTTCAAGTTAAGAAACCTAGGTTACCCCTAAACTAGGCTGCTGCATTCTCTTCTTTGGGTGCGTAAGCCAGACAGCAAGTTTCCTTGCAACCAGCCCCATTATGCTTCGTGACTAATCAGGTCCTCAGCTTTCGCAGAGGAGTTCCCAATCACTTGCTCTGGCTTCAGTCAGCATGCTGTCAAGCGTCCCTCTCCAAGCTCACTGGCAACAAAAAACCGAGTCTCTCTTCGTTCAACCACAAGTACAGTCATAAAGGGGAAACGTAGACACTGCTTTTCAGTAAACATTATTTTTCTCTCACTTCCCTTTCCAGTGCCAAGATCCTATTAAAAACTTTAGAAACATTAAATGGAGAGCTCTCCTACTTAAAAAAAAATTGATTCCAGACCGCTCTATCAGGTAAGATTACAGTACCATGCTTGTTTCAAACTCACATCCACAGCGGGATTAAAAAATAAGACTTGACAGTGTGGTACAGCATTTACACTTGGCTGGGTGTTAGTGACAAGCAAGAGACATCTGGGGAGGCATCAAAATCACTGAAAGCTCAGTAGGACGACTTTGGGCTACTTCTCACCATCCAACAGATGACACACTTAAATTCTCCCAAATCAGAGAATAAAATTTGCATTTCAACTTCAAGATGTTCTACCTTCTTCCCTCTCCCAGCATTAGTACCAAAATAATTTGTCCACAAAAGAAATCTTTTTTTAAAAAGAGTTCCCAAAATAAAGGAAACAGAGATGTTTACAATCCACCCATGCTAGGGTAGGGCCCTTCAAATTATCTTTGTCCAGAAGCAAGGTATGAGTAGTATGCATTTTCAATATGAAGAATTAGATAGCAGACGCTTAAAGAAATTAAGGAATTTCCTTAAGCAGGATTATTACCATGATTTATTTCTATATCCAAATCCACTGCTGTTTGTAACTAGAGATTTTTAATTTTTTCTATCGACACCAGTGCAGCCAATATAGAACTATGTAGGACATACTAAGTTAAATCACTAAAATCAGTTAAAAGATTCATACACTGATTCATGAGAAGACTAGACTAACACCTAAGTATTTTCTAAAGCCAGAAAGTGATACCTCAAAAGAATCAAACCGGATTTAGATTAATGCTTCACTAGAGCTCAGCCAACAGCAACACAGGTATCTGATTAAAAGCCCTAAGGACAATCCACAGGTATTTGTTTCTGCTAACACGAAAGTCAAGCAAAATTTTAGGAATGAAATTTGTAAAACTTACCATCATCACTCATCCTTGACAGTCAAGATTAAAAGAAGAAAAACTCCATCTTTATCAGACTGACTGGATATATAAACCCCACCTGTCACCCTTGAAGGTGTGAAGGGAGGAAAGATACAACTTAGAAATCACACAACCCTCAGAAATCTTATTAAATTTATAGAATCTGGACACTACGCATGCTAGCTGACAGGTACATCTGCTAACCCAAAGATAACGCCAACACCTCAGGCAAAGCCCATAAGGAGGTCACGACACGCACAGATCCACAACAATGATCGACTAGTGCAAAGGCCAGACTTCACAACATAAAGCAGCTGCTCAGGCCTTAGTAAGCGCTTTTCCTCATTCACTCCTGACAAGTTCTAAGGAAGAACATGAGAAATGCTATGACATCAAGTGGCTATGTGCCTCTGTGGTACAGCTGGGTGTCGTTAGAAAATATGTGACATGAGTGAGAATAATTAAAAGCTAGAAGGGACATTTTCACAATCAAAGCAGTGATCATCAAGTCCACAAAAAAAAAAAAAAAAAAAAAAAGAAAGGAAAAACACATCACATGATCTGTGGCTAGGTAGCACTATCAGTTAGTCAACTTGGCTTAGAATTCGTTCCAACTAAGATTTCTTGAAAGGCTTCCTTCCTCATCAGAAATGTTTACTCCTGAAGTCTAGGATAAGCCCCTATAACAGGACTCCTGACCATTTTTTAAAAGAACTCTTAGAAATCTCCATAAGAGCCTCTGTTTAGCCTCTAAAGCCATCAGTGGAGGACAATCTAAACATAACTGTATGCACTGGCTAGGCTTGCTCACTCATGGCACCAGTACTATTTAATTCATGACCTCGGATCATGAATTAAAAATGATTCATGACGGTCATGAAGTAAAATCATTCATGACCTCGGATCATGTAAGCCGCAAACACTTAAAGATGCAGTTGTTTGCCTTCAGATATACAAATAGAAAGCAAGGCCTACATTCATAATGTAATTTAAAACACAATGTCCTAAGAATTCCAAATCACAATTTGTTCTCACTATCCTCTAACTCCTTGGCTTCTCCCAGGACCATTATCGTGTATGGTATGAGCTTTCTACAATTCAATTACATATAAAGAAAGGGAGGAATTTCCGTATCAAGTACATGCCTCTTTGTTCATGTTCTCAAGACCAACCACACTCTCTATAGCAGACTGCTGCGAAGTGAAAATGGTAAAGGATGGGGGATAAAACATGATTTTTAAACACACACACTTAAAAGCACATCCATGCTTACGTACACTCTTAAAGGTCTCAATACTTCAAGTGGCCTGAGCCTACTTCAAAACTCTTGGCCAAAAGCCTACCCTCCCACCCACCCTGCAGGATTCCCACCCTCGATCCCACCCACCAGGAGTCACTGCTATGTACCTCATACACACAGCAAAATCCCTATCCCCTTCCCAATTATATAAAAAAACTAAACAGATAACTTACTTTCATTAAATTATTTTTAAAAAGTCTCTTAGAAGATTTTGACGTTTAAATACTTCCTCTCTTCTGATATATTAAACATCAAAAGAATCCACAATTCTTTGATAAACCCCCCCATGTTTCAGTTCTCACACGAAGAGGGAAGGTAACTATTCCAATCAACCTAACTAGGAGGTGGAGGCCAAGGACAGAGTGTTCTTACCCTTCACAGTTTCCCCATGTCCCCACCTTTCTAATACCAGTAAAAACTGTAATAGTTAAAAGTATCAGGCAGCACATGTAACAACCAAGGCCCTCCACCACCCTCCCACCTATGTTTCAGGATCAATTTATTCTCTAGTCCAAGAAGGGTGCCATTTCATAAGGGAAGTAATTCTAGTCCACTATCAGTAGTCAAAAAAAAAAATGTGTTTTTTAGAGAAGTTTTTTTTCCTCCTTTTTCTTTTTTACTTAGGAAGAGGTGGAAGTGGTGGAGGAGGTTCTGACGGTAGAGGTGGTGGCCGGGGTTTGTCTGTATTGCCAGATCTGGAGGAAATTCCACTAGACCGTGGATTCAGATATTCACTATACGAGTGAACAAACTCAAAGGCAGGGGGCTGAGTGGGCTGGACACCTTGGGCACTGAGCAGGGAGTGAAGCATATTCACAGTATCCTGGTAGTCTATGGACTGGGTTGTGTTGTGACCATTGGCCCCAGTGGGGCCTTTTTCCAGTTTCATGTGAGGAACCCGAGTTTTACAGCTAGGCTGTGAAAAGGGAAGGCCACTTGTGTCTGAGCTATGCCCAGGTAACTGGGCCATTGTAGGAAGAGGAGGGAAAGAGTAATTTAGAGAGGATTTAGTACTCTTGGCAATCTTGGCTGGATGATCAAATGCTGCCCCTCCAGTCTCTTCAGGGGGAGCCCTTTTACGAGTAGAACTGGCAGAGGAGAAAGAACTAGACAAGCTATAGGTTTTGTGTGTTAAGGTGCTCGCCTGGCTGCTGCTATGTTTTGGATCACCTGGACGTTTGCTCCCAGCACCAGGTGGAGGCTGTGAGTGAGCGTGCTTGTGTGAATGGTGATTATGATGATGGTGATGATTAGATGGGTGCGTCTTGTGCTTTTCCTTGTGCTCTCTGCTCTTTGTGACACTGTCCTCTACAGAACAGTGCTTATCAGCCGGAGCATGGACCTTAATGCGCATTTTTATGTCATCTGGTTTTGAAGAGGCAGCTTTATCTCCAGCTGCTGGGAGTCTCATTTTGAGAGCTGTTTTGTCAGTCTTTTCCAGAAAAGGATGTTCCGGGTTTTCTGTACCCTTTATGGGCATTTTAAGAATGACTGAAGAGTGGCTGTCGTGGTGAGACAGAAGGTTCTGGGCCGCATACGCGTACTGTGACTTCACGTTAGCCTCCATGTTTTCCAGCTGCCTCTTCTGGGCAGCCAGCTCTTCTGCATGCTTTGCACGGTATTCTTTCAAGGATACTTTAGCTGATGGCACAGTCTTACTACTCTGCTTCTGCGAAATAAATGCATTTGAACTTTCTTGTTTCAAGGAATGATCAATTCCCATAAGTGCTAAATTCTCACTAGTCCGATGACCCTGAGCAGGTTCTACTTTAAAAGGAGGTTGGGAGGACAGCCAGCGCTCACTCTGCAACATCTCCACACTGGACAGGTTGCTCGATGACTCTCCAGAGCCGGGAAGGGAAGGCACTGCACTTGTAGTGGAATTAGTGGACATGCTCATTAAACCTGCAATAGTTGAGTCTGAAGAGCTCTGGGAGATCATATTGAGGATTGTCTGCTCTGAAGTATTTTCATCTGCTCCCCGGTCATCTGCTTTTGTTTTCTTGGTAGGCTGGCATGCCTAGAACAAAGCCAATAACATCTCTTCAGGTGACTTTTTAAATGGAAAGGCATTAAGATAAGTAGATGGTACTTGCACTGAAGTTCTGGAAAGGCTACTCTAACACGAGAGCCAATAAACATGGGCTTAGGAGAAGTAAGATTTTAAAACTGTCCATCGCTGGGCTTGGTGGTGCAAACCTGTAATCCCAGCACTTGGGAGGCTGAGGCAGGAGTGTTGCGGCAAGTTCAAGGCCAGCCTGGGCTATGTCAGTTCAAGGACAGCTTTAAAAACCTGTCTCAAAAAACCACAACAAAAAACAAAAAACTGCCCATCAAGAGTTAGCAATCTACAGTGTTATAAGGCAAAAGCAACCAAAGAAGAATCTGCGCTTACCTAAAAACCATTTAGAAACAGCAAAATGACCGCTTACGATTACAATACATTGTAAAGTTCTACAAATTTTGATGTTTTTTTTTTTTTTTTTTTTTTTCCTTTGTCTTTTTGAGACAGGGTCTCGCTATGTAGTTTAGGCTGGCCTTGAGCTCACTTTGTAGCCCAGGCTGGTCTCAAACTCGCATCGATCCTCCTGCCTCAGCCTTCGAAGTGCTGGGATTACAGGTGTGCGCCACCACACCCAGCTTGATGAGGTTTTATGTGAAAGGGAAAGATGAACTATATGCTCTCAAGCCTACTTCTAACCCCAAACTATTATGAGACAAACATTTTGTTCAGCTCACAACTCAGGGGAATGAAGTAAAGCTTTTCAATCTGGATTTACGAGAAGGAGGGAAACTTGTTTTTTTGTTTTAGACACTGTGTCGCTATTTAGTTCAGGCTGATCTTGAACTCACTAGGTAGCCCAAACTGACTTGGAACTCAGTGATTCTCCTGCCTCAGCCTCAGGCATGTGTGTGTAATCATGCCCTGCAAGGGGGCGGTGTCTCAGCAGACTAAGCACTTGCTCTACCATAGAGCCACACCCCCAGTCCCAAGGGAATTTTTCTTAAGTATTTATTTCTGTGGCACGAGGGATAAAACCCAGCACCTTGGCACTGAGCTACTTTCCGACATATTTCATTATTTTTAATTTTGAGATAAGTTTTTGTTAAGTCTCTAAATTGTTCCAACTGAGTTTGAATTTGTAACCCTGCTGTCTCAGCCTCCCAGAGTGCTAGAATTATAGGCATGTGCCAGCACACCGTTGGGAAATACATTTTAACAATCTAACACTAGAAAAACAAAAAAAAAAGGAATCACTCCATTACTTTTAAGACTTTCAAAAATATTTGAAATACAAATTTAAACTGCAAACTATATAATTACAAAATTCTAAACCCCATTTTGAATGCAGATAATGTCATTGGACACACATGTAAATGCTGCATTGTTTATGTGGTGTGAGAAACTGGAAGTGTAAACAAGGACCAAAATGTATAACAGGTATAGTGAAATAGGAAGAAAATGTTCAAACGTGGAGGGGAGTGGGGTAAAAAGTACACGAGAAAGAAGTTAACTGGAAACAAAGCTTTTGTAAATGGGGAGGGGAGGAACTGAAGGAAGGGTAAGGGAATGGGGGAAGAAAAGAAACAGTTATATCATGTACAGGTACAAATTCTCTATGATGAATGTGATCATTACATACATCTAAAATGTTCATAAAATCTGACTGGAAAAAGAAAAAAAAGTAGGTAATGTCAAAGATCAAATTACGCCACACACGGTGGTCATGGTTATACTCATAGCACTCAGGAAAGCAGAGGCAGAAGGATGGTCAGCATGGGCAACATAGTGCGTTTAAGGTCAGCCTAGACCGCACAGTGAGACCCTGTCTGCAAAAAAAGCCAGGATTCTTGCTTTATGCCTAAGAGTCTCTACACAGAAATATTCAAGCAAGGGGCTGGGGATTTAGCTCCACAGCACAGAGCCTGCCTGGCAAGCGCAAGGTCGTGAGTTTGGTTTCTAGCAATGGAAACGCCCCCCCACCCAAAAGAAATATTCAAGCAACACTGCTGACCAAATAATCAAACAGGTATTCCATAGAACAAAGCAAAGCCCGCTATCACCGACAGGCATTTATTTGACTTCAGGGCTAGTATTTAAGCTACGGGCCAGTATTTAAGCTACGAAGTCAAGTCATGATTACTGCACAACTGTGAAAAGGGAAATACCAAAGATAAGGCATAGAGCTTATTCTGGTATATTCACTGTACAGTCAAAAGAAGGAGCAAGCTGACAGTACAATTCTTACCCTCCAATTCCAAATTCGTTTGAGCCTGTTGGGAGTCTTCTCCAGAATCTGTAGAAATTCATGGGTCAGTTCTAAAAATAAAACATTCAAGAAAGACTCAGAGAGACAGAGGTAATGAAACAAAAACAACCTCAACTCACTCACTGCGTCCAACTGAAGTCACCCTTGGGCAGGTAAGTGACAGATCACGAGCAAGTGGCTTCCAGCGTCCCTCACTCTAAAACTTACCATCTAAAAGCTCCAAGGTCACAGTGGCGTCAACATACTCCCACCAGTGCTTCCCATCGGTTGAGACTGGGATCTCCCAGTTGGACCACTTGCAAGCCAGGTGGATGCAGACACAGGCCACCACAGGAGGTGTGTACTGCAGGCTAAATGTGGTCAGATGGAGGCTGACACCAGAGGGAGGGAAACAGAGTGTCGTGAGCGCTCAGTTCTCAACCCAAGCTAAAACTCTCCATTATTTAAAAAAGAAAAAAGGAAAAAAAGGAGAGCAAAAAGAGCAAGAATTGTCCTCCTCTGATTCCATGCTCAGTATAACCATCTTCCATTCACCCACTGCTCAGGTCAGCACTTCTCCAGTTCCTGAGCGTATCATCCAGTCTACACGACAAGGAAGGACCTCCCTCTTTATTTCTTTTTTGATTTCTAGTCCCAAAAGTCAGTGTTTACTACCTATTATCCTGACAAATAAGCTCAGAATGTGGAAAATTGTAAGTTTTCTGTTTTTAATCACTAAATCTGTAAGGAAATATCTTAAAATTGTCTTTTGCCAATACAGTTCTAATCTATTTAAAATAATGAACAATCACTCCTTCAAGTACAAGTATGCTTGACTTATGGTTTATTTGGAAAATTTCTCATGTCAGGTTATAAAACCGAACTTTTAGCCCAGGCTGGCCTCAAATCTATGGCAATTCTCCTGCCTCAGCCTCCTGAGTTGTGGGATTACAGGCATGCACCATCACGCCAGGCTATAAAACTGAGCTTCTTACCCCTGCAAGTTATTACCATTATCTTTGGTTTCTATAAACAAACTATACTGGAGAACAGAGACGAAGCAAGCAAGTCGCTTGGCATTGTAAGTTTATCTGCTAATCATTTTTCTAAAGAGGAAGAAGGAAAGTATTTCAACTCTGCATACCCGTAAGTGCCCCTTTATTTGGCCATGGAAAGGAAAAAAAGTCTTTTAAAATTTAATTTTTGTAAAATCCTCCAAGTTAGATATTTTTTGGTCACTATCAATAAGCCCTGAATGTACACAAACTTGCAGAAATGTGTTCTTGGGTGTTTTAGAGCAGCGTCACACACAGAATTGGGTGGGCTACCAATTACTAAATAGTTATAGTGCTAAATAATTGTATCACCTCAGCAAATTACAAAGCACTAGGAAATTTAAGGTACAAGATGAAAACTGTACAGGAAAAATAGCAATAATAAACGATCACCAGACAACTGTCTGTGGTACACTGCGTCAGAGATCATTTCCACGTCTGAGCCTTTGGGTTCTAGTTTGCTAAGTCATTCTACATATCCCAGGAAAGGTAACTATGCCAACTCAAGTAAAGCCAGTCCTTAAAAGCAATAAATACATAAATAAAATATAAACCTGTTGGTTGCCATGAAATAAGACGTCTGTGCTAAGTCCTTGCTTGCTAAAAAAAAAAAAAAAAAAAGGAAAAAGGTTAGTTTCACTCATTCTCAAGAAACATTCAGTAAACATTTATTATTTGCAAGGTACTGCTACTAGACTGGTACCTGAGACAGTAACGGTACCCAATCACCTGATGCTTACAGTACACCACAGGAAATACTCTTTCTGAGGGGCTGAGGACTGAACCCGGAGACTCCCACAGGCTACACACATGCTCTCCCACTGAGCCATTGCACTCCTGGCTCCCACTGATTTCTGACTTTAAGGTTAACAACTACACTGTGTCCAGTCCCAGAGACTCGAGTTTTCTTCTACATACCAAGCATTAGAGGTACTTGTTTAAAATGCAATTCTTGGGCCTGCTCTCCAGAGTTTGATTTAGTGCCAGGGGGTGGTGGCATAGCTAAGGCAGGCTGAGGCAGGACTATCACCAAGAGCTGAAGGCCAGCCTGGGCTATAGTGAGATCCTGGCTCAAAACAACAAAAAACCCCAAAGAAACAAAAAACAATACAGAGTCTGACTTAGTATGCCTGGAGAAGCACCCAAGTTTTTTGTTTTTGTTTTGTTTTGCTGTTACTAAGAATCAAATCCAGGGCTTCAAGCACGCTAGGCAAGTACTATCATTGAGTTGTATCTCCAGGGCTAGCACAAGCATTTTTGAGACAAGATTTTACTGTGCTGCCGAGTTTGTCTCAAATATGAACTCAAAATTCTCTGAAGGCAGGATCATAATTTAGCTAGGCATGGTGGTGCAAGCCTTCAGTCCCAGCACTCTCCCGAGCCGACACAGGAGGATCACCAGGAGTTCAAGGCTAGC
Organism: Chinchilla lanigera; assembly: GCF_000276665.1. Lineage (NCBI taxonomy): Eukaryota > Metazoa > Chordata > Mammalia > Rodentia > Chinchillidae > Chinchilla > Chinchilla lanigera. The sequence continues at coordinate 7,590,340 of NW_004955500.1, forward strand.
CTGGACTACACAGTGAGACCATCTCAAAAGCCCAAACCAAAACAAACAAAAAAACAGGATTTTGAGTGGCCTCTGACTTAATCCCCAAACCATCAACTAATATAGCTTAATATAGTATAGTGAAAACACATTCCTCCTCCAAAACAAAACAAACCCACTCTGGATGACAAAACGTACTTAAGTCTTTTTTCTTTTTTTTTTTCAGACAGGGTCTCACTATGTAGCTCAGGCTGGTCTTGAACTCACTGTGTAGCCCAGGCTGGCAATGAACTCATGGCAATCCTCCGGTCTCAGCCTCCAAATGCTGGGATTATAGGTGTGCACACCCATACCTGATAGAATTTAGTTACTTTGGTTTTTTTTGGAGGTAGGGTCTCGTCCAGGCTGGCCTTGAACTTGCATCATCCTCCTGCCTCAAGCCTATTCAAGCCTACCAAGTGCTGGGATTATGGGCATGTGCCACCACACCCAGAATTTAGGCTTTTAAAAATTTCAATCCTTCAAATATAGAGAACTCGGAAATACTGGAAATCTTTACATGAAACCTGTATCAGTTTGGTCTACAAAACCCTAAAGGCACTTAAGTGCAGAAGGGTGGCCAGTTTTGGCGGGGGGGTAGGGGGAGTGCTTTGGAGACTGTTGGAAGACTGCACATGCCAGGCAAGTGCTCTGCTACTGAGCAGCACCTCCAGCCCCAGGTATTTTTGATACTACTGTTAAAAGGATGAGAGGGACTGGAGATGTAGCTCAGTGGCTAAACTACTGCCTAGCATGTCTGAGGCACCAGGTTGGATCCCTACTACAAAAAGAAAAGTAATTCTGCTGGGTGTGGTGGCACACACCTGTAATCCAGCATTCGAGAGGTTAAGGCAGGAAGACCACCTCGAGTTTTGAATTTAAGGCCAGCCTGAACTACACAGAGACCCTATCTCAAAGAAAAAAAAACACTTTACAATTATCTGGCCAGCATGGTGGCATGCCTGTAATTTCAATACTCTGGGAAGCTGACATGAGAGAACACAAGTCTGAGTCCAGTGTGGGCAACTTAGTGAGACTGTCTCAAAAAACAAAACAAAACAAAAATAACAAAACACAACCTAGGTACAGCTCAGTATAAAACCCCTAGGCTCAATCCCCAGAAACAAAAACAAAAATGATCATCTAGAAAGCCTGGAATCAACCTTAAGTAAGACCATTCACTCCCACGACCTTCCTTAAAACTGCCATTACAGGGGCTGGGGATTTAGCTCAGCGGCAAAGCGCCTGCCTGGCAAGCGCAAGGTCATGAGTTCAGTTCCTGGTACCGGAGAAAAACCAAAACCAAAAAAAAAAAAAAAAAAACAAAAAAACAAAAAAAAAACTGCCATTACATATGGCCTGGTGACTTTCCAAACACCCTCAAAAGGTTAACTCTCTTTAACTATACATCACCTAAAATAGTAATAAGAATCCCAATAAGAAAACTGCAAGCCACAACCAATCTTTGTGATTTAAGACACCTGGGCACAGCCAGGCGTGGTGGGGCACACCTGTAATCCCAGCACTCTGGAGGCTGAGGCAGGAGGATCGTTGCAAGTTCGAGGCCAGCGTGGGCTACAAAGTGAGCTCAAGGCCAGCTTGGACTGCACAGCAAGACGTTGTCTCAAAAAGACACACACACACACACACACACACACACACACACACACACAGAGAGACACCTGGGCATTTCACTTCAACTTTTGGCCAAAGCAGCTGTGTTACGCATTTTATACAGTGAACTAAAAACCCTACATGATAACACAATTTAAGACAATTGTCTCAAGTTGGGGTAACTTACCTCGAACAAGTTGGGTGCACTTTACCACATGTGTATGTGGGTGATCAATTGTTAGTTCAAATCCTTTAAGAAAAGATTAACCAGTCAAAAAAAAAAAAACCAAAAAAACCAAACCTAAAAATACTCAACATATTTTATATTTCTTTATCCCAGGCATTATTAAAGGCCTCCTGCATTCTTCTCTCTCAAAACTGCTATGCAGATGCTAAGAATCACAAAGTACGCAGCGTATTTTCCTTGAAGGTACATTATCTCCAAAGCTGTTTACACTCTGGGCTAAAGGGTAGCAGTAAGACCTGAAAACCACTGACAAACCAAAAACCTAAACATAAATCACTTTTTTTCAGGTACAACAGAACATAATATAAAGTTGGAAGAAACAAGTCACTCAAATGATCCCTACTTTTCAAACTTAACCTAAAGCCAGGTATGGTGGCACATGCCTGCAATCCCAGCACTCAGGAAGCTGAGGCAGGAGGATCACTGTAAATTTGAGGCCAACATGGGCTACACAGTGAGGTCATGGCCAGTCTAAACTACACAGCAAGACTTGTTTCAAAAAGAACAAAGAAGAGTAAGCGAAAGTCCTATTTCAATACTTGCTATGGATCACCAGAGTTGCCCAGGCAACTGCTGTAACTTAAGTCCCTCCACTTCCACTCTGCTATGCTAACCAACCACTGCTTACCAGTTTCAAAAGTAAGTGCTGTTATCTAAACACAATGACCAAGAGACCAGAGCAAACCACGGGAAGAAATGCTCTTTAAAATAGTTTTGCCGGCCGGGCATGGTGGTGCAGACCTGTAAGCCCAGCACTCGGGAGGCTGAGGCAGGAGGATTGTTGAGAGTTCGAGACCAGCCTGGGCTACAAAGTGAGCTCAAGGAGAGCCTGAACTGCATAGTGAGACTCTGTCTCGAAGAAAAAAAAAAAAAAAAAAAGAAAGATAGTTTTGCCTTATCAGGTCACAAAAAGCATCAAATCTCAAAAAAAGGTAAATCATGAACCCTAGAATGGATAATCAAAAACTAAAAGCCTTGCTAGCTGCTATTTCAAAGGATAACTGTACCTACATCCTCTCTATGGTATAGGCCAAAGTTAAACTCTGATCTCTACAAACTCTACTCCAGAAACAGACGGATACTATTCAAAAATGTTCCCAAAGGATTTTCTTCCTACTTCTTGTTTTGCAAATTTTAATATCAAATCATTAAATTATATGTGTATATATATAGATATACAGATGTTTAACACTTTAAGTAGATAAACTTACCTAAAGTCTGCAAAATTATGCTTTCTAAAATCACCAGATCTTGAACTTGTTGCAGGTAAGCCTACAGACAAGACAGAGAGAACACTGACTGAAAAAGCGTAATGTCGCATTTCCCCAAAACACCCAGCCAGAACATAAACCCTAACATGGTTTTTCAGGATGCTCAGAAGCCCTACCCCCAAAATGAGCCCCAGTTGAAACCATCGCCAGACAGATGCATTTAGTATGTTGGCTGCAACATACAACAGACATGCTGAATTGTAAAGCAATAATAATATATAAATGTACATATATAATATTACTGACATTAATACTTAAAATAAATAGTAACATAAATTGTAATTAACTACTTATAAACACCCGAGTGGGCCCCTCTGGATGAACTGAACACTCCCTGCCAAACGACCAATCCAGTACAAACGGAACACTCGAACAACATCTGCACTTGATAATGAACGGGACGTGGCTGTGTTTAATGAGTTTCTGTAATTCAATACATGTGCTGTGACAATGCATTATGAGCAGGCTACAGGGGCAGCAGGTCTCATTAAGGACACTCTACTTCTGGACACGAGAGATGGGGGCCAATCGTTCTATAGGAAACAGAGTCACAAGAAATTTGACCAGAGTTTGGCCTTGGAGAGTTACGAAGATCTTCCTGAAGGAGGTAACAAGCCTGTGTTTGAAAACATGTAGATTTTTGTACATGAATAAATGTAGAGTACTGTTTATGAAAAAAATAAGACATCCACTGAAAATAAGCCCTGTTAAGTCTTTTGGAGCAAACAAAAAATTGTTTTGGAGACAGGGTCTGTCGCCTTGTAGCACAGGCTGGCCTTGAATTCACTATGTACCCCAGGGTGGCCTCGAACTCCTGGTGATCTTTGTACCTCAGCCTCCCAAATGCTGGGATTACAGGTATGTACTACCACGCCCAGCATGAAGCAAAAATTAAGATAACTGGTCTTCTTCTTGGGGAACTATAGTACATAAACTATAAACAAGGGCCAAGGATATATAGCTGGGTGGCTAAAGTGACACTATTTTAAGACATACTGAGTTACATAAAATATATCATTAAAATTAATATCCTAAACTAGGCATGGTGGCACACGCCTGTAATCCCAGCACTCGGGAAGCTGAAGCAGGAGGATCATTACAAGTTTAAGACCAGCCTGGGCTACAAAGGGAGCTCAAAACCTGCCTGAACTGGATAGTAAAACCCTGTGTCAACCAAAAAAAAAAAAAAAAAATTAAACGTGGAATAGCCAGGCATGGTGATGCACACTTGTAATCCCAGCACTTGGGAAGCTGAGGCAGGAGGATAGCCATGAGTTTGAGGCATGGTGATGCACACTTGTAATCCCAGCACTCGGGAAGCTGAGGCAGGAGGACAGCCATGAGTTTGAGGCATGGTGATGCACACTTGTAATCCCAGCACTCGGGAAGCTGAGGCAGGAGGACAGCCATGAGTTTGAGGCATGGTGATGCACACTTGTAATCCCAGCACTCGGGAAGCTGAGGCAGGAGGATAGCCATGAGTTTGAGGCCAGCCTGGGCTACACAGAGAATTTGAGGCCAGCCTTAACTACAAAGTGAGATCTTGTCTCAAAAAAAAAAGGAGCTGGTGGGTGTGGTGGTACACACCTATAATCCCAGCACTCAGGAGGCTGAGGCAGGAGGATCATTGTGAGTTCGAGATCAGCCTGGGCTACAAAGTGAGCTCAAGGGCAGTCTGAACTGCACAGGGAGACCCTGTCTCAAAAAGAAGAAAAAGAAAAAAAAGAGCAAAGGCCCTGGGCTCATGCCCCAGTACAAGTGGGGAACGGGTAGGCCTCCCAGATCCCTTAACACTACCCATCATTAACTTCTAAAACTAGTGTTTCTCTCCTTTAGCACAGGACAAGTCTACAAAAGTACATATGTTGTTATAATAAGCAATACCGTACTAGCAGAAAGGGAGAGGGAACTTTTTTAAACTTTTATTTAACCTCCCTACAAAATTTTTTAAAATGTTCTTTGTAACATACAGAGTGAGAAAATAAATTATATACACATTTGTGTGTCTGTGTATGTGTGCATGTTATTATGGATTAACTCGAGACTTTCCCACTGAGTACCTTCCCAGCTCTTTTTTTGAGACAGGGTCCCTCTAAATTGCTAAATTATCCAGGCTGGGCAAGAACTTGGGATCAACCTCTGCAAGCCTCCCAGAGTGCTGGGATTTGAGGGATGTACCACCATGCCTGGCTTATGGACACTTCTTTACTGTACAAAGAATGGTCACAAAATACACATATATGTAAATGACTACCTAGATATTTGTAAAGTCAAGAATGAACAAGATGGGGAAATAGTTTGGACATAGTCAAAATAATGAAATACATGCAAGCACAGCTGCTGAGACAAAAGCAGCTGGAAAGATGAGGATTCATTTATGTATCTGTGGTCCAGTGGGTCAATACATCTATGTGACGTATTTTCTTCTTTGCACTTTTTATGCTTAGTACTTGCCGGCAGTACATGATGCTTATGTTCGCTGTGGGGAATTGGGACATTATATAACAAAGCTCAAGTGTTTCCTTTTCCCCTTCCCATCCACTACTCCTTTTTAAAAAAATTTGCCAGCATCAGATTCATTTATTTATAAATCCTTATAAAGTTAATTATCAAACATATAGATTAACAGCCAGGCTAATATGCCAAAAAACATATAGAACGCATAAGACAATTATGGTAAATTGGGCTGGGTGTGGGGGTGCATGCCTGTAATCCCAGCATTCAGGAGGCTGAGGCAGGAGGACTACCAAGAGTTTGAGGTCAGCCTAGGCTACATAAAGAGTTCAAGGCCAGCCTGAATTACATAGTGAGACCCTGTTTCAAAACAAAAACACCACCGAATAACTAAATCAAGGTACACTTTTTTTTTTTTTTTTTTGTCTTTTTGAGACAGGGTCTCGCTATGCAGTTCAGGCCGGCCTTGAGCTCACTTTGTAGCCCAGGCTGGTCTCGAATTGACAACGATCCTCCTGCCTCAGCTCCCGAGTGCTGGAATTACAGGCGTGCGCCACCATGTCCGGCAAGGTACACTTTTAGATATCTTACCCTTTATATATTAAGTTTCTCATACAGGAGAAACCATATGATATTTAAGTTTGTGCGTCTAATTTCCTTCACTTAACATTATGGTCTCAAGGTGCATATTCCTACAAATGACTCAAGTTTATCTTTCTCGATAGCACAGAAGTCATCCATTGTGTATAAATACATTTTCATTTAAATCACATTTTCTTTATCTGCTCATCTGCTGATGGACGCATAAGCTGCTTCCAAGATGTACCAATTATGAACTGTGCTGCTATGAACAGCAGCATGCATGCATCATTGCGGTATGATGTCCTAGATCTTTTGGGAAGATGCCTAGAAGAGGAATGGCTGGGTCACGTGGAATTTCTGTTTTTAGTTTTCTGAGGAGTCTCCACAGTATTTTCACAGTGGTTGTACCAGTTCACATTCCCACCAACCATGAAGAAGGGTCCCTTTCACCCAGAAGCCTCTCCAGCATGTTGCTGGTTGATTTCTTGATGCTAACCATTCTTTCTGGAATGAAATGGAACCTCAGGGTTGTTTTAACTTGAATTTCTCAAATGGCCAGTAATGTTAAACATTTTTTCATGTATTTATTGGCTGTTTGTACTTCTTGATTTTTTTAAATTTGGGGGGAGGTCTAATTTTTTTGAGTTCTTTATATAGTTCTTTTTCTGAAAAGTCTCACTCTACAAGTTGTTTCTTCTGTTAGTGGTTTCCTTGCTGTGCAGAAGCTTTTTAATTTGATATGATTCTGTTTGGTGATCCCTGGTACTACTGAACGTTTTTGCCTACACTTATGTCTTGGTTTTATCTACTTCATCTTCCAGCAGATTGTTTCTGTTCTTTGCTTTTCTGCAGCTTTTAATTTAACTCAACAAATTTTCACCATAAAACTTAACTTTTTTTGTTAAAAAAACCACTTAGTTTCCCTTAATAGCCCACATTCAAACTTTAGTAAATCAAAATTCCAAAATTAAGCTACAATCAAAATAAAGAAAAGCAGATTGTCTGCTGGAAGATAGAACAGGTAGAACTCTTGAACACAGGTGTAGGCAAAGACTGTATGGACAAAACCCCAACTACACAGGAACTATCACAATCAACAACTGGGATCTGCCTGGCAAGCGCAAGGTCGTGAGTTCGGTTCCCGGTACCGGAGAAAATAAAAAAAAAAAAAAAAAACAACAACTGGGATCTCATCTTATTAAAAAGCTTTTGCACAGCAAGAGAAACCACCAACAGAGTGAAGAGACAACCCACAATGTAGGAAAAAATGTTTGCCAGCTGTTCCTCAAAGGGTTACTATTGAGAACATACAAAGAACTCAAAAATACAAGCCCCCTCAAACTTAAAGACCCAATCCAAGAATGGGCACCTGAGATAAATATATACTTCTCAAATGAAGACGTACAAACAGCAAATAAATATATGAAAAAATGTTCAACATTCCGTCATTCAACAGATGCAAATTAAAACAACATTGAGATTCCACCTCACCCTAGCAAAAAGTTTTTATCAAGAAATCCACCACTAACAAATGCTGGCAAGGCACTGGGGAAAAAAGGAACCCTTCTCTGCTGTTGGTGAGAGTGCAGACTGGTACAACCACTGTGGAATCAGTGTGGAGATTCCTCAAAAAACTAGGACTAGGTTGGGCATGCTGGTGCACACCTGTAATCCCAGCACTTGGGAGGCTGAGACAGGAGGGTTGCTGTGAGTTCAAGGTCAGCCTGTGCTACAAAGTGAATTCAAGGCCAGCCTGAACTACACATTGAAATCTTGTCTCAAAAAGAAAAAGCTGGGTGTAGTGCCAATGCCTGTAATCCCAGCACTCAGGAGGCTGAGGCAGAAGGGTCACTGCAAGTTCAAGACCAGCCTGAGCTACAAAGTGAGCTCAAGGCCAGCCTGAACTACATAGCAAGACCCTGTCTCAAAAAAGAAAAAAAAAAAAAAAAAAAAAGCCCAAGACTAGAGGTCCCATTTCATCCAGCTATTCCCCTTCTGGGGATCTTCCCAAAAGAATCAATTCTTTTTTTTTTGTTTTTTTTCCAGTACCGGGAATCGAACTCAGGACCTTGCGCTTGCCAGGTAGGTGCTGTGCCGCTGAGCTAAATCCCCAGCCCCTCTTCCCAAAAGAATCAAAAGCATCATTCCACGGCAATATACGCACACCTGTGTTTATAGCAGTGCAGGCTTTTTTTTTTTTTGTCTTTTTTTTGGTCTTTTTTGAGACAGGGTCTCTCTACGCAGTTCAGGCTGGCCTTGAGCTCACTTTGTAGACCAGGCTGGTCTCGAACTCGCAAGGATCCTCCTGCCTCAGCCTCCTGAGTGCTGGGATTACAGGCATGCACCACCATGCCCGGCTCAGCAGTGCAATTTGTAATGCCCAAATCCTGGAAACAGCCCAAATGCCCATCAACTGGTGAGCAAATAAAGATGTGGCTTTTTATACAATGGAGTACTACTCTGCCATAAAGAAGGCTAAGCTTTATGTATGCACCTTGAGACCATTCTCAAATCTGACACACATTCACAAATACCTAATTGTTTCTCTCTAGTGTGAGAAACCAAAAGTGTAAATAAGGACCAAAAGGTGTAAGAGGCATTGTGAAATAGGAAGAAAATGTTCCAACAGGGAGGGGGACAAGGGAGGGGGAGGGGAAAAGGAAAGAAAGGAAAGTAAAAAAAATGAAAAAAGAAGGAAAACATACAAACAAAGCTTTTGTACATGGGGAGGCAAGGGAAATTACAACCCCTTTGTAAACAGGGGTTGAAGGGAGGGTAGGGGAATGGGAATAAAAGAATCAAGTTGTATCATCTGCAGATACAAATTCTCTATCATGGATGTGATCATCATGCATATCTAAAATGTACCAATAAAATCTGATTAAAAAAGAAAAAATAAACATATGAAAGAAAGAAAATAGAAAAGAAAAGAAGATCTGTAATGACCACCTACCTCACTCCTGGTGTCAGGAAGAGACTCCTGCGGGTGCAGACAAGTATGTGCTACTTTGATAACATGCTCCAGTTTTTTTGGCTGCTCTTCCACTTTAGCAGCTAGAAACAAGGCTGCTGGAGCCACCGACTGGACAGAAAGAAAACAAATCGTATTTGGGGATCTTAATTTCAAATAAATCAAGTTCTTTCTCTGTCCTACCTTCTCACTTCTTATTTATGCTTTTCCCTCTACTAGTAGTATATTCTTCTCTCTTCTCCATGAATCCACTTGCAAACACCAACCCTTCAACAGACTCTCCTTAAAACTATCTAGGCTATTATCTTCTAGACAGAAACAGTTTTCTAGGACAGGAACACTTACCTGTGTGTTAGGCGTGCACACCTGTAATACTAGCACTTGGCCGACGTAGTAGGATCACTGCAAATTTGAAGGCCAGCCTGGGCTACACAGTGAGTTCAAGACCAGTCTAACTACTGGTAAGATCCTGTCAAATATATACATACATACAAATATAGGTATAAATGAATCAAAAATCACAACGGCAAGAGGTAGAATTCATCAGGAGTACACGAAATGCGTTAATTTTACAGAACTTAATTAATGGGAAATAGGCATGAATATGTGGGGATCTAGACAGGAACGTAATTTAGAACACAGTGAATAATTAAATGAAACAATCTGATGTGGCACATGAATGATTTTTTTTTAACAAAAATGACAAGATTTTAGCAAAAAATAGAGAATTTAAGAAGTATTTGGAAAGGTAACTGGGTAATAGATGAAAGAAAGGTAAGACACATTTAAGGTTCATTTTGGTTTTGGTTTTTGGAGACACAGTCTCACTATAGAATCTAAGTTGGTCTTGAACTCACTATGTAGCCC
>NW_004955500.1:7600463-7606567 GCF_000276665.1 Chinchilla lanigera
TTTTTTTTTGGTTTTTCTCCGGTACCAGGAACCGAACTCACGACCTTGCGCTTGCCAGGCAGGCGCTTTTGCCGCTGAGCTAAATCCCCAGCCCCTAGCCTGGAACTTGTGATCCTTCTGCCTCAGCATTCCAAGTAGCTGGCATTACAACTGTGCACCACCACAAAAGTTAATTTTAAAAAAATTAATAAACATTAGCAAAAGTCTAGAGCAGGCAGTTGAAATATAAATAAAAAAACAGAGACAACACTGGAAACTATTAGGGTAGAATCAAATATACATGGTATTTGAATACAGAGGAAAATCTAATGGGATGTGTTCATGAAATTTCTTATCAAGCTTATCATTTTTTCATCAAAGACGGATCCTCTGAGATGCACACTATTTCCTTATGCTATGACTCTAATTTGGTTTCAAATTTTCTATATTCAAATACCTTGTTCTAGCCTCGAATGTCTCCAAAAAATAAGTAAGATCAACAAATATAAGAAGCTGTAAGAATAAAGTAGAAGTTACTTTTTTTTGGATACTGGAGATTGAACCTAGTCAAGACTCAGCTACATTCCCATATCCCACCCCCACCCCCATATTCTGGAATGTGTATTCCTATGTAGTCCTGCTAAGTTGCCCAGGCTGGCCTTAAGACTCATGATCTTCCTGTTTTAGTCTCCTGAATGCTGAAATTGCCACATGGTATGCCCACCACACCTGGCTTCCAACCCATATATATTGAGACAGGGTTGCCCAAGCTCTTACTTCAGTTGAGTAGCTGGCTGTGTTCCACCATGCCCAGCTTCTAAAAGGAATAACTAAATTAGGCATGGTGGTGCATGTCTACAATCTCAGCACTCAAGGAAAATGAGGCAGAGAGATTCCAAGTTCAAGACTAGCCTGGGCAACTTAGCAGGACCCTGTCTCAAAACAAAAAATAAAGCCCAGCATGGTGGCGCATTTCTGTAATCCCAGCACTCAAGGGGCTGAGGCAAGAGGACTGTTGAGTTCAAGGCCAGCCCGGACTACATAGTGAGACCCTGTCTCAAAAAACATACATACATACATACATAAATAGATACAGCTGGGAATGTAGCTCCAGAGCTAAGGCTCTGGTTCAATTCCCAGTACCACTACTACCACCAAAAAATAAAAAAGCTAATATTTATTATTTATTGACTGCTTTGAGCAGGCACTTTTTTTTGGTGCTGGAAATTGAACTCAGGACCTTGTACTTGCCAGGCAGGCATTGTGTCACTGAACTACAACCCTGGCCTTGGGCAGGCACTTTTAAAATTTTTTTGTTTTTGTTTTTTCTGAGACAGGGTCTTGCCATGTAGTGCAGGCTGGCCTTGAACTCACTTATGTAGCCCAAACTGGCATCAAACTTGCAGCAATCCTCCTGCCTCAGCCTTCCAAGTGCTGGAATTAAAGACATGTGCCACCATGCCCAGGTAAATTAATTCATTTAAACCCTAACAACTATTCTATCAAGAAGCACTTTTATGACATACTAAAGAAAAACCTGAGAGTCCTCTGGTCACTTTCCCCAGACTATATAGCTACTAAGCCTTGCAGCAAATTCCAAATCTGGACATTGTTTTCATCCAGGGCCTCCAGCATGCTAAGCATGTCACTAAGTTACACCCTCAGCCCCAGGAACTTATATTTTAAAATCTATAAAATACAACATAAACGTACAAACACCCAAATGAGCTCACCATTACTGTTGTATTCTCCACTTAAAAACATTTCAGACAGTGTATGTACAAATTCAACTGAACTCAAACATGGTGGCATACATGTGTAATCCCAGCACTCTGGGAAGCTGATATAAGAGAACTTCAAGGCCAGCCTGGGCAATTTAGCGAGACTCATCTCATAATAAAAATTAAAAACAGGTTGGGAATAATAGATTAATGTGAAGGTCTTGGTTCTATCCCCAGTGCCACCACCAAAAAAAAAAAAAAGTTGAAGTTAAATTTCTTTCCTGAAAAGAATGAACACAATTCTTAAATTTACATAAGAGAAACTAGTCATTTAACCATGTGCTCTGATGAAATAAATTTTATTTTAATTAAAAGTCAGGTACAATACCTACCAGGATATTGGAAATCTATCTTGTCCGACTGTGGTTAAATATATATAACACAAAAAATTAATCAATTTGTATGCTTTAGATTTTTGTGCTGTACTGTCAATCCTTCCTCCCTCCCTTCCTCTCTCTCTCTCTTTCGGTACTGGGAATCAAACTCAGGACCTTGTGCTTGCCAGGCAGGCATCATGCCACTGAGCTATACCCCCAGCTCTACTGTCAAACTTTGTTTGTTTGTTGTTTTTTTGTTTTTGTTTTTTTTCCAGTACCAGGAATCGAACTCACAATCTTGTCCTTGCCAGGCAGGTGCTGTGCCGCTGAGCTAAATCCTCAGCCCCTTACTGTGAAACTTCAATAAAAAATTTTTACATGGTGGCGCACACCTGTAATCCCAGAATTTGGGAGACTGAGGCAGGAAGACTGCGGTGAGTTCAAGGCCAGCCTGAACTATGAAGTGAGACTCTGTCTCAGACCCCCTCAAAATATGTTCTTTCACAACCCCCCACAGCTCTAATACATAAAAGAGTTCACAGAAGATAATCAGAATAAAAAAGAAGCAAAGTGAATAAATACAGCAATTTTCATTCTTCAATTTCACAAGAACAATGATCAAAAGGAAAACCTCAACTCCACTAACTGGAAAAAATTTCAGGCCTCATCTATCTTGTTTACCAATGAATCCCTTGAACCTGTTCAAATGGGTGGGGGCGCATCTAACATACGAGGGCCTTCACACTGAGCTACATCCCTGGCCAGCTCTTGCACAAACTCACTAAATTGCCCAGCTTGGCTCAAACTGCCTATTCCCCTACCTCAGCCTCCCAGAGCACTAGGATTACAGGCATGAACCACCACTCCTGGCGGTTTCCTGAGGTAATAAATAGGATAAATATTTCCTGAGGTAATAAATAGGATATAAATATTTCCTGCGGTAATAAATAGGATATACACAAAAGAACTCTCTCCTACAGTACTGGAAACAATGTATACTAGTAAAATCTTTCTGTAGGGAATATTAAGGAAACAAAAATTTTACCTACACATCATAATTCCAACAACAGAAAATTAGAAACAACTTGAATATCAACCAATAGTCAGCCAGTTAAAGAAATCATGATAACACAAATACTATGTGGAGGCTGGGCATGGTGGCAGACAGCTCTACCACCAAGCCACATGCTCATCACTTTATATTTTTTTATTCTGAGATAGGGTCTTGCTAAGTTGCCCAGGTGGGACTCACACTGGCAATCCTCCTGCCTCAGCCTCCCTCCATGGTGGGATAATAGATGTGTGCCACTGCACCTGGTGCTCACAATCATGATTCTGCCTATTTCTTATACTACATGAACTGTATCCAGCTTCACAGATTCATTCCCTGCAGCATTAAAAAAGGGAGTTTAACATCTACTATCGTAAATCTAAAACAAGTTTCCTAAAAAACAACTAAAATATTTGATTTACAGATCCATATGAAGTGTTCAAGTTTATCCTCATTACCTTGAGATTTTATTAAATCTACACCGAAATCATCGTTATGAATTCATTGCCAACTTATCTGCAATAATGTTAAATGGACCATTTCAGGAGCCAAACTGAAAATAGAATTACTGTATTTACTATTTTGTCCAAGGGAAAAAATCTTACTACTTTACTATTATTTTCTTTTTGTTTTTTTGTTTTTGTTGAGTCAGGGTCTCACTTTGTAGCCCTGGCTAGCCTCAAACTCAAGGTAATCCTCCTGTCTCAACCTCTGAAGTACTGGCATTACAGACATGTACCACCATGCCCAGCTCTTTCCTGTTCTTAAAAGTCATTATCATATACCATACCTTCTCCTCAAACCAATCATTCATGGGAATTTTATCAAAGGCTTTTGAAAAATCTAAATAATTTACATTCATCTTTCTATCACCATTTTAGTATTTACCACTTGGAAAGTTATGTTTGAATTAATTGTGATTTCCCCTTTAATGCTATTCCTCCAACTCAAAAAAAAAAAAAAAAACCAGTTGACTTTATTATCAAATTGATCTGGTCTACACATACACTACCCTACCAGAAAACTAGACACACTACACGGGAAAACTGCAAGGCTAGTATCAAAGCAGTAGTGTGATACAGAAGATAATCCACCCTAAATTCTAAAATTCAATTCCCATTTCAGTAGCAAAGACCAACCACAAAATCAGCAGTTGGAATAAACCACTACACCATACAAAAAACTTATACTTACAGTTCGATGAAACTGTGTAAAAGACTGAATCATGTAGAATCGATGCATATATACTATAGCAGTGTTGATAGTCAATTGTGAGCTAAAGTGTTCAAGTTAAGGCAATATAACTCCCAAATATAGTCTCCAGCTGCTCCCCAGAAGACCCAATGGCCAAACACGGTAGATGGCCCTAAGTGCCATTACCTCTGCAAGGCAAAGAGCAGTCTGTTTTCTTTCACTAAACTGCCAACCGGCAGCAAAATGCTTTCAACCAGCATCTCACATAAATTGAGTAAATAAACAAAAATTATTGGGATGTATGAATCAGGATGGAATATAAACTACATAAGATCTTAAATCTTTCAGTCACCTGCCTTCTACAAATCCTGCAACGAAGATTAGTCTAGACTCTCTTTAATGTGATTTAGAAAGCTGTCCCTAATCTGGCCTGTGGACACATATCTACTCTCTCTCTCACTTTCTAAATTCCAGCAATTAAATTTAGTTTCACTACAGTCTCAAGGTTGTAATCCCTGGGGCCAAAACAACTTTGAAATGATTTGATACTGGTTCACTAAAGAAAAACTGCCCCGCCCTAGCCCACGACTTTGTGCTTGCCTGTGCCTTTACCTCCAGCTCCTGGCGTTTCAAAGATAAGGTAACTCAGTGACTACACCCCACCCTTCAGCCCCCCAAAACCCTGTGAATGCCTTACTTCTAAGGAGCTCCTCAGGAGACAGTACCTAGTATAGAGATGTCACTGTCCCACGACGGCAACAACATTAGTAACACACTAACAAAAAGGCATATTAAGGATACACTGAAGCAGATTTTTAAAAAACGGCTGAATTCGCACGGACTGGATGCTTAGGAAACAAAGGTATAGCAACAGGAAACAAAATGGCAAGGGGACACCTATTTTGAAGCAAGCACACCCTTAACAAACATTGCCTGGCATGGTGACACACGCCTGTAATCCCAGCACTCGGGAGGCTGAGGCAGGAGGATCGTTGCAAGCTCGAGACCAGCCGGGGCTACAAAGTGAGCTCATAGCCGGCCTGAACTGCAGAGCAAGACCCTGTCTCAAAAAGACAAGACAAAACACAACAAAACAAACAAACATCACAGTCAGCAAGACACTTAAATGAAAGCTAAATAACCTCAAGCTGCATCTAAGGGAAAAAAAATTTTATACACATAGTTGAAAGACCACCACCATAGAATGAAAGTATTTTCGGACAAAAGCATTTTAGGGAAGAAAAGTCGCTAAACATCTTTGAACTGTAACACACACACACACACACAACCAGGGTAACTTAGGACCCACTATTCCGTAAACTATCTAAAAATTAGATCCATGGGTTTACAGTACTACAAAGCTAACCGTTCCTCTGCAATTGCGCAGAACTCGAACAAGGGCTATTACTTGAGGTCTGACGCCCAGCAGTGCGGTGGGCAGAGTGGAACGCGAGCAGTATCCACTTCACAGACAAGACGGCCAAGAAGGCGCGTGCCTTCCACAGCTAAGGGGGCGAACGTGTTCCGCACCGAGGCTGGGACACCAGCTCGTGGCCACCGTTAGAAGGCCTTCCAGCACGGAGTTTCCGGGAACCGTGCACGCATTACGGCGGGGAGGCGGCCGCCACCGACCGGATCTCCGCGAGACGCGGGTCAGGGCAGGGACGAGCCCCACGTCACTGCGCAGGAGGGACGAGGACGCTCCGCGACGACGAGGCCGGAAGCAGGTCCAGCGCCCAGCGCGGCTCGCACGGGCGGGCGGGAAGCCGGCGCCTCCCGCCC
>NW_004955500.1:7606667-7613257 GCF_000276665.1 Chinchilla lanigera
GCCGCCGCCGCCCTCCCGCCCCGGCCCGCCCGAGCCCGGGCCCGAGGCCTAGGCCGCAAGGATACACGTTGAGACGCTGTCCCATGTCCTGGAGGAGATTCGCCGCCTGCTGGCGGTAGGAAAGTTCTTTATCTGCGTCCAGGCCGAAACGGCGGGACGGGCTATTCTCCAGCTGTTCCCGGGTGAAATACCAGCGCTTGTTGTTGTTCTTCCGCTCTTCCTCCATAGTGCTTCAACCAAAAGGCAGCGGCGGCGGCTGCAAGCGCTTCACAGCGTCACCCCGGCGGCGACACACATCCGCTGTGCGGAGGCAACCGCGACGTGACGAACTTCCGCTCAGCGGAGAGGCACGCTTCCGCCGAGGGAGCGAAAAAATCAAAGCGCCTGCTTCGGGGTGGCCCTCGCGACGCCCGGTAGCCCAGGTAACAGCCAGTCTGGGACCAGGAAGGACCTTGAGGCGAGGACGCGCGCGCCGGTCATGTGACCGTTGAGAGGTCGGGCGAAATTACAAGTTCTCGTTCAAAACCCGCGTTTCTCCCCGCGAGAACTGGGCCGAGCGTTCGCGCCCCGGGCTGAGCCGCGCGGCCGCTGGTGTAAGTGCTCGAGGCGCGCGCCCAGGCGCCGCTCGGCGGCTGCGGAGCGAGCTCCGTTTGTGGTGGAGGCAGCGGCGGGAAATGAGGCCGCGGAGAGCCTGAGAGAGGAGATACGTGAGACGTTCAGAAAACCGAAGAGTGACCGAAGACCGTGGCCCCGGCCTCTGTCGAGACGGAGCGGCACTGTCCAGAAAGTCGCTGCCCGGCGTGCCGCCAGCGCCCTCTCCGTGTCTCGGTGTGGAGAACCAGCTTCATAGAGTGAAGCTCATTCGGTGCTCCGCCCGGCCCAAGCGCCATACGACGCTTAGTACGCTGTTTCGTTTAATCGGAACGAGGCCCGGAGGAAGTTCTATGCATTTTTCGGTACCGGGAATTGAACCCAGGGCTTTGCGCGCGGAACTGCTGTACATCCCCAGCTCTTTATGTTTAGACAGTCTCGCCAGACGGCTGAAGTGCGTAGGCTTCAGTCGCCCGGGGCCTCGGAGACGCCACACGCCCCGCAGGAGGTGATAATACTTCGGCCCTGTTTGCGCATGGTGAACATCAGCGTCCCTCACGTGCAGTCTGTGAGTTCAGGCCTCTGTCAGGTTGTATCCCAGCTTCGAGCCAGGCCTTCCTCTAATCCCAGCAACCTGGAACGCTAAAGCAGGATTGTAAATGCTAGCTCACCCGAGGGAGTTTAGTGACTTGGCGGGCTCCTGTCTCAAAGAAAAAAATAATTTTAAAAGGACTGGGAATGTGTCTCGGTGAAAAAGCCCCGGGTTCAATCCCCAGTGCCAGAAAGAAAAGTTGTAACCCCGTCCATCTAATAGCTGTTTGATCCTGGGCAAGGCGTTAACCTCTCTTGGCTGGGCGTGGTGGCGCACGCCTGTAATCCCAGCATTTGGGAGGCTGAGGCAAGAGGATCGTTGTGAGTTCGCAGACCAGCCTAGGCTACTAAGTGAGCTCAAGGACAGCCTGAATTGCGCAGCTAGACCCTGTCTCAAAAAGACCAAAAAAAAAAAAAAAAAAGACGTTAATCTCTGAGCCTCTTGTATAAGATGTGCGTGATTATTAGTACCTACATTGTAGTTTGAAATGAAGCAAGTGAAAATGTAATGAGTAGGAAGCATTTATAATAGTTCTTGGTACTTAATGAAACATTCTGTAGATCTTATTATCAAAAAAAAAAATTTTTTTTTAACATTCTATTGAAATTGAAGACCAAGCCAGTGCCTTCATTTTTGTATCCCTGTGTGCTAGGGATACAAGATAGCACAGATCTAACCATGGTAAACACTAAGTCTTCATCAGATAAATATTCACAATATCTGTTTGTTTTGTTTTTGTTTTTGTTTTTTTGAGACAGCGTCTCACTGTGTAGTCCAGGCTGGCCTTTACTTCATGGGGTTCCTCCTGCCTCAGCCTCCTAAGAGCTGAAATTACTTGTGTGTGCCAATACACCTAGCTAAGTGTAGGTTTTTAAATTTGTTTTTGTGATGCTGAGAATTGAATCCAGGGCCTCACACATACTAGGCAAGACCTCTCCCACTGAACCACATCCTTAGCCCCAAGTGTTGATTTTAAAGTCAAACATAATTCCATTATTGTTGCCATTCTAGCGAACTGGATTCTTTGTTTTCAAGGACTACTCTCAGCTTACCTTGTTTAATTTGGGTAAATTTGAATAGTGGAATTCTTAGTCTTCTGTGTTTAATAGTTTGGGTTTTGTCATTGCTAACTTGGTGTGTTTGATTCTGATTCACCCTCAAAAATGTTTCTTTTCAGATCCTTCTCCGTGATACACGGCCTACAATTAGTATGGCTCCTTTTGACGCTGTAGAAATTGAGGTTCAGAAAGGTCGAAATGACTTCAGGTTATGAGGTAAAAGACTTACCATTTTAAACTTCCATCACAAAATTTTTTCTCTTAGTAAAACAAGTACTTTTTCAGTTAATTATGTATGTTGCTTTTTTTATTATTATTTATGTACTTATTTATTTTGGAGTTAGAATACAGGGCCTCCCACACACTGACCATATTCACTACTACTTAGCTACACCATCACCCCCTTTAATTTTTTGTAGTACTGGGGATTGAACCCAGGGCCTTCACACTGAGCTTCATCTCCATCCCTTTTTTATTTTTGCTTTTTAAACAGGGTCTGGCTAAGTTACCAAGTCGCCCAGGCTGGGGTCAAACTTGAGATCCTCCAACCTCAGCCTGGGATTGGAGGTGCCTGTCACCATGCCTAGCAATAATGTTTTTAAATAGCCAGAATTATTTCTTCTTGATCTGTCTTGCCTAATCCTCTGACCTGTGTTTGATTCTCTACTTAATCTCTTGGATTAATAATGACTCCATGTTCAATTTTCTATCTCAACTGATTGTGCTACTCTTCCAGGAGAAAATTCTGGTATCTGTCAGGCTTAAGGCAATGCAACTATGAGCCATGGTTTGCTCCCCTGACACACAGAAGAGGGAGAACTGTGTAAATGAGAATAAGGAAATGTTCTTTAAAGATATAATTGTTTCAAAGTAGCAAACAATGATAACATAATTATTAATTATTAAACACATATTTGAGGGGATTCTGTATTTTTTTTTTTTTTTTGTGGTGGTTTGGTTTGGTTTTTGAGACAGAGCCCCGTCAAGTAGTTCAGGCTGGCCTGAACTCACTAGGTAGCCAGGCTCACCTCAAATTCACTGTCATCCTCCTGCCTTAGCCTCTGAAGTGTGGAATTATAGGCATATGCCACCAGACACAGATCTAAATACATGAGTTTTTGAGGCAGGCCTAGATTCAAATACCAGATACCCCTCCTCCAAACCATCGTAAGCATTTGTAAGTGCTTTATTTAGTAGCGTCAACTGTATTCATGTTGTTGTACAAGTGATCTTAAAATTTTTCTTCTTGTAAAATAAACTTCGTGTTGAATGGCTTCCCAATTTGCTATTCTCCCAACCCCTAGCAATTACCATTCTACTTTCTGTTTCTTTGGCTTTGAGTACTTTAAATGCCTCATATAAATGGAATCATAGAATTTGTCTTTTTGTGATTGGTTTATTTTACTTAGTATAATATCCTAAAAAAATCCCATATCCATTAGCTAGAATGGTCTTGAATGTCATTCTTTTTTTTTGTTTTGTTCTGTTCTGTTCTGTTTTTTTTTGAGACAGGGCCCTGCTAGGTAGCCCAGCTGGCCTCAAACTCCCAGGAATCCTCCTCCATCAGCCTCTTGAGTGCTGGGATTACAGGCATGCATCACCATGCCTAGCAGTAGGGGAAACATTTATGAACATGGCTGCTATAGGAAGAACCTGGGATAACCAGCAAATTGAAGAAGAGTATGGAATTTGCCAGATAAACCTAAGAAATGAAGAGGTAGAGCAGTATATCCATATAAAGCTTTGAATCAACATGAAGAAATATTCCTTTGGCCTCCAGATGCTAATGTGAACATGAAACAAACTGGTTTAAAACCAGCTGAAAACCTTGTAGAAAGCCCCTGACTAGTCATTATCACTAAATAGGCTCATCAGAGTTCACACTGGATTGAAACCACATGAGTATTTGGGATTTGAAGAGAAGCTGCATAAATGTAGTGAGCATAGAAGATCCTGCAGTGATTTCTAGTCCCTTCAGAAACATGCAGAGACTATGGCTAGAGACAAAACACTGTGAATATGAGCAACTTAGGAAAACCTACTCTGATTTTAGTGAGAGAACTCATCCTAGAGAAGACCTTTGTATGTAAGAGAAGTGTGACGGCCTCCAACATACCGAGTGATGTTCAAATCCATGAAAGAAATTACAGTGGAGGGAATACATGTATATATATAGATAAGCAATGCAGGAAAGTTTTTATTTCTTCTTGCTATATTCAAATACATGAAAGAAGACATGCTGGAGAGAAATCCTGTGTATCTAAGGAATGTGGGAAAGCAGTAGCTCACAGTAATTTGTTTCACAGACATGAAAGAATTCACAGTGGGGAGAAACCTTATGTATGTAAGCAATATAGGAGAGCTTTGAGAATACAGTCATCGTCAAGCATTTGAAAGAACTTACATTGGGGAGAAATCCTGTGTGTGTAAGTAATGTGGGAAGAGCATTCAGTATATACAACTATTCTCAAAGATATGGAAAAAAATCACGTTAGTGAGAAACCCTATGTATGTGGGAAAGCATTCAGCAAATGCAGCCAGTATGAAATATATGAAAGAAGTCACACCGGTAAGAAATCCTACATGTGTAAGCAGTGTGAGAAAGGATTGCTCCTAATGCTTCATTTTGTAGACATAGAAGATCTCACAGTGGAGAGTAACCCTATGTATCTATGCAATGTGGGAAAGCATTCGACAGATACAGTGTCAAATACATGAAAGAATTCACACTGAGGAACAACCCTAGGTAAGTAAGCAGTGTGGAAAAGGATTAGCTACTACATTTTATAGACAGAAATATTCACACCTGGCAGAAATTATGTATGTGTAAGCAACGTGGGAAAGCTTTTGGTATAAACAAGTATTGTCAAATACTTCTAGATTGGCAAATGTTCTCTTTCATATCCTGACAAGTATACCTGCATATATCTCAACATAATTGTGTATTATATAAAGTACATAATTTTACCTGTTTTTCTTTCATATTGCAGTCAATGTTATCATTTACATAAAATGTATTCTTACCGTCAAAGAAATATTTAGAAAAATGATCTGCCCTTCACAGCACTCCCTAATTCCATATCTAGTTGAAATCATCTATGTTGTGTTAGCCGGGCGTGGTGGCACACACCCTCTGGAGGCTGAGGCAGGAAGATTGTTGTGAGTTCAAGGCCAGCCTGGGCTACTGTCTTGATTACTTTTTTCTCGGTGCTGGGACAAAATACCTGACACCCAAAATTAAGGAAGGAAAGGTTTATTTCGCTTACAGTTTGTGGAAGTTTCAGTCCGTACTTGGAAGATTATAAGGCAGAGTGGCACATGGCAGAGAGCTAGCTCAGGGCAGTAGAACACAGCTAAGCCGCAAGCACACACCAGGGCAAGTGGGGGAGGAATGTCCTCAAGCACTCTTTTCCTCTCCCTTACATATGCAAACTGTCCACCCCAGGGCTGGTGTAACTCTCATACCCATAATAATCAAACTCTAAAAGCCTGCCCCGTGGTCGCATGAGGCTTTGGAGGGGACACACAGACATAAACCATAACAGCTACAAAGTGAGCTCAAGGCCAACCTGAACTGCATAGCAAGACCCTGTCTCAAAAAGACAAAAAACAAAACAGCAATGTTGTGTTAGTCACATGAACAGTCAGATTTCCAAAAGAAAAAATGTATACATATGTAGATGTATATCAGTTCTTTATAAAATTTGCTGGTATAAAGATTCTATATAGCATACAATTTATATAAATAAAACATGTAATCATCTTCTACCATAAGTTTTCTATAGCAAACTGATTTTTTTTTTCTTTTTTTGTCTTTTTGAGACAGAGTCTCACTATGTGTTCAGGATGGCCTTGAGCTCACTTTGTAGCCCAGGCTGGTCTCAAACTCTCAACGATCCTCCTGCCTCAGCCTCCTGAGTGCTGGAATTACAGGCATGTGTCACCACGCCCGGTTTGCGAACTAATTCTTAAACCAAATACTTTCTTTGAATTTGGCCAAATTCTTTTCTGTAGTATTGGGATTCAACCCACAGCCTTCATCCTGAGATGTATCCCCTAGCCCTTTTTTAATTTTGAGATAGGATCTTACTAGGTTGGGGTTGAAATTGCCTCCTCTTGCCTCAGCCTCCCATAATGCTAGAATTACAGCCATGTGCTATTGCATCTGACTTTTTGCCAAACACTGGAATCTCAAGAATCAACTTACTGTTGCATTTGACAAGCTAGTATAGCTTTTTAAAATTTTGTTTTGGTTTCTCCAGTACTGAGGGTTTGTGTGTGTATGGTTATAGTGTTGGGGATTGAAAATGGGGCCTTCACAGGAGCTACATTTCTGGCCCCTTTTTTTT
>NW_004955500.1:7613357-7614386 GCF_000276665.1 Chinchilla lanigera
TTCTGAAATCTGGGTGGAAGCCTCTTAAACCTCAGAACTCCTGCATTCTCTGTGCACCTAAAGCCAGGGCCACGTGGATGACGCCAAGGTCTGCTGCCGCCACCTGGAGCAGTAGCGAAGTTTTCCTCTCTCTTGGCCACAGGGGTCGAGTGCCTGGATCACTGGGCACTCTGAATCCAATTCTGAGGAGCCCGTTTTCTATGCTGCCGCCATTCTGGAACCTGGGGTGGCCGCCGCCGCCATTCTGGAACAGGGCACTCAGCAGCTTTTTTCTCAAAGCAAGGTCTTTCACCTTTGCAGTTTTGAGGCTGCAAAGGGTGGAGACTTGCTGCTTCTTGTGATGCCCTCAGGCCATCTTTTCTATTCTCCTGTTCCTTCCTCAGCTCCACCTTTGTAGTCCACAGCTTCACTGGAGCTTTCTCTCTGGCCAGACTCACATTTTAAATTATCCTGCTGGGCTCTTCGTTCTTGATTCTCAATATAAATCTGGCTAAAAGCTCCCAACAATGGCCAAGCCACTGCCCCAACGTTCGGGTGCCTTGAAATTTCTTTTGCCAGATTAATCAGTCCGCTGCCGCCCTTAATCTCAGTCTTAGGCAAAGTCTCTGGACATGAGCAAAATGCAGACAAACTTTCTGCCAAGCCATAACACACATCATCTGGAGTCCAACAACCAATGCAGTCCTTCTTCCCAGCAGAAACCTCCTGAACCCGATCTTTACCGGCAAGATTTCTATCAGCTTTCTGGTCTTCTGAGCTCTGACCAGAATCTCCCAAACAGAACAGCCGAAGGTGTTCTAGCCCTTCTCTTTCAGGCGACAACTCCAAACCTTTCCAAACACTTCCCACAAGCCATTTCCAAAGGCTCTTGAACCACATGGTCAGGTATAGTCACAGCAATGACACCACTCCTCTGGTACCAAATTCTATCTTGGTTACTTTTTTCTCGTTGCTGGGACAAAATACCTGACGCCCAAAATTAAGGAAGAAAAGGTTTATTTCGCTTACAGTTTGTGGAAGTTTCAGTCC
>NW_004955500.1:7615527-7654639 GCF_000276665.1 Chinchilla lanigera
TTTTTTTGGTTTTTCTCCGGTACTGGGAACCGAACTCATGACCTTGCGCTTGCCAGGCAGGCGCTTTTGCCGCTGAGCTAAATCCCCAGCCCCTCTGGCCCCTTTTTAAATTTGTATTTCAAGACAAGATCTCTCTACGTTAAGTTGCCCAGGTTGAGCTCAAACTTGTGATCTTTCTTCCTCAGCCTTCTAGAATGTCAGGATAATAGCATGTGGCACCACACTTGGCTGAGTGAGTATACTTTTGACTAGGTTTGGGTTTTTTGTTTGTTTGTTTGTTTGTTTTTGTGTGACAGGATCTTGCCAGGTAGTCCAGGCCGACCTCAAACTCACTATGTAGCCCAGGCTGACCTTGAACTCATGGGGATCCTCCTGCTGGAGCCTCCCAAGCACTGATATTACAGGCATGTGCCACCATGCTGGGCTTTTTTGGATTTTTGAGACAAGTTCTCGCTGTAGTTCAGCAGCCTGGCTTTGAATTCACTATGTAGCCCAGGCTGGCCTCGAACTCACAGTAATTTTCCAGCTTCAGCCTCCCAAGACCTTGGGTTATAGGCATCTGCCAGCATGCCTAGCTGTGAGTATATTTTTTAATGTTGGTTGATATTTTCATTTGCCTTAGTAAGAGGAAAGTGAAACAGTGCAACTTAGGTTAGAACTTCACTCCTTTGTTGATGGCTTGAGCGACATCTTTGTTGAATTTGATAATAGTTTTTGGTTTTTGGGGGTTTTTTTTTTTCTTTTGGTACCAGGAATTGAACTCATGACCTTGCGCTTGCCAGGCAGGCACTGTGCCACTGAGCTAAATCCCCACCCCCGATAATAGTTTTTTAATATTGTAAGAATATTTCAACTTTTTTGTGCTATTGACAATGTAATGTCTGTAGGTATGATGCACTTTTAATCTGCATTATTAACATTTTCTCTACTTCCTTAACTCTGGACATTCAACAAAATGAATAAATCCAGTTTTGTTAAACATTTGCCAGTTTCTGTGGTGAAAAGTCACCATGGCTAATTTTAAGCTACTAGTACAACACTGCTGATTTTGAAATTGAGAAGAGGTGCACACCATCACATAATAGTTTCCCTAGACAAATACAACTGATGAGGCCTTCCAGTTTCCAGTCTGATCTGTAAACATTAGAAGTCATCACACCTAGGCCGAGGAGATAGCTCAGTGGCAGAGTACTTGCCTAGCATGTACAAGGCCCTGGGTTCTAACCAAACAACAAGAAAAAAGCCAAGCAAACTGAAATTTAACAATTTCTCTTGTACTCATCAGAGAAATGAATTCATAGAACAAACCCCCACCACAAAAAACTGGAGAAACAGGCTCCTAAGTGAAATCAGAACAGGAAAACAGAAAATCATGATTTAATGAGAGCAAAAAATACAACAGGAACTGGCAACTGGTAGAAATACTGATAAACGGTTGACTAATTGCTGAAGACTATAAATGGATTAGTTTTGTTTGTTTGTTTTTGAGACAGGGTCTGTTTTGGTTAGGCTGGCCTTGAACTCACTGTGTAGTCCAGGCTGGCCTCAAATCACACAGTCCTCCTACTTCAGCCTCCCTAGTGCTGGGATTATAGGTGTTTTTAAAAACTCTTGAAGACACATTTTTAAGGGCTCTCTCACATTTTTGAGAATTTATCTTAAGGAGTCCCACGAGATTCTCACTATGAAGACTTTAGAAAAGAATCCTCTGTGCTTCAAGCAGGAACAGGACAAAAGCTTTTTTTGAATTAACACCCAGAGCATTCTGTTCATAACAAGGGTCTGTACTCAAGGGAGAAATTTTAGAGAGTTGGGCTTTACCAGAGTCTAACCAGTGTGGGAAAAAGGAAATAACCAACTTCAGACTCTTTTAGCTTTCCTGTTTCTCTATGATGGTGGTGGTGAGGGCACTAGACACCTGGCAAAAAGTCACAGCCCAGTGGTACAAAGGCTCAATGAAAGATGGAAACTTAATAAGAAGAATTGTGAAATGCTCTTCTCAGACCCCCAGTCTTATAACTACGTCAGTAAGGCCCCTGTATACTAACGGGATTACAAGTGAAAGAACTGCAGACTCCAGACCCTATTTAAGAAGGACAGCAGGAAAGACAAAACAAGGACCTGAGGAAAATGTTAGCCTGACACCTATCACAATAGGAAACAGTAAACTAGCCTAATTCCAACCATATAAATATAAAACACATGCTTTACCTAATATGTCATGTCTGACTTTCAGTAAAAAAGAATTACAAGGCATGCTAAAAGGCAAAAAGCATAATCCAAAGAGACAAAGCAAGCACCAGAACCAGACTCACATATGGCAGAAATTTTGGAATTAACAAACTGAGAATTTAAATAATATGTTGAAGACTCTAATGGAAGAAATGGGCAACATGCAAAAACAGATTGGTGATATAAGCAGACAGATGAAAATTAAGAACTAAAAGGAAAATCTAGAGATCAACATCTCCAACACAAATGAATGCTTTTGGTGGGCTCATCAGAAGACTGGTTGGATTTCCAGGAAGGTGGCAGAGTGGTGAACAGCAGAGAAACAGCCTCTCTGAGATTTGGCATCCAGATGCTGGAATACAGAGTGGGAGGAAGAGAAGGAGGCAAGTGGATCCCCGCCCACCATCAAAGATCTGAAGCAAGAATTGAAGCCTGCAGGGAGAGCAAAGTGAAAGACCTCAACACAGAAGGAGGTGGTGGCAAGCCCTGCTATCTCCCTGAGCCCTGGGGAGCAGTGGCTCAAACACGGTGACTGCTGGAGACCCCAGAGGCTTCCGTGGAGAAATGTACCAGGGGAACGTCACAGTGTGAACACAGCAGACTGCAGCAGGGCGTGAGTTATTCAGATTCAGACAACTAGGAGGAGGCGGTTGGCTGTAGCCATCTTGGAGAGGGAATCAACTGAGCTCAGAACTTAGAGCAGCTGCAGGCTGGCGCCATCTAGTGGCTCCCAGTGTCAAGGTAAGGCAGAACCGAGTTCAAGTCGGCAGGAGGTCAAGGAGCTGCGTTTAAACCAGCAGGAGGCACATGAAGTATTATAGGATGAACAAATCAGGTTCCAGGCTTACAGCCAGAAACCAACCTGAACTTCAGGAGAACTAAAGGTTCAGGCTTGCTGGGATTAATCAACACAGATCTGGGCTCTGTCTGCCCACCCTGTCTACCAGTGACAGCAGAAACAGGCACTGAACTGGACTTTTTTTTTTTTTTTTCTTGTTTTTTGCTTTGTTTTTCTTGATTGTTTGTTCTTATTTTTATATAAGTATGAATGTTGTTTCTGGTATTTTTGGTGGTGGTCTTATTTTTATTTCTTCCTTCTCTCTTTCCCTCCTGTCTTCACCATTTTCCCAAAGTTCACATAATCTTCCTTTGACCTCCAGCCTTGCTTCTAATCTCTTTTATATTTCTCTACTTTTCCCCCTAACCCTTTTTAAATTTTCTCGCCTGAGAATAAAATCACCATACTGAAGGCATATTTACTGTGTACAGTTTTCAGGTTTGTTTTAGATTTTGTTATATAACTACAAATACAGTTCACAGTTAAAGGTGGCAAATTAATAGTTACCAGTTTGTCATTTTCTAGGCTGTGTTTGATGCTGTTGTTACTGTTGATTGTACTACATTAGCCAAGGTGACATAATTGTTCTAATCAGTTGTTCTTCCTGGTATGCCAAGACTAAGATTAAGATTGCCTAAGGGTCATAAAAAACTATAGACCAGTGCCTAAGAACCAGGGGCTGGGCCAAATAGCAGTTTCTCATCCCCAATAAATTGAGGAGGTAGTATCTTACAACAAGCTTAAAACTCAAAAGCCGAAATAAAAAAAAAAACTTTAAAAGATTAAAAAAAAAAACCACCTCAAAAACCAGCTATACCTGGAAGACATCTCTGAGAAGTAGTTATTTCCTAAGGATTCTTAATACTAGCAGTAAAGCTACCTGCCATAAGCAATTCACAAACATCAACCCAGGAATTAAACTAAAAAAAAAAAAAAAGAAATGGAAAAGGAGAAGACACTTAAGCCAGATGCAACTCCAGACTTCCAGCTCACCAAAGGCAAACCCCAGGGGCCAATGAGGTAGAACAAGTAGAAAGCCACCCACCTGGACTTTCTGAAGTAGTAACAGTGGAAGTAACAAAGCAGATGAATGAGGCAGGATATGGTGGCACATGCCTATAATCTCAGCATTTGGGAGGCTGAGGCAGGAGGATTGCCATGAGTTTGAGATGGCTTGGGCTACACATAATGAACTCAAGGCCAGCATGAACTATACAGTGAGACCCTGTTCCCCACCAAAAAAAAAAAAAAAAAAAAAGCAGATGAGTAAGGCTCTAGAAAAAGTAAAATCAGAAATAATCTCTCAGATAACTACAGAGATGGTGACCATAATAAAAGATATAGTTAGTGACTCTAGAGCAGATAGAGATCAACAGGCTAGTTGTCTTGGTTACTTTTCTTTCATTGCTGTGACAAAATACCTGACACCCAAAATTAAGGAAGGAAAGGTTTATTTCACTTACAGTTTGTGGAGGTTTCAGTCCATACTTGGCAGATTATAAGGCAGAGTGGCACATGACAGAGGGCTACAGCTCATGGCGGCAGAACACAGCAAAAGCAACAAGCACTAAAAGGGAGGAATGGCCTCAAGCAGCCTCTTCCTCTCCCTTACATATGCAAACTATCCACCCCAGGGCGGGTGTAGCTCTCACACCCATAGTCAAACTCTAAAAGCCTGCCCCATGGCCGCATGAGGCTTTGGGGGGACACACAGACACAAACCATAACACTGGTTATAACTAAGGAAAGAATCAGCTGGCTTGAATATATGTCAGCAGAGCTGGGTATGGGGCTGTGTGCCTGTAATCCCAGTACGAGTGGAGGCCAAGGCAGGAGGACCTCAGATTCAAGCCTAGTCGGCAACTTAGTGACTTAACGAGGCCCTGTCTCAAAAACAAACAAAAACCTGACCCTAAACAATTTAGCAACCCGCAGGACTGAAATAAAAAAAGAAGAAAGGAAAAAGAAAATATGTCAGCATGTTCCCAAACAGTTAAAAAAAGACGGCTGAGAATATAGCTTAGAGGTAGGGCATTTGTTTGCCTAACAAATGGTAAAAGATCTTGGTTTGATCTCTAGCACTGCCAAAAAAGGAAAAAAGAATGAAAAAACAGAACTTGAAGAAAGAAAAACAGCAGACTATCTGTATACAATAAAAATCAATAAACTTATGATTATAGATAGTAGTAAAATAATTAGAAAGCAATAAGTTTTTAGTATTTTAATCTAATTGCCTTTGTTCTTCATAAAATGATCAATTTTAAGTTTTGATAATTTAGTTTTTAATGACTGAACAAGTGACACAAAATTAATGAAATTTAATAAGCTCTCAAAAGTCAGCATTGTTTGGCACACTGCTGATGAAATAAAGATTCACTGGAAGTATGATCCTTCAGATTTCATTATGTGCTGAACACCACTGAGAAAATTTGCAAATATTATTTAATTCTTACAATTATGATATTGTCATCACCTTTTTTTTTTGGTACCGGGAATCGAACTCATGACCTCAGGCTTGCCAGGCAAGCACTTACGCCACTCAGCTATATCCCCAGCCCATCACTACCATTTTTTAAAGTCAAAAACTAAAATCAGAGTTAATCTAGGCAAAGTCAACACCTGGTATGTGGCAAAACTGACATCTGAGCCTCTTCTCAGTGCTTTCTCAAGCTCACAGCAGGAAACTGGGTGAAGAGAAAGATCACTGGCCCTTCATTCCTCCTTTTCTTGAAATCATTTAGCCCAGTCCCATTCCATTCCCACTGTGAACCCATAAGCCCTCGTTAGATAAAGGCAGTGTCAGTGATGTTCATTCTTCAGGACATTGCCATGGTTACCAAACACAGTCCAGCCTGGACATTCCAGAAGATGAAAGGGAGAAGCAGAGATGGCCTTCTTCAACTTGTATCTACTGGGATATCAAAATTCCTTTCGGAACAAAAAAAGGGATGGAACTGAAGAAACAAGTAAGAGAAATGTATCTTTCTTAGCTACTTACTGGCCATTTCCTTTCCTCCCATGGGTTAGAGATTTATCGACAAAGATCAGGTTTGCCCTGGTTAAAATTATGGAATAAGTACAACAGTTGTCATTCAGCTTTACTCTTCTGTTTGTTTGTTTGTTTTGGGGTTTTGAGACAGGGTCTCACTGTGTAGCACAGACTAGCCTCAAACTCCAGGGCAGGAGAAGTAGTACTGAGAATCTCACCTCTGAAGATCCTGACTTTTCACTTAATTATGTCTTTAGTCTAGTACCATGTGCCAGCCCTCCAGTAAGTCCTGTCCAGGGACAGTGCCTCCAAGGTTCATTTCCATCAGAAAAAATTTTCATTTCCTTATAGGGCAGGGTGGTTTGTCTGATTGTTCCTAATGCTCTAGACAGATTTCCAGTAAGCTCTTTCTTCGGGCGTATTCCTCACTCCTATTTTCTGTGGTCCCTGCTACATTCTGAGTCGCTTATATGAATTAGCTCAATTCTAGATGTGTCTTCTATTACAGATCTCAGGTAAAATCTGTATTTGTCCAGTTAGTTGTCATGCTTGTAGTCCACTTTCCATTTTCCAGAAGATATTTCTACTGAAATATCTCACTGCTGTTCTATCCTTTGCCCTTGAAGGTTCATGCTACTGTGACAGTAACATCATTTTAGCACATTGGAGAGGAAGAAGAAATAAATTAACATTGTTAACCCATCATTTTTTAAAAGGTTTATTGATGATGTAATGCCAAATTACAAAAGTTTTAAGACTAAAAAAAAAAAAAAAAAAGACTGCCACAAGGAAATTCCCTATGCCCTTTACCCGTAATAACCAATTGTTAGTGTTTTACAGTTCTTTCTTTGGTTTGTCTCTTATCTGTTTTTCTAATATCTATTTTTTCCTCAGTTAGTTGAGAATACATTGGTCATATTACATCCTTTTACTCCTAAATATTTCCATTTGCATTTCCTAAGAACAACAACCCATAGTACAGGAATTAATTTAGTAAATTTTAATATTAACAAACTATTACTGTCTATAATCCATGTTCTGATTTTGCCAACTGTTCCATTAATATTCTTCACAGCAAAAAACTCCCTGCCAGG
The DNA here is from genome assembly GCF_000276665.1 of Chinchilla lanigera. Classification (NCBI taxonomy): domain Eukaryota; kingdom Metazoa; phylum Chordata; class Mammalia; order Rodentia; family Chinchillidae; genus Chinchilla; species Chinchilla lanigera. The sequence continues at coordinate 7,622,681 of NW_004955500.1, forward strand.
ATCAAGGGCTGCATTTACTGACTGCAGCTCTTTACTCTGCTTTGATTTGGAGCAGCTTTTCTGCCTTTGTCTCATGGTACTGACATTTTTGTAATAACACAGTCAAGATACTGTGTGGAGTGTTCCTTAACTTGAGTTTGTCTAATGTTGCTCCTGGTGGGATCTGTTCAAGCATTTTTGGAATAAATCACATTGTATCTTCAGGCCAGCATATCAAGAGGCTCATTGTGATCTTATTTCTGTCACATTATTGGTGATGTTAACTTGGACCATTTAAGTTAGTGTGCTAGTTTTCTTCACAGTCAAGTTCACATTTTCCTTTTGTAATTAATAATTATTTCTGGGATGATACTTTGAAAAGATATATAAATGTTATAAATATTTTGTTTGTTTTGTTCAGGCAGGGTCTCACTACATAGTCCAGGCTAGCCTTGAACTCACTAGGTAGCTCAAACTACCCTCAAAATGGTGGTGTTCCTCCTGCCTCAGCCTCTCAAATGCTGGAATTACAGGCATTTACCACCATGCCTGGCTGCAAATATCCTATTCTTCATCAAACTTTAACCCACTAGTTTTAGCATCCCTTAGGGGTTCTGTATGAATCAGTTGTTTTCATGATAGTTGCAAAGTGGGGATTTTCTAACTGTAATCCATTTTAACTCAAAGTTTACATCAGTGTTTAAATGACCCATCTTTATTGAATTCTTCCAAAATGTTCAACTTAGTTTTTATAGAAATCAATGATTTTTTCATACATACTTTATTAGTTTAAATAATATTTCACAAAATTACAAATTTGCAGTAAAAGTAAAATCACAATAAATTGTTTGGAAAGAAGAAATGACAGCAGACTTGATTAAGCATGCAATCAACTGTGAGACCAGAGTATGCAGTATGCTAGAACTAGCTCTCACCTGCAGTGGGAGTGTTACAGGCACGCTTAAATTGTCTTCAGAAGAAATGAAGATCACATTAATCCTGCAAGCCTAGTAAATGCAAAGATTTTTAGAAGAACTTCTGTTATATGTAATTTTGAGATGTTCATTAACGTTCTTTTTTTGTTTTGTTTTGTTTCCGGTACCGGGAATCAAACTCATGACCTTGTGCTTGCCAGGCAGGCACTGTGCCGCTGAACTAAATCCCCAGCCCCTAATGTTCTTTAATACATCAAGAAACTAGGTCATCTTAATTACTAATAAAAACTTAAATGCCTTGTTCTGAACCAAGATGGAGACTCCTAAATATTTACCAAATTCAATATGTGAGTCAGGAGGCACAATAGAGGAAAATGTCAGATCCCTTTCCAGGCACAATTTAGATTTTTAGCATTCCTTGAAATATCACCCAAAGATAATAGTACATGCCAAAATTAACAAGGTATCCTAAAATTCAGATGGAAATGCAAGGAAGGAAGAATAGCCATGGTAATCTTGAACAAAGACACTTCTCAGTTTAAAATGTTTTACAAAGGTATAATAATCATGACAGTATGGTACTGGCATAAGAATTGATGTATTAGCTAGGCATGGTAGTGTACACCTGTAATCCCAGCACTGGGAAAGGTGGGGCAGGAGGATTGCAGCAAATTCAAGGTCAGCCTGCATTACATAGTTCAAAGCCAGCCTGGCATACATTGCAAGATCCTGCTTCACAAAAAGGAAAGAAAAAAGGATTTTTCTGAGGCACACACTTGGAATCCCAGCACTTTGGGAGGCACACACTTGGAATCCCAGCACTTTGGGAGACTAAGGCAGGAGGACTACTGTACATTCTTTAAACATACTGGACTCTTCCCTGTCCACTGCCTCTAACAATTCAATCTGTTCCCATGCTCAAATCTTATCTGGCTCCTGAGAGGAGCCTTTAGCAGCAACTATAAAAATGAATCTATTACTGCTCACACTTTTCATTCCTAACTCTCTTACTGTCATATTTTTAAGTTATTCACAATTTTTTTAAAGGATAGGTTTTATTCAACTAAAAAGGGCCCACTCAAGCTTTTCTTATTATAGTCATAAGGAAAACTCACAGAGGTGAGTCAACACGTGTAGTCAAGTATTGTGCCAATCCCTGCCTCCTCCTTTCCTTTCTCTCCTGCTACTAAGCCAAACTAGAAAAACTAACGAGGAAGATAGAGTGTGGGGTGCATATTTTTACCCTCAACTTCAGAAATTCCATTTTACTGGGTACCCGAAGTTGTTCCGCTTAAAAGGGCTAGTTCACACTAAACAAATCCATAGTGCCTCAGTTTCCTCATCTGTAAATGGAGATCATGTCTTTTGTTGTGGAGCTAAAATAATATGTCATATACCCAAGACCTGTCATAAAACTACAGTAGATGACTAGAGGAAAAGTCAAACTGTATGAAAGTTAACTACTTATATGTGGAACATATACCATTCCTATGACTGGGATATCTTTGCCCACTGTTTAAGACATACTTTACAGGATAGCATCCCTAAAAAGCAGTATTTTTAGCTATAAGTTTCCTAAAACAAAATATGCTAGCTAGCTTCAAAGCATATTTCCTCTACGTCTTGAAAGATAACTACAACTGACCACATAGGCGCACCCCCAGCCAATAACTAGAACTCATATCCATCACTTAGCAGATTGCTGTCCCTCCCGGACTCACTCTTCCTGGCCATAACATGGACTGCTCTGTGGGTTCAGCCCAGCTTCCACTGTTTGTTCAGGACCTTGTGGCCCAGTCCCTTGAGTCCCTGGCTTTCCCTCCTGTGCTGTCCAGAGGAGCACATTCTCATATCTCTGTCTTTTCCTTTGCTAAATCTGACTTACTACCTGCTTTGAGATTTTCTCTCCTGTCCACTTTAGCTTCATACCTACACATTCCTCCTGGTCTAGGAATATCTTAATTTTAATTTCAGACAAATCCCCTCTAATCTGGCCCTTTGCTGGAGCAACTCCCTTACCTTGTTATCTGAAGACCCTTGGGCAGGCGAGACCTTACCCTAACGATAGTCCAGGTACATAGGGCACTGCTCACTGCTAGGAGTCTCACAGGTGAATCGATGGTGACGGGTGGTGGGGAAGAGAGATTATGCTGGGTTTTTTTGTGGGAGGTGTTTTGTTTCTGCTGCTTCTTGAGACACATGACCCCTCCCTGCCAGATACACTCCAGTGACTGATCTGTAGCCATAGACACACTGACCTCCAAGCTTTGTATATCCAAGTGGCTTCAGTCCAGTTTCCTTCAGTGCTAGTTACCATTATCATTCTCCTTTCCAGAAGAGTTCATTAGCAAGTCCTAAGAGTTGCTCTCACTTTCAGTTCTAAATGAATTTTTTCAAAGAAAGGCTAAACCTGAAGACTTCGTAAAAGCTTAACATGTATTTTCTTGTCTTAGTTACTTTCCTGTCATTGCTGAGACAAAATACTCAATGCCCAGAATTAAGGAAGGAAAGGTTTATTTAGCTCACAGTTTGTGGAGGTTTCAGTCCATACTCAGCTGGCTCCGCGGCAGGGTGCTGAAGGGCACCTGGTTATGGCAGCAGTAGACAGCAGAAGCAACAAGAGCAGGAGGGGAGGCGAGAAAGACACTCTTTGTGTCCCTTATATTGTATGTAGGCTGTCCACCCCAGGGCGGGTGTAGTACTCACACCCATAATCCCAGCACTGGACAATGATTCAATCACAAACCCTAGAAGCCCACCCCGTGACTGCATAGGGCTTTGGGGGTACATGTAAACACAAAAAACACATTTCCTATGTTCTCACACTCTGGTCCTGATTCTGATTCTGTCTCCCTGTCCCTGTCCCTGTCCCTGTCCCTGTCCCTGTCCCGGTCCCTGTCCGAGGAAGTAACAAGTGGTTTCCCAATCTTAGGTGGGTGTTTTCTCGGTCTCCTAGGCCCCCTGGCCTCTCTGTTGCTGCCTGGTTGGTGACCCACGTTAGGCGATGGCTGGAGATGCCACTTGTAGACTCCAGCAGAGGGCACTGAAGTTCCAGCTTTTCAAACAGGAGCACGAATGACACCATTTGGCCAAGAAAACTGGCCAGAGCTTGAGCTCCTCTGCTTTCCAAGTGGCTGAAGTACTGAAGCTACAGAATTACATCTTGGAAACAATCTGTACTGTCTTAAAACTGCTGCAGACCACCTTACCTATCTCTGTGAAGCTATAGTGGAAAACGTTTATGCTATTCATAGCCATTCTGCCAAAGCCTAGGAACTGGGCCACAAGGACGTGACTGTGTTTGTAGGCAGCAGACAGGCCGCTTTTTCCAAAGAGGCTTGGCCTTTCCCCTACTGATCTTCCCTCTGGGACTGATTTAATCCACTAGGAGTGTGACCCACAAATTCCGGCCCTCTGCTCCCACATCTGGGAGGCAGGGTTCCGCATCTGCATTGAGTTAAGGATCTCCCATCCCTGACTTAACACCCTTGACAGGACTCCCCGTCAGCTGTACACAGGGGAACCCATCATGGGGCTGGTTCTGTTAGTTCAAGTGCTTGGCCCTTCCTGGGAGCCCTGATGAGGTTATTTTGGGAGGTAGTTTAGTATGATGGGTAAAGCGTGGGCTCTGAAGCCAAGCTTCTTGAGGGTTTTTTTGAGACAGGGTCTCACTATGTAGCTCAGCTGGCATTGAACTCACTGTATAGCCCAGGCTGGCCTTGAACTCATGGTGATCCTCCTGCCTCGGCCTCCTGAGTGCTGGGATTATAGATGTGTGCCATCATGCTCAGCCTTCTTGGGTTAATTTAAATCCATGTCTGCCATATGCTTGGGCAAATAACTAAACTTCTCTGTGCCTGTAGCTCCTCTTTGTAAAGTAATACTGTACTTACTGTGTATAGTTGTGCTAAGCACATTCATTATTTGCTATTTATATTGTTAATATCTGTAGAAAATCCATGTACCCCACTTTCTGTCAGCATTAAGTCCTGCTGCTGTGTCATGTCTTACCTACTCCTTGTATTCAAAATTTTTGAACAAGCACACCACTGAGGAGACCATTTCTGGACCCGGAGGCAAAGGACATGTCCCCATATGGAAAAATGCCCTGGGGATCGGTCTGGTTCCCTGGGCTTCTGACTGCGTCCTCCCGAAGCACTGATAATCTGACTAGGAAAGACAGTGCAAAGTCTCACTCCAAACACACTGTAGCCACCTTCAGTGCATCTTAATGCTCTGGCTGATTTCAGGGGAGGAGTAATGCCCAACACTGGACGTGACCTCCTAGACAGTTACCATTTTTAAAATATATACCATAACGTTTTCTCTCAGGCTGACTTACGGATTTCTAGTCAGGGTGGAATTACTGTCCATGTAGCAACATCAACTCCAGGACAGCTGCAAACAATATGTGTGGGATATGACCACCACTGTGTCCCATGCATCTGGACTCTAACTTCAATCTAGAAGACTTCTGGGCACCATTGAAGTAGACCCATTCTAAGAATTCTTCAGCCTGAAAACACTGGGACCAAGCACCTCCAGTTCCAACAGAGCCATGGAGCCAAGCAGTGGGTAATTGAGACTCTGTGATCACTCGTGGGTCACAGGGAGGCCTGTAGTACTAAAAACTTTGCACCAGGGCCTGGGGATTTAGCTCATCGGCACAGCGCCTGCCTGGCAAGCACAAGGTCGTGAGTTCAATTCCCAGTACCGGAGAAAAAAAAACAAAAATAAATAAATAAAAATAAAAACTTTGCACCATTAATTTGGATGAGTGAAAGACCAATTCAGATATTGTCATACTACCCAGGATGTCCTCCGTAGTGCACTGAAGCATTACATGTAGTTTTACGGCAACTCCCAATTTATGGCCGAGTTGTAGAAGCAGCTATTCAGGGTACTTCCTGTCTGCTTACCAGCAAAGACCAAAGTGGTTAGGTAAAGAACCTGTTATACTACCTGCCAACAAGCTGATGGACTCAGGTTCTTTGCCACAGGACTTTGCCTTTGAAGAGCATCTACCTGGGACATTCCCCAATAGTTGTGGAATAATTATTACCCACCCCTGTCACCCTTTATCCGAGGTGCCTTCCAAACCTTCACTGCTTGGGAAAGAATATCTCCCAATTTGCCAAAAACAAGAACAAGGTATATGCCAAATAAAGAGGAAGGCGTCCGAGTGGGTGATACTGTCCAGCACACCTCTGAGTACACATCCATGTGAGATGCTGGGAGCCTGTTGCTTGGACACGAGGTAGTAAAGAACATCTTACGGTACCCTTAGGCTCAGGCAGTCTGAGGCCTTGGGACTAGATAAAGAGCTCTGTTACCTGAGCTCACAACCATAATTACTGTCAGTCTAGGTCTCCCTGCCCACTAGAAATAGGCTTTCCGCTTCCCCTCGATCTGCAGCTGTGTGTCCATGGACATCCTGCCACCCCAACCTTGCCCAAGCTTGAATGCCCACCCGTAAGTGATACTACTTCCAGTAAATGGTCCCTCATTGCTACGATCTGTGATGAAGTACCAGTCCGTCCCCTGGTTCAATCAAGGATTCCAGAACTGTATTCAAACCAGCTTTCAGTACTGCTAAGTCCCCAGCTGTACAGGGAGGGGGTTCAGATGTGCCCCACGCTCCTCAGAAATAGAACGTTAAAGGAGACTTTGGTTGGAGGGTAAAAGAGAAAAGGGACAGTTGAATGTGGGGCCAAGCCGGAAAGAAGCGGTAAAAGGAGCTGGGGAAGAACGCGGGAACCAGAAGTAGCATCCCCGCCTCTATCAGACGAGTCAGCAGTCCTCAGCGTTTCCAAGGGGAACAGCAGACACTGATCTAGTTCCTAACACTAACAAGCATCAAGTCTGCGTTGGTGGTGCAGAGAGAGCACAGCCGCCTTCCTAACAGGCGTCAGTAAGCAAACAGTTTTAAAAATCTGAACCAGTGGGAAAGAGTCATCACTGCTTCATGAAAACAAGAGAGGCACTGAGACAGGTGCAGAGCTGGATTTCATGCTGCAACAGAGACTGGCTAGAGGAGGTAAGAGAAGGAGTTTAGCCCTCCCTTGGTTTAGATGATGGGTTGGACGGACAGCCAAGAGGCAGAAATCCTGAAAGCAGCTAGACCCCTACCTCCCTTTTTATCACTCCATTGAATCTTACTCTTTGGTGTCCTAAATTTTTCTCCAATCTATCCACTCTTGTTCAAGATTCTGAAATGCAAGCCAAATCTAGCCTGTTAAAGTAGAATATAAATGTGTTAAAATAATTTTGAGAGCTACATAAAAGCCTTAGGAAGGATGGGGACCCAAACGTGGTAGATAGTAACAAGAAACAATGCTTGGGGCTGGGGGTTTAGCTCAGTGGCACAGCGTCTGCCTGGCAAGCGCAAGGCCGTGAGTTCGATTCCCAGTACCAGAAAAAAAGGAAAGAAACAATGCTCATATGGTGGTACACGCTGTAATTCCAGCACTCAGGAGGCTGAGGCAGGAGGATCGCCATGTAGCGAGACCCTGTCTCAAAAAGCGCCACCACCCCCACCCCGCAAAAGAAACAGTACTCAGATTGGGCCACAGACCTGGTCTGGCACAGACATTACTGCATTGGTGAGCACCACTAGCACTAGGACCCTGGACCCTGGATACTGCTTCAAGAAATAAGAGTCTGTTGCTGCTCCCAGTGCCCATCATTAGCAGGGAACTTCAGATGGCCGCGTTGCCTGACAACTTTTTTTGTGTGTCTTTTTGAAACAGGGTCTTACTGTGCAGTTCAGGCTGGCCTTGAGTTCACTTTGTGGCCCAGGCTGGCCTCGAACTTGGAATGATCCTCCTGCCTCAGCCTCCTGAGTGCTGGGCTTACAGGCGTGCACTACTGTGCCTGGCACAACTTCATCTTTGATTCAAAATATGGAGCAGATATGTTTAATTGGCCTAGGCAAATGTTTGTTTGTTTAGTTTGGTGTTTTGTTTTTTGAGACATCTTGCTATGTAGTCCAGGCTGGCCTCAAACTCCCTGCCATCCTCCTGCTTCAGCCCCTGGAGTGCTGGGATTACAGGCTTGTGCCACCACACCCCGCTATGTTTTGTTTTTTGCAGTACTGGAAACAACTTGGGGCTTTGCACTGAGCTACATTTCCAGCGCTTTATTTTTTGAGATAGGGTCTCACTAAACTGTCCAGGCTGGGTTCAAGCATGCAATCCTACTCCCTCACCTTCTCAGAATGTGGAGTAACAGGCATGCACCACCACATCCAGCTCCAGCCAGAAGTCTTTGTCCATGCGCCCGCTGTGAGAGAAACTGGATAAGGAGGATGTGGCCTTTTCAACCTCCACAGTGAGATACGGGTTTTGTTTCAGAAGTGACTCCCAAACATAATGAATGCTGGGTAACCAGGACTGGCCTCACTCCTTCTCCCAGAACTGCAGGCTCCAAGTCAACAGGAAACTTCCTGCTCCCTCTCTAATGCTTCTCTAACTCACTGGTCCTGCTGCCGCCAGTATTCTTCCTGAGTCTGCTAGGGCTCATGAACTCCTACTTACCTCCCAGACCGCGCTCAGATGTAACTCCTCCTTTTTGACCATTTGAAATTCTATAACATGCCAGTCTCAGGAAAGGAGTACCCACCCAGACAAGGAGCTTTCGCCTGCACTAACCCTAAATGTCAGAAATCCTGAGATCAATCAGAGGCCGCTCAAAACTGGCAAGTCCAAGAGCAAGGGGGCAGTGTGGGAGTTCCTGTACTCAGGAGGTCCTCCTGCCCTCCTCCGTCCATCACAGCGTTGGTGATTTGACCCGACACCCTGAAAATCAGATGTGAGTGGCTAGGAGGGAGCCTTGCCATGTAGCTAGTTGGCATGCAGATGAAATGAGAAGGTCAAGTACTCAGAACAGCTGTCCTCATTTCAGATCAGAAGGAACCAGTGCCCACGAGGCTTCCCCCGATTCCCTCGGAACGTGGGAATTATGCCGTCCACCAGAACAGCCACTCGAGGTACCACGCAGCTGTGCAGAAGGTGTTATTAAAGACATGTAAGTAAAAGGATGTATCAGTTTCTAATGAATGGCTGGGACATCGTGGGCCACAAGTGGGTTAGAGAAATGGGAGAATGTAGACTTGAATGGTAAATGAGCATGCTTTTGTTTTTGTTTTGAGGCAAGGTCTGACTATGTAGTGCAGGCTGGCCTTGAACTCACAGCAATCCTCCTGCCTCAGCCTCCCAAGTGTGGGGATTACAGGTGTGTGTCACCATGCCCGATGCTTTATTTTTATTTTAAATATTTTTTAGTTTTTTTGAGACCGAGTCTCGCTATGTAGCCTAGGTTGGCCTTGAACTCGCAGCAATCCTCCTGCCTGAGGAGTGCTGGGATCACAGGTATGGGCCACCACACCCCGCCCTCCTCATCATTTTAAACAAGCAGAAAGCGAGAATGTCTGCTCTATTGCTCTACTGAAGAACTATGAGGATCACACCACAACTGAAGCAGTTTAGGGAAGTAGTTTGTGTGTTATCACATATTGCACATGAGGAATGGTAGAACAAACACTAGCTTTGGAATTTGACTCGCTTGAGTTTTTTGTTTGTTTTTTGTTTTTTTGAAACAGGGTCTCCCTATGCAGTTCAGGCTGGCCTTGAGCTCACTTTGTAGCCCAGGCTGGCCTCAAACTCGCAATGATCCTCCTGCCTCAGCCTCCCGAGTGCTGGGATTACAGGCATGCACCACCACGCCTGGCTTTCACTTGAGTTTAAACTCTAAATAAATTATATGTACCTGAGACAAGATCCTTTAGGGACAAAGAGGGCAAGTTCCTCTCTTAACCCTCTAAAAATTGGAATAATACTGTTTAGCATTGTTACGAAGAAGCATGTAGGACAAACTCCTGATACATGCAGTACATTGTAGGACTCCGTGGAATTATGCTCTGTAAAGCAGGTCATTCCCAGCCAGACATGGTGGCACACACCTGCAATTCTACCACTCTGGGGGCTAACACAGGAGGATCACAAAACAAAGCCAACTAGGCTACCTAGCAAAACTCTGCCTAAAAAAACAGAATAACAAAGGCCAATCCCCAAAAGATCACAATCTGTATGCCATTTATATGATGTTCTCAAAATAACAAATTTATAGAGATGAGCAGATCATTGATTATCAAAGGCTACATAATGGCAACCCCAAGATCAGGCTGATAGAATTGTCCTGTGTCAGTATGTCAGTACCTTGGTTGTGGTAGTGTACTATGGTTTTGCAAGTTATTACCTTTTAGTGAAGCAGGTACACATGATCTCCAGGGAGTATTTCTCACAACTGTCTATGAATCTGTCTATAATTATGTTCATATTTAATTTAAAGAAACAAAAACAATTTTAGAAGCCAAAACAGGCATATGTAGGAAGAGGATATCTGATAGTTATTTCTAATACTAATTTTTAGTGCTGAGCATGTATCCCAGTGCCTTTGTGCATGGAGGGCAAAAACTCTCCTACTGAACTACATCCACAGCCCCTTCAGATCTGAGACAGGGTCTCACTAAGTGGCTTAGACTGACCTCAAACTTGCCATTCTCCTGCCTCAGCCTCCTGACAGTAAAACTTTATTTTTTCAGTAGAGATTGAACCCAGGACCTTTTCACTGAGCTATATTCCCAGTCCCTTTTTATAGTTTGAGACAGGTCTTGCTGAATCACTGAATTCCCCAGGCTGGACTCAAACTTGCAGTCCCCCACCTAAACCTCCCCAGCAGTTTTGTTTTGTTTGGGGGGTTTTATTTTTGAGACAGGACCGCACTACGTAAGAATCTAGTCTGGCCTTAAATTTACAATTGTGCTTTAGCCACCCAAGTGCTAGGATTACAGGGGGCTGTTCTTGGCTTTTTTTTTTTTTTTTTTTTGAGACAGGGTCTCACTGTCCTGCAGGCTAGCCTTGAACTCAGAGCGATTCTCCTGCCTCAGCCTTTTGAGTGCTGGGATTACAGGTGTGCACTACAATGCCCATAAGATTACAGGTGTGAACAGGTAAGCCATAATTCTAAGTATTATGAATATATGAATTTTATACACTGGTAGAATTAGATTCATACAAATAATTAAAGTTACTGGGCATGGCAGTGCATGCATGTGGTGACTAAGGCAGGAGGATCGCCATGAGTTCAAGGCCAGCCTGAGTTACATAAGCAAGTTCAAGGCCAGCCTGCACTATATATCAAGACCCTGTCTCAAAACAAAGTATGTATATGTGTGTGTGTGTGTGTGTGTGTGTGATGTGGGAATTGAACCCAGGGCCTCTGCATGCTAGGCAAGCACTCCACCATTAAGCTACACACCTTCAGTCCCTGAAAATTTATATATATATTTTTTGGTCTTTTTGAGGCAGGGTCTTGCTGTGCAGTTCAGACTGACCTTGAGCTCACTTTGTAGCCCAGGCTGGCCTCGAGATATATATATAATTTTTTTTTTTTTTTTGGTTTTGGTTTTGGTTTTTCTCCGGTACCAGGAACTGAACTCATGACCTTGCGCTTGCCAGGCAGGTGTTTTGCCGCTGAGCTAAATCCCCAGTCCCTGGCCTCGATATATTTTAACAAGTTGATAACCCTGGGTTTGGTGATACATGCCTGTAACCCCAGCACTTCAGGGGGCTGGGGAGGCTGGTGCTGAGGCAGAAGGATCATGGCTGCATTGCAAATTGAAGACCAGTCTGAACTGCATAGTGAAACCCTGTGTCTGAAAAGAAAGCTAGTCACACCTGTAGTCCCAGCACTTGGGAGGCTGAGGCAGGAAGACTGCCATGAGTTTAAGGCCAGCCCACATGACACAGTGAGACCCTGTCTCAAAAAAAAAAAAATAGCTAGTAACTTTTGGAGATTTATCTGGAACGGGCAGAGGAATGCATTATTTATTTCAGAGAGGAAAGCAAGGAATAAGAATGATTAAGACAGGAGAAAAGGAAAAGTAATGAATTGGTAGACCCCCATTTTGTATGTTTTCTAAGTGAGCTGACCACTTGTTTTTCTTCCGTCCTGGCCCCTGGGAAGCTCTCTAGCATAGGAAGTCGCAAGGCTAATTCATCTGACTGCGCAGGGTGTGAGACGCTGGAATCCAGAAGTTAGGCAGGGTGTGGTGACCACATTCCCAGGACCTCTCAGTACCTGGTCGGGCCCAGTTGGTAGGCTGGACTTTGGCTGCCCAGAGCAAGAGTGAGCAGTGAATGTGAAGAAATTCAGATAACCTGCCTTTGCCCCAACCTGCTCAGTCCCCAATCAGGTCTTCAGAGTCCCTCTGACGGATGCTCAGAACTGCAGCTTCTGGTGGTCCCATGACCCAGGAATGCACCCAGAGAAAACCACGCCATGGATCCAGAGTCCACGCCACTGTCGCATTAAAAGCCCCATGACCAGGTAGGCTGGGAGGGGTCAGGGTAGGAGACCAAGAGAAGTACTCTCCTCTCTCTGAAATCCTTAGACACTGATTCATCTGCACCTCGAGTTAGGGAATAGGGAAGTCTGGGTCGTAAGATTTGGCTCCAGAACCTGGGCAGTGCCTCTGCATTTCACCTTGTGCAGTGTGACTTCTGAGCAGGCACAAATGCCTGCAGCATTCCTGTGGGCCCCTGGGTGTCTTCTCCCTTCACCGCCACCTGCCCAGCCCTCCCACCGCCGTCCACTGGCAGCACTGTGTGATCCTGCCTTCTGACATGAGGCAGCATGGGGACTGTTTTTAAGGATACCGCCTCTCCTTGCGGGCCGAATCTGAGACCCTGTTTCTTTTCCAGGTTTAGGGATCACTGTATTCTCAACGACAGAACCTTCAGTCAGTATTGAGGACGATGTGGTTGCAGACAGACGAACCGTGAAAGGAGTGCAAACTGGGGAAAGAGGGAGAAGTATCCCGGTTCACAGGACTTACTCATGGCAGGAGGGGGTCACAAAAGCAGAGTAAACAGATTGGACTAGAGGTCACTCTGTCTCTGGGAAGCGGGGCGTGGGGAGATACCCCAGTGCCCTGACTGCCGTGAGCGCATGCGTGGGAGACTCCTGAGGAGGCCAGATCTTGGTATGAGGTGTTTGGAGGGGCCAAGGCCCTGGAAGGAAAACTACAGGGGTCTTCATTTAGCCCGCGAATGACAAGGGTCACAGGAACGAATGTGGGAACACGCCGGGTCCTCAGGATGCTGCGGGCCTGCAGCAGTCCCGCTCTCTGAGGACACTGAGGTTGCACCCTGGCAGGGCAAAAGCCACAAGGGCCCTCAGACCACAGATGAGAGCAGCTCACGGAGCCCTGGGAGGGAGGCTGACTTCTGTACCAGGCTTGGCTACTTCTGACCCAACCCAGGCCCCAGAGCAGCTGCAGAGAACAGAAAATTTTACAAAGATTTGGATTTTATTGATATTTAAATATATTAAATATTTCACTGAAATACATGGTACACCGCCCTCCCCCACGCCCACAGTGGTTACATTATAAAACCAAAGCCCACGGCCTCCCATCCCAATTCCCCCACGCCTGGTGAGGAAGGGGCCCATGGCAACCCCGGGGAAGGGCGTGACTGGCACTGCGGTTCGGGGAGCCAGGCTGGGAACAGGACCCTCCCGCCTGGCAAGAAGCAGAGACAAATCAGCCAAGGCTGAGGTCGTCCCACTCCGGCTCACTCACACCCTCCCCTCCCACGGCACCAAGGAACCCTTCCTGTCCAGGGATGCGGCTGGATGGGCCGGGGAGTGTTTTCTGCCTGAGGCAGCTGGGGTTTCTCCTCCTCTGCCCTGGCTAATGAAGTGCCTGGCGATTCACCTGGCTGATGAATGCAGAGCCCCAGGGCAGGCGGTACCAAGCCAGAAACAGGCCTCTGCGAGGAGCTGGTGTGTCGGGAGCGTGGGGAGGGGCAGGGGCGATGCCCGCTCCTCCCAGCTCCCAGCTCCTTTCTCCTCGGCCTCTCTAGACATTTACAGGACAGGCGATCTTCAAGAAACACTCAGGCTAATGCCTCTGGCTTAAGTAAGTATAGACAGAGAAACCAAGGCACCAGCCCCTTCAGGCCGGAGTCAAGGAGGCTGCGGGGAAAGGGATGAAAGGAAGGTAAGAAGAGGAAGAGAACCTAGCGTCCGACTTCCTAACCCTTCCAGCAGCCCTGGCAGGCCTCATGGGGACTGGGAGCCAGAACACGCTAGACGCAAGCGGAAGGCTCAGGGAAGCCTAGTTTGAGATCCCCTTCCCCATCCCCTAGTACCAATGTCTGGGCCTCAGAAGGATCCCAGGCTGTCCCAGTCCCAAAGCATAACACATCCCAGGACATAAGCTGGAGAACCCAGGGAATTCCTGGGCCTCTGCCCACTAAAGCCCCGACAGGTCAAGTGCGTGGAGCACTGCGGCCCAAGCAGGCACTTGGGTCCCCGCCTGCGGCAGGGGGACAGTCACACTGTACACGTGGCCCCGAATGGCACTTAGGGATTTGGCACAAAAAAGACTCCTCTCCCCCGTCCACCCTCCTTTCGCTGCACACCCCGTACCACTCCTGTGCAAGCCGGGCATCTCCCTACGTCCCTTGAAGTAGAAAACCCTGCCTTGCTCCCAGAAGACAGTGGCCCACAGGAGAGAGGCAAGCCCGGGTGGAGAGCTGAGGAGCGGGAGCACAAGGACATACACAGACCTGGAAAATAGATATGCACACAGGGCAACATGCACACACAGTTACACAGACTCACAGGCCCTCCCCGGTGCCAGGACCGGGAGGCCAGCTTCAGGGTCAAGGCCATCTTCCTCTGTGCCCTGACCCGTTCTGTTTGGCAACAGAAGGGGCAGAGATGCTTCATGCCCCCTTGCCAGGAGCAAGTGCTGGGACCAAGGGACCTGACCCTAGCCACAGCTGAGCCTCAGATCAAGCCTGGCGCCACCCCCACCTAGCCGCCTGCGTTCTTTGGCACCTGCAGGTAAATGCCCAGCTTCTGACCCTCTGGCACCCACACGCAGCTGGCTCTCTGGCTGGGCATTTCACAGTGCCAGCGAGGCCAGATGCCCCTTTCCCTGGAATGTGCAGGAGCTGGGGCTAAATCTGCACTGTCACAGGTCCCGTTGTTCCCCTTTGGGGACAGATCGTGGGACAAGGATTTGGCAAACGGAAACATTCCCCTGAAATGTGGACAGAGCTGGGTTCTCAGAACATCTCCGTCCTGCCCTGTGCCCATGAGGAGAGCTGGCTAGGACTGGCAGTGCCCAGGACCAGTGCTGGGAACGCAGGCATAGCCAAAGCAAGTGTGGGGTAGGCACTCCTCACGCCTGCCTAAGTCTCTGTGAAAATCTTCCCGGGAAAGGGGGAAGGGAAGACCCAGCCCTGAGCCTGCTGTCCAGACGGGGAAAGGCAGGCATGGCAAATGGCCACGTGCACCTCCCAGGCAGGAGGGTGCCCCCGTCTGCACTGCTTCCTCTGCTGCTCCCAAAAGCTGGAAGAAAGAAGAAACGGCCCTATCCCAGTTAAAAAAGAAAGTCAGCTGCACGATCTTCTCGGTGTCCCTGTTCACCAGTCTGAGGGCAGACGAGCACGGTCCCAGCCCAGCCTGCTGCGGTGTTCCCTTTCGTGATCCACAAGGTCTGGAGGCTCTGTGTCCCCGGCACAGCTCCACCCAGCAAGCAGAGTCCACTCAATGCCCACCTTGGTCCCTTCGGCTGAATCTGCAGCTGGCCCCTGCTAACTGCTGGGGCCCCCGTTGAGGAAGTAGGTGGTCATCTCCCCCTTGCCCTTCACCTTGACCACCCCTCGACACTCCAGTTGGTAGCCCTTGGCAGCTAGAACCTGGTACAGGTCCGTGGTCACCTGGGGGAGTGGGAGGGGAGCCTGCTTAGCCTGGAATCCCTCCTGCTGCACTGGCAGAAGCCCAGGGTTCTCTGGTCAGGCTAGCTCCCCTCCCAGCCCTTGCCCCACGCACTGCAGAAGACTGCCACCCTGCCCCTTCCTGCACAGAGATTTATGGAAGTCCTCTGGACCCGTACCCCTCCCAGCCTTGTTTCACAGCCTCCTCACCTGTATCCGGTCAGGCACCCCTGTGCTGTCCATGCGACTGGAGACATTTACTGTGTTCCCCCAGATGTCGTACTGTGGCTTCCGAGCCCCAATAACACCTGCCACAACTGGGCCCATGTTCAGCCCTGAAGTGGGAAGAAAGGCAAGACACTGAGACTAGTAAACGCTCCAGGGCCATCCCACCTCCTGGCATCTCAAGGAGGGCCCGGGGAAAGAGCGGAAAGGCACAAATCTGGTGGTAAAGAATGGAAGACCTGGCACCTGGCATTGTGGTGGATGTCTTTAATCCCAGCACTCTGGAAGATTCAGGCAGGAGGATTACAAATTCAAGCTAACCTGGGCAACCCAGTGAATTAGCAAGACTACATCTCAAAATTAAAAACTAAATGTAGCTCAATGTGAAGGTTCTGGGTCCAATCCCTAGTCATATTAAAAAAAAAAAAAAAAAAATCGTGGCGTACACCTGCAATCTCAGCACTTGGAGCCTGGAGACAGGACTGCCATAAATTCAGTCAGCCTGGGCCGCGTATCAGATCAAGACCAGACTGAGCTACATAACAAGACATCTCAAAAAAAAGACCTGGGCAGGTGGGCAGCAAAGCTCCCTCAGCTGAAACAACTGTGCTGTAAGAGTAGCTAATCTACCGAGTGCTCACTCTGTGCCAGGTATTGGAGTGGGCATTTTACCCTACTGCACCTCTCACCACCCCCCAACACAGGTCTTATTGCCATTTTACCCAAAGGTACTGGTGTGAACCAGTAAGTAGAACTGCCAGAAGTCAAACCAGTCTGACTCCAGAACCTGTGCTGTTAACCACTGCTCTCTACCAGTCCATCCGAGGAGAAATACCTCTTCTCAGATGAGCCACCGACAAGGACATGGGCACTGGAGTGCTGTAAAGCCTGGGTTTGAATCCTACCTCAGCCACTTTTTTGGCTGAGTTACTTTTCCTTATCTTTTTTTTTTTTTTAATACAGGGACTCGCTATGCAGTTCACGCTGGTCTTTAACTCACTTTGTAGCCCAACTCATGGCAATCCGCCTCAGCCTCATGAATGCTGGGATTACAGACATACACCACCATGCCCAGCTCTTTATCTTTAAGGAGTTAACAAAAGGATTAAATGTGCTTAAGATACCTAGGATAGAGGCCAACACATAGTAGGCCCACTGTAAACAGTCTCTGAATATAAGACAACCTAGAAAACAGAAGGGGCGAGAACCCCACCGGAGCCCTGGTGGAGAACCTGGGCCCCCATCGCAGCCCATACGCGCAGCCCAGAGACCCCTGCTGGGAGCCAGGCCCTCCTACCGATCTTCATCTGGAAGTTGTTGAAGGAGTGCTCGTTGATGTGCTTCATCTGCTCCATGAGCCGCATGGCGTAGTCTGCGAGGGCAGTGATGTGGGAACGGCCCACCTGATCGTAGGTGCTGGCATTCAGCCCAGAGGCAGCCATGTAGGTGCTACCAATTGTCTTTATCTTCTCCAGCTGCCGAAACTGCTCCTCGCTGATAATCTGGGCAGTGCAGGGGTCTGGCTGAGGCCAAAGAGGCCAAACCCTGCCACGCGCCATTGAGCCCGCCTCACTGCTTGCCCTGCACTGGCCCCTTCCGCGCTCCCCCGGCCAGCGGCTGCTGTCAGTGCCGGCCCGAGGAGCCAGACTTAAAGGTCAGCTGTGCTGGCCCGCTCGCAGACCGGCAGGAAGGACGCTGGGCACCAGTGACTCCAACCTCACCTTCTGGGGAGCACTCCAGAACGGGGAAGAGCTCACTCCAGACTGGGGTGCTCAGGGCAGTCCTCACATGTTGCTTCTATTTTCTCAGGGAATTACCTTGCTGGTTGGGTGTCTTGGGGTTCTGTCCACACACTACTGTTATCCTCTTCCAGACACCTACCTGGTCCCTCTCCTGTCTCCCACAGACCCTTGGGTCCTCTTTTCTCCCCAAGGATGACCCTGCCCCACCGGGATGACCCCTTGTTCCCTCTGACACCTTCATGGGCTCCTGTCCCTGCTTCCACCGTCCCTACACGCATCTGTACCCCAGCATCTCTAGATCCCATTAGATCTCCCCTTTCTCCAAGTACCACCCAGCCCGCATCTGTGGCTCTACGACCCTGGTCCCAAACCCCCTACTCCCCCCCACCAGCCAGCCGGCAAGCACCTCGTCAAAGTCGGCGATGATCTCATTGAGCAGCCGCAGGCACTCAACACCCTCGTTGTTGGCCTCCAGCTCTACGTAGAACTCGGAGAAGTTGGCAATGGAGGCGAACATGACGGCCACGCACTCGCAGGACTGGTAGTAGAGCTCGTCATTCCGGCGCTCCCGCGCCAGGAAGTGGGCAGCCACGTCCTTGGGCAGGATGTTATGCAGCAGCCGCCGGTTGTATGCCTGGAGCTCTTCCATCTCCTCCTTCTCCCCTGTTGCCTGTGAACACCATACCCATGGCCCACTGCCCAGCACTCACAGGGCTGGTGCCGTAGCCAAGGCCACGGACAGCTGAGGCCTCGAGAACAGGCAGAAAGGCCGGGTACAGGTGGGCAGGGCACGGAGAACGGACACAAAGGCAGCCTGGGACCAGAGTGGGCCTAGGGCACCCTGAGCCTCAGGCAGCAAGAGATGTGTCCCTGGCTAGGACCAGGCTAGGCCCCAGGTCCCATCCCTTCCCCTACAGGCCCACCCAAGTCACCTGCAGTTTCCAGAGGAAATCCAGGCGGGCCGTCGACTCCACCTGCTGGGCATGCAAATACAGCGCCAGCGCAAACACCAGCAGAATCACAGGCGTCATGTGTTTCAGGGCCACCCTCCCCACAGCTGGGCTGAGGATGAACGGAGCCGTGCTTGGTGCCTGATGGAGGCATCCACCAGCCTCACCCCCTGCAGCCCCGAGCCCCCACTCACCAGTCCAGCCCATTGAAGGTCTCGTTGGAAGAAGCCCTGGTAGGAGCACACAAGAGAGAAAGTCATGGTGCTTCCTGGATGGCTGGGCTGGCACGGACGGCGGAGACACTGCGCTGTCAAGCCGTGTCACCAGTCGTGCACTGGGCCAGGGCCTTTCCCTACATTAACTAACTCCTTAATCAGCAGAGGCTGAGACTCTACCCTTCGTGGCTCCACCACTGACCAGCTATACGACCTGGGCAAGCGACTTTCCAAGCCTCCGTTTCCTGGTCAGTAAACCAGATCTAAATATTGCATATGCAAGGCTCGGCACATGCCTGGCATGAAGTCAGTCTTCGTAAGTGATAGTTACTAGAACCTTTACACTACCCTGTCACAGAGGCGGGTTTGCCATTTGACAGACGAGAACATGGAGGCTCAGAAAAGTTAACTCCCCTGTCCAAGGTTACACAGCTAACGAGCACCAGAGCCGGGACTCGAACCCAGCAGACTCCGGAGGCTTTCTACCACAGCAAGCTACGGCCACACACCACCAAGGAAGGGGCTTTGAGCAGGAAAAGCCAGTGCGGGTCCGAGCCACAGCCCTCACGCAGGAGCCAGGTTCTGCTTCCGAGCCAGGGCTCTGCCACCGCGCAGCTACGTGACGTACACTTGGTTAAAATGGGGCAGAAAAGCACCGTGCAGCGCGAGAGGGCTTTTCTGTCAGTGTTTGGCCTAAAGACACAGGGGTTTCCCTGGTGTTTCCTTGGGATAGCCACGTGGGGTAACCACGTGGGGTAACCACTTGGGGTAACATGCCAGGAACTCCCCAGTCTGCTTCCCTCTCCGGGGTGAGCTGCAGCATTCCCAGGGTACAAGGTCCTGGGCACTAGAGAGGTTCTCGGTGACCTAGCAGGGCTGGAGACTCTGAGGCACTCAAGGGGCTGAAGATAAACTTACAGGCCATGGACGCCAAGCAGCAGGTCGTAATTGTCAAAGATGGTGGCTGGCGGACCCAGCAGAAGCAGCACCAAATAGATAAGCCCCAAGGTGAAGATCATGGCCAGTTTGCCGATGCTGCTGATGTGCAGGAAGACAGAGCTGGCCAGGAGACTCAGCAGCATGCTCCCGATGAAGTACTGGGGGAACACGGAGGCAGCGCTGGATGACGGCAGAGGCCGCGGCACCAGGGCAGGAGAAACCCTGCGCTCCCTTGCCTGGCCTGCGTTCCCCGCTTCAACCCCCAAACCCCAACACCCTTCGCCCTCTGTCTCCAACCTGCACCACACCAAGGCCCCTGGTTGCTCTTGGAGTTAGGGACCCTGGTGAGGCCTGGGTTCCCACTGCCCATCACCAGGCTTGGCACACAGGGCTAGTAACTGTGCCAGGACATCTGCCTCTGCTTGAACACTGCTCGGACACCTCAGGGAAGCTGCAGGTGGGTGCGGTGCCCTCACACAGGGGAGCGTCCAGGCCCAGAGAGTAATTGAGCTGTTGCAGGTGGCAGGCGGTGATGTCAGCAGGTGTTAAATTCAGCATCTGGGCCGCACAGGTCCGTATAGGTGTGTGGTTACAGGTGAACTGCAAAAGCCAGTTTGTATCAGGGTAACCAAGGAAGGAAAGGGTTGCAAGGGTCATACCTACGTGCCTTCTACCCAAGGGCCCAAGTGCCCAGCGATGGCAAGCGAGGAAACGAGAGGGGAAACGAGTTAACCTCCCCCTCCTCCAGGACTGCAGGCTCCTCGGGGCAGGAAACATGTTTTACTCCCCCTGTATCCCCAGTGCCAAAGCAGTGCCTGGCACTGAGCAAGGCAGGAGAACTCCCACTGGATCCTTACCATGTTGGCAGTGGCAGAAATGAACACAAGCAGGACTGAAAAGATGCCAACTGCGGTGCTATGTGCCCGAGAGCGAACGATGCTTCGGGACAGACGTTGCAGGGCCTTCGGGAACAGCTGGAGTAGCAACAGACCACGAGGCGGAAGGCACATGAGCCGAGAAGGCAGGCCACGCAGGGAGGGGCCCAGCAAGAGCGGCGCGGCTTCCCCTCCCCCTCCCCGCGGGACCCCTGCCCTGCCCACCCCGAAGCCCCAGGGAAGCCCTCCACATACAGAACCGCAGGAGTACACAGCACAGGTCAGCACGGTGAGCAACAACAGCAGGAAGGTACCCGCGTAGATCCCAAGCATCAGCGTGGAGCTGGGGCAGGACAGGGCCGGGGGAACGTTACTCCGTAACACCTGGGCATCCTTGTCCCGTCCCTGGTACAGGCAGGGGTGCAGGCTCCAGGGATCAGGGGTCTGCCTGCTGTTTAGGGAGGTCTGGGAGTGGTGAAAAGGGGTAGGGCTCTCACTGTGGGAAGATGAGGAGCTGGATGAAGCCGATGAAGCAAAAGACCAACAGGGCACAGGCAACGTAGGCTCCAAAGCGGGGATCCACCTTCCGTGAGTACTGAGGGAGAAGAGGGGGGCTGGGCCCTGGGCTCTGCTGGACAGCAAGGCACTACCAGGGGCCTCAGGGCAGAAGCAGTTGGCCCAGCTTTCGTGAATCCCCCTCTGCCCTACGGCCCCTTCCCACTCCCCAAACCTCCTGCTCAACCCTCCCTGCCTGGGCCTGCCCCCGACCCCAGCCTGGTTGCTCTGCCCCCGTCCCCCAGACCTTCTTCTCGAGATCCTCTCTCTGGAAGGTGAGCAGGAACCGGCGCACGTGGTCCTTACGCAGCTGATCGATGCTGCGGGCATCAATGGCCCGGCCCAGGAACTCGTCCACCTCGTCCTCGGGATTCAGAGCGTCCTGAGCACCCCGGCTGAGGACAGGGGACGCATCGTACGGGGTGCCTGAGCCACGCCACGCGACAGGCGGCGGAGGGCGTGTGGGCATGCCTGGGGCCTCCCCCCATGTAACACCATCAGAGGCCCAGGAAACGGGCTCAGCTCCCGCAGCCCCACCCGAGGCGCAGGCGCCGACCCTCCTCCTCCCCTCCTCGGGAACCTGACGTACTTGTCTTTGCTGGAATCATCAATGCCCTAGAGAAAGCGACGGGAGAGGATGAGTGAGGTGCAGGTCCCAGCCACCTTCACCTCTCAAGTCCCACTCCCCCTCCCGGACACCCTCCTGCGGGTGTCCCCACGCCGCACCCGCCTGGGGGGACCCGGGACCCCGGGGTGAAATCCCCTCCTGACCCTGACACTAGAAAGCATACGTGGGGGTGGAAGCTGCAGGAAGGACACGGAGTGGAGCAGAGAGGGACAAGAAAGTGCGGCCCCCGCCCTGGCCGAGCCCCTCACCATCTGGCGGAAAGCCTTGGAGTCCTTGGTCCGGGAGAAGGCGCGGTCGGGCACCCAGCGTGGCATCAGCCCTTCGATGGAGTTGGCCCGTGTCCGCTGCAGCCTGGCCAGCATGGCCTTCTCCTCTTTCTGCGTGGGCCACGAGGGTGCAGGCTCAGAGGAGGGGCCTTGAGAAGGCCTCTGAGGGCCCCGGCGGTCCCTCTCCGGGCCCCCCCGCCCCCCGTGGGCCCGGCCCTGACCCGCTTCTGGCTGGCTCCCAGGATGAGGAAGGTCTCGATGCGCTGCTCCTTGAGGTACGCGTTGCGCTCCCCGCCGCGGCCGGGCTCCACCTCGTAGTCCCCGTTCAGGTACTGCAGCGTGGCCCGCGTGATATGGATGCGGCTGTGCAGGGCGCAGGACGTGAGGCCCTGCTCTCTCCCCGCCCCGAGCCCCACCACCTGGACCCCTCCACTCACCCGGCCCGGCCCCCCGCCTCCATGTGGTTGGCCAGGGTGACATCGTTGGACCACACGTCGAACTGCCACTTCCGCAGGCCGAGGACGCCACAGTGCACGCGCCCGCTGTGGATGCCCACACGCATGTTCACGTTCACACCCGTCACTTCACGTACCAGCCTGGAAAAGGTCGGTCTGGGTCAGTCCTGGCACGGCCTCGCCCGCCCCCAGCCCGGAACACAGGCGGTGCAGTAGGCACGGACAGACCCGGATGCGGGAGACAGGAGCACAGTGCGAGCTGGGCAGGGTAAGAGGCCGCCGACGCTCGGCACACAGGCTTGAGAACTGTGCTCACAGGGCTGCGGCATCTTGTGGGACTCAGCCGGGAGAGGCGGAGCCACTGTTCTCGCCTCTGGCCGGCCGGCGTCCCTGCAGCCCCAGGCCCCCGCGGCCCTAGCTCCCCACCCCTCCCAGCTGGCTCAAATCCAAGGGTGAACGCGGGTCTTCGCAGAGGCTGGAGAAAGAGCCGCTCCCCTCCCCAGCGACAGGTCTCAAAGACAGGGCGAGAGCCAAGGCAGGAAGACCCCTGAGCAGGTGTCGGAGCAGGAGCAGTCTGGGGCCCCCGCGAGTCCAGGACGCCTGGGGACGGGGCGCTGCTTACGAGATGGCCTCGATCATATCCACCCCCATCTCCACACAGCAGTGGGCATGGTCTGCCCGGGCCTCCGGCAGCCCTGACACACAGTAGTAACAGTCCCCTAAGATCTTGATCCTCAGGCAATGATTTTCCTGAAGGGGAAGAGGTGGAGGGAAGGGTCACCTTTACTCTCCTACCCCCGCCTCACTGCAGACGCCATCTGCCCCGCACCCCTGGCTGCCCACAGCAAGGCTGTGCTCTCACCACACTCGGCACACCGTCCCCAAGCCCCAGCACCCTCACCGCGGCCAGCTTGTCAAACCGGGCAAAGAGTTCATTCAGGGTCATGACCAGCTCCTGCGCGGTACACTGCGAGGCCAGGCTGGTGAAGCCCTCGATGTCCGCAAACAGGATGCTGCGGACGACAGCGGAGGACGGATGGGCCATGCGGCCCGACTCCCAAGCCCTCCCAACCTTCTCCGCGTCCCCCCATCCCCACGCTACCTGACGTTATCATGCTTCTGGATGTAGATCTTGTGGAACATCATGTCTTCCTTTTTTGTGTTAATGTCTTCTTTCATCTCCATGGCAACGTGCTGGGGCAAAACTGACAGCAGCAGCCGTTCCTGGACCAGTGGTTCCAACAGGACACTGCTATCATCTCTGCCTCCCATTTTGATCCTGACTCTTCCCCTCCCAGAGCCCCCCCATACCTCTCTGCTGACCCGAGCTCCTCCTGGACTGCAGGCAGACCCACCCCACCACAGCCCACCGCAGACACCCGCCCTTGCCCTCTCGTCAGCCCGCCCTGAATTCTCCAGATGTCCTCCTGTCTACGCCCTCACACACTCGGGCAGGACAAGCCCTAGGGCCGCAGGGGGTGTCTACACAGTCCAGGGGGATCACTCACACAGGATCCCACCGACTTGGATAGAACAGGAGATCCAATCTGCAAGGTGGCAGGGGATAAGAAAGGGAACGTCCCGGTCGGGAAGCAGCCCCACCTGCTGCCGATTCTCATGCTGCAGGTGCAGCCGAGCCTGGATATAACCGCGCGTCTCTTGAAAGGCTTGGCGCTGAGACACTTCCGCCGGGTAATGTGTGCAGATGCCAATGACATTGGTGCAAAGGAACAGTACCACGTTAGCACCGAGCTGCAAGAGGGAGGCGGAGGCAGATGGGAGACCACGTCCCAACACACACGTGCATGCAACTTGCAAGCTCTCTCCAGACACACTCCTCGGCAAGGAAGGCCAGGGTCTGCACCCTGCTTGTCCCCAACGCTCCCGTCTTTCCTTCCCCACAGGAATCCAGATCCCAGCCCTCTGCCCGGGGTCACTACAAGACTAGAAAGGTGATCATTTCCCAGCCTCAGCAAGCAGGAGTGCCAACCAGGGCAGGTATACTCAGGCCCAGCGCACTGTGGTTTCCTGCCTCACAAACACGTCACCCAAGAACCACCCTCTCCGTGTGGTTCTCCTTGCAGGCAGCACCCAGGAGACCTGAGCGCTCTGTCCTCCTGTGAGTGACCCAGGGCAAGTCACCTTATCTCTCTGGGCCTCCGTTTGCTCATCTGTAACTCAGACAGGAAATAAAATCTCCCGCCCTGCAGACTGAGTAACAATAACCATTATTATTATTACCAGCATAGCTACTTTGTTGGCTCCCTGCAACATACCAGGATTCTATGGACACTTTCTATACATTAACCCACGTAGTGCTTAAAACTCTATGAACTAGAAGACAGCATCTTGTTCTTAAAGGGAGGGGTGCACGCCTATAATCCCAGCACTCAGGAGAGTTAGGCAAGAGGTGTCCCAGGTCGGCCTGGGCTACGCAGTGAGTTCAAGGCCAGCCTGAATTACACAGTGAGACCCTGTCCCCCGCAAAAAAAAAGCAGCTCAGTAAATGGCCTAAGATTGCACAATTGGGGTGGCTGGCGTAAGACTTGACTCCAGGATCATCAGACTCCACAGCCTGTGTCCTAATCCCAATTTCTAACGCAGTCCAGGTTTCTAAGAGTCCTCTTCATGCCCCTGAACCTAGCACTTGAGGTTCGGCCTCACAGCTGAGGCTTGGGGATCATCAGCTCTATGACGGAAAACCCTCCCTGATGGGACGAGGTGCCACCCCTGGCCTGGCCAACGCGAGGAATAAACCCCCCCCACTTGGCTCTTCGGCCACCCTCAGCAGCACCAGCTGGAGAGCACATCCCAGGGAAGCTGGCCTCAGTGGTTCTGGAAACGCAGGGGTTAACCTGGCCCTACCCCAAAGCTGGATGGGGCAGGGCTCTGGCCCGGAGGAGGGACAGAACCAGAACTAGCCCTGCAGACTTGACAAGTCCTTCACCTCCGGGACCTCAGTTTCCTCTGTGTAAACGTGAGGGGTTGGCGTGGCTAAGCCCTGGCCACTTCCCGCTCCGCTCCTCCAGGACGGCCTCCCAGCCTCTCTCCCAGACCAATGCACAAGGCCCCAAACCAACCAAGCGCGCTCCCTCCCCGCGGCAGGGGTGAAGAGGGGGCACACTCGCTCCCTCTGGGGCTTCTAAGAATAGTCCCCAGTGGGGTAGAAGGGAAGGGGGGAGCAAATCAGGCAACTTCCCTTCCTGGCCCCAGGAGCCCAAGGGGAAAATGTGAGTCACTGCGGAGGGAAGGGGCAGGGGTGAGACTGAAATAACTGCACACACGACCCGGCGGCCATGGGGAAGGGGGCGACAGGCCCCTGCAGGTGACTCTAGCTTGCCTCGGGTCGCTGGGTGAAACTGCTTGGTGTGTCCCAAGGGTTCCTCCAAGCACGAGCAGGGGTGGACCTGAGAAAGGACAGGCCTCACGGAAGGACAGGCCTCCAGAAGCTCCT
Organism: Chinchilla lanigera; assembly: GCF_000276665.1. NCBI lineage: Eukaryota > Metazoa > Chordata > Mammalia > Rodentia > Chinchillidae > Chinchilla > Chinchilla lanigera. The sequence goes on from NW_004955500.1 coordinate 7,648,691, forward strand.
GAGCCCGGTGGACAGGGAACTGTTCCCAGCTGAGAGGAGGCTGTGCGGGCAGCCTTGACCCGCAGATGGGCACAGGGCAGCACGGTTTTCTACACCACCCCAAGAACGGGTCGGCCTAGACCCTCAGGGGTGAGGCTATCGCCTGCAAGCCCAGCAGGCGGCAGGCTACCAGCCCCGGCCCCGCTGAGGGTGAGCCTCCCCACTCAGGGGCCAAGCCCTGGCTCTGGGAGCCCTCAGCTGGAGCAGGGGAGAAGCCCACCAGCGGCGGCAGCCAGAGGGGAAGGGGGAAGGAAGGCAACGTCTCCCAGCGCCTCGTCCCCGGAGGGCCGTGCACCTCGCAGGCAGCGTGACCTGGGAGAGAAGCTGGGGGACTAGCAGGGGTGGAGGGACCTGGCCCTTTAAGAGGTCCGAGAGTGCCCTTGGGGCACGTGCTCCACAAACAAATGGGCTATAAAGTTACTTTTTAAAAGGTACGTTCTGTTCTGGAGCACAGGCTGGGCGGGAAAGGGCGCCGTGCCAGGGCGCCCAGCTTCTCACCCCGCAGCGACAGGCAACTTCCTCCCCACAGGGGAGCCCAGGGTGGGCTACGGGACACAAGCGCTTGGCAAGGCGGAGGCCGGCCCTGCATGGGGACAAGGCGGGGCGCACTGGCACTGACTAGCAGTCTCACCTGTGTGCCCCAGGCAGGGCTGACGGGGACAGCAGGTGGTCTCTGAGAGCCCTTGCGGCATTCCCACAGCTCACCATCCCCAAGCAACCGCCCGCCCTGCCCAGTGGGCCCTACTGCACTCTGGGAAGGAGGCTGCCAACGCCGCCAACGGCAACCCTCAGAAGGAGGCAGTATTCTTACCCGGCTTACAGACCGGGGAGGGGTAAGGTCAGCTGTCAGATCCCACAGAGCAGCCAGGCAGCAGAGCCCCCCTTCTCTCTGCAGGGTACGCCCAAGCCCCACCTCGCCCACACTCCTCCCCAAGGGGCAGCCAGCGCCAGCACCAGCAGAGAGCTCAAGGCAGGGCTGCCAGGCCGCTGGCACCAGTGTGCAAGGATGGGATGACATCAGCTTCCAGCACGCCTCTCCTCTGGAGCCCAGCCACATCCACGCCACCCCAAGCCCGAGAACTGACCCCAGCACTCCGCCCTCCCTGTCTCCTCAGAAAGGGCCCTGCTCCGAGCGGTAACTCTGTCCACAACCTGCTCACCCCTTCAGATCACCGTCTAGAGCTGCCCCTCAGGGAAGGCACCACAGCCTTAGTGTCAGGGGTCAACCTGGGGATAGGGCTGCGAGCCCCGGATAAGCCAGCCTTCTCAGCACCGCCCCCGCGGCCCACCCCCTTCCCACCCCCACAGTGTCTCTACAGGCTGCGGGCCTCATCTCAGCGGTCTCGGGCCAAAGAGCTGCAGACCAGCTTATGGGCGGAGCACGGGACCGCGTCCCGGGGTCTTCCTTCGCTCAGCAGCGTCCTGTGCCCAGATGCAAAGTGGAGGCGCACCTCGGAAACCTGACCGTCCAGGCGCAGGCAAAGACCCTCGCACCCAGGACCCACCCACGACTCCCCAGCCCGTCACACCAAGCCCGTTCCCCTTCCTGTGCGGACGCCCTCCACACCCACCTGCTTCCAGAGGAAGGCATCGCCTTGGTTGAGGTGCCAGGCCAGGATCAAATGCAGGGCGGAGAGGCCCAGGCCACTGAGCACGGCGGCCCGCATGCGGATGGGCAGGAGCGTGTAGGTGATGTAGACGAAGAACACGGGGCACCAGAGGCCTGCTGAGGGGCTGTGTGGGTTGGCTGCCAGGGCACCCCCCACCTGCACAGCTGCCAGGATGCCCAGCACCACATAGCTCACCACCCACATGGAGTCCTGGCGGAAGCTATGTCGGTTACACACCACCATGAGTGCCACAAAAAGGGTGGCGGCACAGGCCAGCAGGGCCACGTAGGCGGGCTGAGGCCTGGCGGGTGCGGCGTGGAAGGCCAGCAGCACAACCGTGAGCAGCAGGAGCACCGCCATGAGCAGCGTCAGGCTGCTCTGGTTCATCTGGAAGAAGTACCGCTGGTACAGGCGCTCCAGCTTGGCCGAGCGGAACTGCTTCGACTGGAAAACCCGCACCAGCCGGTGCCAGCAGGACCGTCCACTCCTGAGTGCCACGTCGGGTGCCACCTCAGTCGTCCCCGCTGCCGCCGTGGGCACCTCAGTGTCCTCAAAGCCCAGGGCCACTGCCCGCAGCCCCAGCTCCCTGCCCTTGCCTGGCCCAGCCCTCCGGAGGAAGGCTTCGTCCTGCCAGGGGCACCGAGCGGGAGCTGCAGGGGTGGGGCTGGGTGGCTCTGCATCCCGGAGGCAGCTCATATAGCGCGGCGTGCAGAAGCCACTGGCCCGAGTCCCGCGGCGCAGGCGCTTCTGCCCATGGCGTTCACCCCAGGCTGTCTTCCGCTCATCCACTTTGGGGACCAGGAGGCCACTAAACCATGACATGCTGCTGGGAGAAAAGGTAAGAGATGGCACCGATGGCGCCCAAGGACTACGGCCACCACCAGTAACTCCGCACCCGAGCACTCCCCACAGCCGAGCTAAGTGCCTTGTACTCGCCACCCTCATAAAAGCCACTCCCAAGTACACAGTGGCCTCCCCACTCCCAGGTGAAGAACCAGAACAGAGATGGAGAAACCTGCTCAAGATCCAGCAGCCGCGTAAGTGGGAGCACCAAGATCCTAGGCCAGATTCACCTGGGGCCAGAGCCAGCACACGAGCAATCCCCTCTTCCCTAACGGCACTGGTTCCTTGGTAGTGACAAACTTAAGCGTCCATGTCAAGAAATGAAGCAGCCGGGGCTCGGGGGAGCTGGGAGCAAGAGCCCACACTGTGGAGGCGAGCACCCCAGAACCGGCACGGTCACCACTGCCGCCCAGCAGGGCTTGAGCTTCTGAGCTTCCAACAGAAGCCACAGAAAAAGAGAGAAACCTCTAGATTTCAATGCAGTATCTCCTGATTTTTAGATGTTGGCAACTAATTCACATTTATCAACACTGCAAGCCAAATAAACCTCATCTGTGGAATAAGTTCAGCCTATGAGCTGTCAATCAGTGACCTCTGCACAAAAGGGACTGTCTTTCCACATCCTTCCTCATCTCTCTCGCTCACACACACACACACACACACACACACACTCCATCGAGCTAAATTCAGCTTCTCACTCAGGTCACAGCTGAAGTGTAACTTCCTCTGGGATGACTTCCTAGCTCTGGCCCTGACTCAGTTTGGTGCCATTTACCTCTGCACATTTCTTTCACAGGAGTGACTGTAATTCAAATTAAACTGCTCCTTGTTTAATGTGTACCTCTGTCCCTCTTATTCTAAGCTTTGTGAAGGTGGGGTTTTTTCTGTTTTGTCCAGCACCTCAACTCTGGAGCCACACACTGGGCCCGGCTTACAGGAGGAACTTGACAAATGCAAGCTGAACCCACGGGAAGCCGGCCAGCCTCGGGGCAGGGGTGTGGAGCAGTTGGAGTCAAACAGTAACCAGTAAGGGTAATCCCGACTCTTGATCTTCCTCGCTGTCCCCAGTCTACCAGCTCAGGCCAAGCTGAGGCCCTGGAGCTTGCCATTCTAAGGTCCAGAGTCACAGCTCCTCCAGGTCACGGGCCAAATGTCTCCTTATCAGTGAGGCTTTCTCTGACCGCTGGTTAAAATAGCAACTCTCCTTCCTGCAGCTCCCTATCTCTCTTAACAGCTTTATACTTTCTCTTTTTCCACAGCCCTTACCAGCAACTGCCTTTCTATACATCTGTCTTACTTGTTCACTGTCTCTCCTGATCAGAATGTCAACTTCACGAAAGCAGGAGTTTGGGCCTATTTTACTCCCTGTAGTACCTACAACACCTTATAAGATGAAAAAATTTGCTGAGTACACGGATGGCTGCTGAATGGATACTCCTATGCACTTTATCTGTTTTTTTTAAACTTTTCAAGGTTTTTTTTTTTTTTTTGAGGGGGTTGTGTTTTGTTTTTTGAGATAGGGGCTCACTATGTAGTTGAGGCTGACCTGAACTCACTATGTAGCCCACGTGATCCTCCTGCCTCAGCCTCCCAAGTGCCCAAATTACAGGCATGTGCCACCATGCCTGGCTTCAAGATCTTTTTACATGCCTAAATCCATCTAGATTGTCATCAAAATCCTGTGAAGCTACCCCTGTGTCCACCTACTATATGGGAGAGATTTGACAGGAAAAAAAACAAAACAAAACCCACGGCCCATGTCAGTTTTATATGGCTGACCCAAGTCACAGAGGTCCTGGGTAACCCATCATTCTCAGATCTCAGGTTTCCTGGAGGGACAGGCCAAGAACTGTGGGGTGAGGACCCACAGCAACAGCCTTGACGTGTATTAGACAAGCACAAACGCAGCTGTCCACGGATGGCCGTTCCGCACTCAGGGACACTCCTCCCCACCCACAGGGCACCCTGAGGGGCCCTGGCATCTACACCTGCTGAGCTAGCAGCACCGACATGTGTACTTACTAGGGTACGAGAGGGAAGTGTACCCAGAGCCTGCCCCAGGTGGCCACAGCACCAGATGCCAAGACAGACAAGCAGTGCTCCAAGCAGACGCCCAGGGACCCGCAAAGCAGAAGGCAGCTGGGGACTTCTCCACACACCCCAGTGCCCGCACCCCAGCTAGGCCTCGGTCAGGTTCCCTCAGCCCCCTGCTGTATCCCAGAGCTGCACACCCTGCAACCTCTCAATCACTAACGGCTCCATCTGGAAAGACAGATCAGGAGGACAAGACTTGGTCAAGCTGGCACTTGGAAAAGGTCACCAAAGAAAGCCTGGCTCTTCAAAACACTTCATTAGGAACATGATCTCTGGCATGAGACCAGGTCTCAAACCTGAGCATGATCATTGCCTAGGCGCACTGCCCTGCTCAAATTATTGGACCTTCCTGCATCACTTTCTTCATCTTTAAAATGGGAAAGAAATCTAGTAACACCTGTCAGGTAGCACACAGTAAATACTACTTCCTTTCCGCATTACTCTGAGCCCAAACCTCTACCACTACCAAGAGATGGGGACACAGGAATCATAAGCAAGAACACGCATCCCTCCAGCCAGTCAGACGCCTGCTTCCCTCAGTCCCTGTGTCCTTAGCTGTCACTCTCCAGAGCTGCTGGGGACAGAAAGCAGGGTGGGCAGGCTTTGCACCACTCCTCCCTAGCATTCTGCCTCAGTCACCTCCCACGTGTCGTCCCCTGCCCGGTTCCTACCTCGCACCACCCTAACCCAGACCACTGCTCCCAAAGGACCTGTTCTGGCCGCATTCCCAGCCCCCCCCCCCCGGAAGTACATCCTGGCATCCGGCTCACAGCCCCAGGGAAGGGGCAGACCTTGTCCAGGGAACAGAGGACCCTTCCAAGAACACTCGGCATCCCCAGGGGGGTAGCTCCAGGGCCCTGTAACTGTCCAGCCAAATGCAGCCGGCCCACGCTGGCCCTCACGCCAGGACCCAGCACTCCTGTCCAGAAACCCTCACTCTGAGCCCCAGGGGCACGGCTCGCTCTGCTCTTCCAGCCAGGCTCCTGGGCCTCGGGCCTCCTCATGGACCCGTGGCTCCAGGCACCACCGGGCACAGCTCCACGTCCCACTCAGTCCCAGACCTCAAGTCCCTCCCAAACCCTGATCCCTGGCCTGCGAGCAGGGTGGAGGAGGCCGCGGCGCAGCCCGGAGGATGGCTCTGCCCACCGCTCTGCCAATGCTCTTCGAGGCCGCTTCTCGGCGCTGTCCCCAGGGGCTATGTGCCCTGCCTTCACTGGCAAGAGGAGGCTCCGGGGATTTTAAAGCCATTTCAGAAAGTTCACGGCAGAACGCGCTGCCCAGGCGCGGCCCACCGTGCGGGGACGCGGGCCTCCATTCCAGGCCCTCCCCGAGGCCGCGGGGCCTCCGCAGGGCCTGCGGCCGA
>NW_004955500.1:7655459-7672885 GCF_000276665.1 Chinchilla lanigera
CCCCTCTCGCGCCTCGCGCGCTCGGCCGGGACGCGGGGGCCGGCGTCTGCCTGCGCCCCGGCACCTCTCACCGAAGGCGGGGCGCTGCTCGGGACCTCGATCGTTCCCGGCGCGGAGCAGCCGCCCCGGTTACCTGGGAGACGGGAAAGCGTGGGAGAGCGGCCTTGGCCCGCGGGCTGAGACGGTGCCAGCCGAGGGGGCGAGTCCGACGGGCGCTGCGAAGCGCTCGCCCCTTCCTCCGCGGTGCGGGCCGGCCGCTGCATCCCGCCCTGGCCCAGCAGCCGCTCCCACCCCGGCCCCGCGAGCGGACACGCGAAGCCGCCTCCGCGCCAGACCCAGCCGCGCCTGTGCTCTCCCCCGCAAGCCCCGCGACCCGACGCTCGCCCACTCCAGATGCCCCTGGGGCCCCCAAGCCCAGGACAGAACTTGAGGCGCGGAAGAGACAAAAGGAGTTAAGGAAACGCTTTGATTACCTGCCCGCCACCTATCTCTGTAAACAATTCACTTCGGAGCCCCTTCTAAAAAGTGGGGCCGGGCCGGGAGACCGCTCAGCGGCACAGCGCCCGCCTGGCGAGCACCAAGTCCTGAGTTCGATTCCAGTAACCAAAATAAATAAATTTAAACCGGGGCTAAGCCGGCTGCCCTCTCTTTATCGCAGGGCTTTCAGGATGAGAGCGTGAAATGCCGGTTATAATGTTCGTGCGTGGCAAGTGAGGGCTGAAGGTGGAGCTGGGGGGAACGCGCGCCTAGCGCGGGGAAGGCCCTGGGCTGCACCCCTGCACCCCAGGAGGAGAACGGGAAGTGGGAGTGACAGGGTGACAGTGTGTCCTGCCGCAGACTGGAGCCCGCAGGCGCAGCCTGTCACTTGCCGCTTGGCCTGACTTTTCCTCCCAGGTGGCCGAGGCTGTCCGCTCTGAGAACTCCCTCTCCAGGCCGAGTCAGGCGAGTGCCAGTGCCTGTTAGAGCGATGCGTTTGTGCGCCATACAGGGGGAGCAAGAGCAGCTGGCTGCGATGCGGAGATGGGCTCCTCATAGAATGAGAAGTTTGTATTTTAGAGTGGAAGTCTCTGCCCTTCATTTTATTTTGAAGTGAAAAAAGTCTGGAAACCAAGGAAAGAAGCCGGAGAAATTTGCTGGGCACGTGGCAGTCACACGGCGCCTCCAGCCGAGAGGCGGGCTGTGTTGTGGTCTGGCCTCCGGCTCTCCGCTGCAGCTCTGCGGGGCAGGGCCCCCATCAAGAGCCCCCGCCAAGTCTGCCTCTAGCACTGTAGAATGTGTTGGGGCCTTAAAATGATTTTAGCCCTTTACTTATATGCGGGAAACACAAGCTAGTGGTGAGTGGGTAGGAAATGCTCCGTTACTGAGTTTTCAAATTTGTATCATGTTCACCCTGGAAGGAATGTTGAAGATGACTGAACTCGGCGCTGTGCTTTCATTATGAGAGCAACTATTTCTATGGCGCTTACTGTGCGCTGAGCATTCTTCTAAGCCCTGGCCTTGGAAGAACCCATTTAATCCTCCCAGCAACTTTCGGTTCCATCATTATCCCCCCACCCCCGCGCCGTGCGCGTGGGAGGAATAACGCTCAGGAAGTGTCAGTAATCCCCCAGAAGGGGAGGCAGTGATGGACCCGCGTGATGATCCCTCGCAGTCGGTCTATTTGGAAGCCCGTCCCTCGAAATGTGAGATGACTTGCAAATCACACCTTGGCTGGGAATGGAAGTGTCACAGCACTCATGGCCTCTGGCCCCGGCCCAGTGCCCCTCTGATTCTGCCTTACTGTGATTACCACGGTACACACATCAGGCACAGACGGTGCTGGTCCGGCCGTCTCCTCGGAAGCTGACTCTCCTCTGCTGGCTGTGGGGAGCACACTGATGGACAGGAGCAGCCTTGGGCTTCTGGCTCCCAGGACCCGCAAAATGTGAGAACTCCTACCACCGACTGTAAGGGTGGGGAATCCTCATAGCCCCGGGTGACGGTGCGGGCCTTTTGCCAGCCCCTTGCTGACTGAGGATTACCGGCTGCACGTGTATTTCAGCCTAAGTATCTGTCTCTAAAATGCACCAAGGCTGTTCAGGGAGGTTTCCAAGGCAGGGGTGTGCGGCTGGAACCCCAGCTTCAGGAGACTGAGGCAAAAGAATTCAGCCTGAGCAAATTAGCAGTTTAGTAAGAACCTGTCTCAACTAAAAAGTAAAATAGGACTGGAGATGTCGCTCAGTGGGCAGGCTCTGGGTTCAGTCCCCAATACCACAAACAAACTTTTTTTTGCATTTATACTTTCTTAATTTTTAAATTTTTATTAGTGCATGTTTACAGTATACAATGATTATATTCATTGTGGGGAACTGGTACATGGACATAACATGTCTCAATTCTCTTTTTTCCCTTTCCCTCCACCCCCTTTAAAAAAAATTTTTTTTAAAAAAATGAGATTATAAATAAATATTTTTTAAAAGGTTTGCAGGGGAGTAGCTGGATAGAAAACATGGAGTCTCTAAGCTTGGTTCTTGGACTTACCCTGAGCCCTTCAAAGGAATAGTATCCCTATCAAAATATGATCAAATATTAATAAATTAAGCCAGACATGGTGGGACATCCCAATAATCCCAGCACTGGGAAGGCTGAAGCAGGAGGATTACTGCAAGTTCGAAGCCAGCCTGGGCTACAGACACGTCTCAAAAGAAAAAGAAAGAAAGAATTAAAATCATTCAACATAAATCTGTGCTGTGACAGATCAAACAGAGTCTAGCAGGCACCAAAAGTTTTAGAAAATAATATGGAAAAAGCTTAAAATGGAGAAAATCCTGTCAGTCTGTTTTCTTTGAACTGGAGCGTGTTGGTTATTCAGTCTTCACAGCAGAACCCCTTGACCTAGGCTACAGAACACCAGCCCTGCTGAGCCTAGTTTGAAAACCACTGCAGTAAACAAAATATTCAGAAAGCACGTCTTTATCGCAGGATGGAAAAACCCCAGTAAATCAGGAATTAATGGGAAGTTTTAACCCTTACAAAGAGAAGGGGAAAGGAGAGGCGGTGAGAAGGAACTGTCTCCATTTCTCCAAGTCTGGCCTAGTCTCAGTGACATTTTAGGTTTTTATAATACAAAATCATAGTCACAAGACTGCTGTATTTTTATTTTTAAATGGTGGTACTGAGGATTGAAGCCAGGGAGTACTGAGTTGCATCCCCAACTCCTTCTATTTTTTTATTTTAAAACTTTCAAGCCAGGCGTGGTAGCACACAACTGTAATCCCAGAATTTAGGAGGCTGAGACAAGAAGATGCTCACCAAGAGTTCCATGCCGGCCTGGGCTACATAGTGAGTTCAAGGACTACATAGTGATATTTTACCTTAAAAACAAAGCAAAACAAAATAGAGTCTCACTAAGCTTCCCAGGCTGTCCTGCAAGTTGTTATCCTCCTGCTTCAGCCTCCCATGTAGTTGGGATTACAACCCTGTGCCATCATGCAGGACAAGGGATGTATTCTCAACTCCTCATGCTCAGGAAATTCCTACTTGAAGCGTATACTCTAGGTAAATGCAAGTTCCACACCTGGACAACACTCTATGAACACGCAATGCTGAAAAACGCCCTGTAATGCGACAAGGGTGGCTTGAATCTCCTGATCCTTTCTCAGCTTGTTTGGGAAACAGCTAAGCTTTGACAATGCAAATAACCATGCTTTGATTTTCTTACCTGAAAGATCAGGTTTCTGCACATTTTATTTTCTAAAAGAACAAAAGATATATAGGGGCTGGGGCTGTAGCTCAGTGGTACAGTACTTGCCTAGCACACACTAGGTTCAATCCCCAGCACCACAAAAACTACAAAATAAAAATAAAGATGGGTAAAACAACCCACACTCACCCAGTCCGGCAAGTACGCCCTGCCCGTTGGCCCCTCCCTAACATGACCGTGCCACTAATGACCGCTCAGTCTCCGGGATTCCTCCAGGCCCAGGGCTGGAGTAGGTCTTGGGCAATCCCACCCTGTGACCGTGCCCTCCTCGGGAACGGAACGACTGTCAGAGGGACAGAACATGTCTTCCCCACCTCCTCAGGTACTGCCACCGTGCGTGCGTTCCACAAGCACTCAAGCACCTACTACTGTGTACGTCAGATTCTGTTCTGTTAATGCCATACTGGCTAAGCTCAGCAGAAGGGGTCCGTCTTCTCGTGGAGCTTGTCTTCTAAAAACAAATGAGTAGATGAGAAGACAGCAGATGCTAATGAATGCTATGGTGTCCCTCGAACCGGGGACGGATTGCAAGTCACTGACGGAGAAGCCCAGGCTGGGCTGTCCAGAGAGGTTTCTCTGAGGAAGTGACATTTGCCTGGAGACCTGACTGACAGGAGGCACCCATGCAAAGAACCTGGGTAAGGAACTTTCCAGGCAGAGGGGACAGCTAATGCAAAAGCCCTAAGGCAATAGCAAGCTCACTGTGCTCAATAAACGGAAAGTCAGTGAAGGGGAAGACAGCAGGAGATGAGGTCAGGGAGGAGGACGTGCCCTGGCTAGCGCAGGAACTCGTAGGCCAGGATAAGGAGTTTGGATTTCATTCAAAGTGTAATGAGAAGCCTTTGGAAGGTGTTAAGCTCGGAAGTGGCACCATCTGATTTATGGTTTTAAAAGATCATGCTGGCTGCTTGGTGGAGAATAAATTGCGGGATCAAGGGATGCAAGGGAAACCACTTAGGAAGCTATTATAGCAGCCCAGGTAGGAGGAACAGCGGTGTGGGCAAGGGTAGCAACAGAGGCTGCTGGGGAGCGGAAGGGCTCAGCGGTGCCGCTGGGGTGCCCTAGTGGCCTGCCTGGGTCCCCTCCGCGTGGGCATGTCACACCATTATTGACAGGTGACAAACATTTACTAAGTGCCTACTACATTCAAGGCACTGAAAGCTCTAGTCCAGAAGAGAAGCCACACTCACCTCCCGCCCCACTGCCACGGGTAGCTCCACTCTGGGAAGACTATTGCCCACCTCAGCCCCACCCCACTGGCAGGGCCGCAGGCACACCCTCCCGCACCCTGCCCTGTGCTCCAGCGCTGAGCTGGGATTGACGGTGGGGCAGTGTCTGCAGGTGGAGAATTGATGCCATAAAAAGCGGAGGTCAAAGTCCTCTCAGGATCTCAAAGCAAAGCCCAGGGGAAGCAAAGCTCTCCAGCGGGGAGAGGAGAACAGCCGGAGCCCCAGGACCCAGTGAACCCTGACGCCCACACCACCGCTCCTCTTGCCCTGGTGCCAGAACACAGCCTGTGGCGTCCCACTCAAGCCAGACTTCCTCAGCCTCACCACCGCCCTGCTCTGCGGCATCAAACACCCCCAACAAGGCCCCCTGGTAAATTTATGAGTCTCCTGTGCCCTCTGGTGGCACGTTCCTGGCACTGCTGTCCATAGTGCAGCGTTTCACCAGTCAGAAGCTCACAAGCTCCTAGGGGCAGCAAGGGAAATTCTGGAAGTTCTGGGCAGGGCTGGGAATATCAGTTCTTTAGGACAAAGGGCTACATGGGGTTGTGAGCCTTCAAGGTCTGAGCTAGCTGTCTACCCACTCTTTGTGCCATTCCTGAATCACCCTTTACTTCTGAGTCGAATAAAACATCTTTGAGTGTCTACTGCAAGCTGACCCAGTCACCAGAGCGTGTGGAGCTCACAGGCTGGGATGAGCGGACACAGCCGGCAGCTTTGAGGCTGGAGCTGGAGACGTGAAGAAGGCAAGGCAGTGTGGAATTCACTGCCCCAGCACACCCTCCCGTCACCCTGCCACCCAATTTCCCTTTGCTCCTGCCTGGCTTTTAAGCCTGGTACTCTGGCCTTTCCATCAATTCTGTGAGCACCGTCCTTCCAATAAATGTCTTTTCTGGTCACATTACAGTCTGTTTCTATTTCTGCAATCAGGAGATGACCCGTACCTTGGACAAGAGATCAAGCTCTGTGAGCCTTGGTTTCTTCCTCAGTAAAGAGATTGTGATGATTTATACACGGAAGACTGTTTTATTAAATTAGTATATGAGTTATCTGTTCCCAAGGACCAGGTCATCAGGAATTAGTAGCTTAAAACAGCACACGTTTACGATTTCAGATTTTCTGCCAATCAGGAGTCTGGGTACGGCTTAGCAGGGTGTCCTGCTTTGGGGTCACGTAAAGCTAAAAACAAGGGGTCACCTGGCGATCCAGTCTCATAAAGTAACTAACTGACGAAGGATCCGATTCCAGACTCACGTGGTCATTGACAGGACTTGGTTCTTTGCCTCATGGGCACTCCAGCATAGCAGTTTGTACCAGGCATGGTGGCATACCCCTAAAATCCCAGCAGTCAGGAGGCTGAGGCAGGAGGATCACTGTGAATTCAAGGCCAGCTGGAACTACATAGTGAATTGAAGGCCGGCCTGAACTACACAGCAAGACCCTGTCTCAAAAAAACAAAACAACAACAACTACTAAAACAAGTTCAGGCCTAGCCTGGGTAATTTAGCAACTTAGTGAAACTCTCTGAAAATTAATTTAAGAAGGCTAGACATAGATCTCTGCAAAGCCCCTGGGTTCCCTCCCCAGTGGGAGGCGGAGAAGAGATTGCTTCCTCCAAGCCAGCGAGAGTCTGCTAGCAAGACAGGGGCCGCAATCTCTTGTAGCCTAATCAAAGCGTGCCACCCCTGCCGCTGTGCTCTGTGGACAGACACACACCCCGGCCAGACTGTACGCAAGGGAAGGGGATGCCGAGGCTGTGCGTAACAGGAGGTCAGGACTCTTCGAGGCCATGGTCTGCTCAGCACAGGAGGTGACCATTAGTCACCATTCAGGCCCTGTGCAAAATCCCACTTCCTCCTGGAGGGCTTTTAAAGTCCCTCCCAAGCCCAAACCCATCAAAGATACCCTCCTTACAGTGGGGACATTTGAATTCAGAGAATCTTTCCCTCAGTGCTGGGGATGGAACCCAGGGCCTGGTGCACGCTGGGCAAGGTGTCTAGTACTGAGCGCTTTTTCTTCTGTACTGAGGTTTGACCAGGGCCTTCACACTGAGCTACATCCCCAGCCCATTTTTATTTTATTTTGAGACAGGATCTTGCTAAATCACCAAGGTACCTAAGCCGGGTTGGAATTTGTGATCCTCCTGCTTCAGCTTCCCATATTGCTGGGATTATAAGTGTGTACCACCATGCTCAGCTTAGAATTATTTTTAGGTATATTAGGAATAATGCTACTTTGATGTGATAAGAAATTTTTTAACATTTTTATTTATGAGTTGTTTTAATTGACAAAATTATATCTATTTATTCTGTACAACATGGTTTGAAATATGTACAGGTTAGCCAGGTGTGACGGTAGACACCTGTAATCCCAGCACTTGGGAGGCTGAGGCAGGAGGATCACTGAGTTCAGGACCAGCCTGGGCTACAAAGTGAGCTCAAGGCCAGCCTGAACTGCACAGCCAGACCCTGTCTCAAAAAGAAAGAAAAGAAAAAACGTTTTCAGAGTCCACGCACAGAGACAAGGTCCTGTATTTTCCTGTGCCTGACTTATTTCTTTCAACATGTCTTCTAGGTTCACCCCCATCTTGTTGCAAATGACATACAATTTCCCCCTAGTCTAGGGTCAGACAGTATTTGATTGTGTATATTTACCTTTTTCCTTGTTTGTTTTTGTGGGGGAGGTTTGTTCGTTTTGTTTTGTTTTGAGCCCAGCCCAGACAACTTAATGATTTAGTGAAATCCCATTTTTTTAAAAAAAAATTCTTGGCTGGGGATTTAGCTCAGCGGCACAGCGCCTGCCTGGCAAGCACAAGGCTGTGAGTTCGATTCCTGGTGCCGGGAAAAAAAAAAAAAATTTTTTTTTTTTAATCTTTTTTGAGACAGGGTCTCGCTGTGCAGTTCAGGCTGGCCTTGAGCTCACTTTGTAGCCCAGGCTGGCCTCGAACTCGCAACGATCCTCCTGCCGCAGCCTCCTGGGTGCTGGGATTACAGGCATGCGCCACCACGCCCAGCTTGGAGATCCCATTTTAAAACAAAAAAAATTAAAAGGGCTTGTGTGGAACTCAGGGCCAAGGGTAAGGCAAGGACAGGCTGACTGGGGCTGACATTTTTGGTCTCTAGTTTTCAGGCTGATTCTTTCTGGCTAGGTCTTACTTTCAGGGACAGGGAGTACATCTCTCCTTGCTCCCTGCCGGCACCGCTGGCACGTCACACATTTGCGGGTAAGGCATTTTGGGCAAGACCCTCTTTTGATTTTGTTTTGACCCAGGTGGGTCTCAGCCCTCAGCTGGGGACTCAAGAGCTGAGGGGTGGGCTCTGCCCCTGGCTTGGCCGAGACGGAAGCCAGTGCTGCTACCTCCATGGCAGGGAGCAGCGATCACACCCCACGGTCTTGACCCCAGAAGAGCTAGATTCTTTCCTTGCTAGGCCTCTTCTCCGGCCTCCCTCCTGGCAGCTCTCCTCATTTCCCTCCTCCTCTTGAAGGCAACATCCTCTCGGGTTAAGAAAAATGCCCCAGAAGCCACCTTAACCAAGGGAACAAATTGAACAGCACCAAAACCAGGACAGTCTGACATCATGTGCTCTTAAAGGGATGCAGTGGGAAAGACACACTGTCTGTCACCTAGGAAGTATTCTTAACAGAAATGTTCAACCGGAATCTAATCACAGGAAAACAAATTGAAGGACATTTCTGAGACAGTCGGCCAGCACGCTCCAAAAATATCCATGCTGGGGGGGTAGCTCAGGGGCCAAGCACCTGCCTAGCATGCCTGGGACCGACCCTGTGTTCATCCACAGTGCTGTGAAAATATATATAATAGCATGTGTCCCCATAGCCCCAAATTCCCTGGAGCTCAATGTAGATAAAATTAAGAAAATGGTGTCTGAAAACAAAATGGGAGGCCCAGGCTAATATAAAAAATACCAGTGCTACGGAAGAAAAATAAGTAGGCAAATTAATAATTTTAATTAAACTCACAAGACATAACTATATATAATGCGTGAGACTTGATCAATCTCAGATTCTAGAGACACTAATGGGCCAGTTGGGGAAGTTTCAGTTAGACAATAATGCAGAAATGTTCAGTTTCCTGACTGCCTTGTGGCTCTGTAGCAATGTCTATGTAAACACAGGGTGAAGGACCTAGGTCTGAAGTTGGTTCTCATGTGGTTCTCAAAATCACACACCTACAAAGAGATAAATCAAATGTGGGAGTATTGACAGCCAGTGGATCTAGGTGAAGGGTACATACATTCTTGTCAATTTTCTGTAGGTTAAAAATTTTCAAGATAAAAAAAGCTAGAGCCAGGCATGGTGGCACACACCTGCAAGCCCAGCACTCTAAAGGCTGAGGCAGGAGGATTGCTGCAAGTTTGAGGCCAGCCTGAGCTGCACAGTGAGTTCAAAGCCAGCCTGAACTGTATAGTGAAACCCTGTCTCAAACAAACCATCAAACCAACAAACCAAAAATGATAAACCTTTTGAGTTTTGAAACCAGCAGGAAAATATCCCAAATGAGGAAAGTTAACAGGATACTGTGATCCCCCTAAATTTCACGTTTTCCACAGAGGGAGATTAAGGATGCAACCACGAATATTGATCCAAAGGCACCATGTCAGTGCCAGCAAAGCAGGGCCACTGAACAATTATTTATTTAGAAAGAGTTTGGTATTTCCCCCAGATATCAGATTTTTCAGGGAAATTTTCACAATGTTAGTTAGCTTTCTTAATTTTCCTTACAGTTGAATTTTATTTTTTTGTTTTTGTTTTTTGAGACAGGCTCCCTTATTTAGCTCAGGGTGGCCTTGAACTATATAGCCCGAGCTGGCCTTAAACTTGTAGCAGTCTTCCTGTCTCAGCCTCTGGAGTGCTGGGGTTACAGGTGTGTGCCACCACATCTGGACTATTCTTCCTTTCAACATATATTCATTAACATCTGTTAGGCTGCAAGCACAGCTCTAGGTGCTAGGGTTGCAGTGAGAAAAAGACACACATGGCTCTGGGTCTCATGCAACTTGAATTCAAATCCAGGGAGGCAGACAGTAAACAACAGATGAATAAGAAAATGACACATCGTGAAAACTGTTGTAGAATCTCACTACATCTTGCATGATTTCAACTGTATGACATTCTAGAAAAGGCAAAACTATAGACACAAAGGATCGGTACTCATCAGGGGCTAGGGAGGAGGGAGGACAAACAGGTAAAGCACAGAACACGTCTGGGACAGTGAAACTCCTCCGTGGGATACGGTGGGCACGTGGTGTGTTGTTACACACTCGCCCAGACCTCGGAAGGTACACCAAGAGCGGACGCGGGGTCAACACCAGTGTGTCCGGCAGATTCAGTTTACGTTCCATTCATAGCTGACCACTGTGGTGTGCGATGCCGGCAGTGGGAGAGGCTGTGCGTGCGAAGCGCTGTACCGGAGCTCTGCCTGACGCGCCACTGTGCCGGGAATTTAAGACCGCTCTTAAAAAGGCTAGTTCGAAAAAAAGAGAAAGCCTAGTTTGAAGAAACTGGGTGGGGGAAAGGAGAGAAGGAGGACAGGAAAAGACAGTTAAGATAGTTATACTATTAATTTCTCTTAGTTAAGTTGAAAAGGAAGGTTTGTGCTAATGTTGTGTTGGGCAATTAAATGCCGATATTTTGTACTCTGAATAACTAATTCGAAGATAGCAACGCACAATGTATTACCCTTTGTTACTCTCCTATTGTATTGTTTTGAAATTTTGGGTGTCTTTTTCTCTTTAAAATTTAAAGGGGGCTGGGGATTTAGCTCAGCAGCACAGTGCCTGCCTGGCAAGCGCGACATCGTGAGTTCGATTCCCGGTACCAGAAAAAAAATTTTCTGTACCGGGAACCGAACTCACGACCTTGCGCTTGCCAGGCAGGCGCTTTGCTGCTGAGCTAAATCCCCAGCCCAAAAAAAAAAAAAAAAAATTAAATTAAATTAAAAAATAAATAAAAAGTCTGTTCAAAAAAGTGTGCAGCAAGAAATTAATGTGACAAAGGGTGACTGGAGGGATCTACTTTAGGAAGGATGAAAGAGAAAATTCTCCTTGAGGCTGTTTTCCTGTGTATAAAATAGAAGTGAGGGCATTTGCCTTCATGGGGTTGAAGTCTAAATAACATATATGTGAAAGTGCCTCTTACATTGCTCTGAATTTTCTCATGCAGTAAAGCACGCAGCTGGCAGGCAGCTCGGATACATCTCCCGGTGATCCCTGCCTCACAGCCCTCGGGCCCTGGTATAAATAACCCCCACACTTTGAGTGTGGTCTGGACCTGCTGATTCCTTTCTGAAAAATAAAATGCAGCAAAAATGATGAAATAAATTTAGGTGACAAAAATACTGTGACTTCTATCTACCCCTCTTTCTTTCCCTGTCAGAAGCTGGCATGCTATGAGTAGCCCTATAAATTAGTGACGGGCAAGAGGAACTGAATGTGTCCATTTTCTCTTTCATCCTACCTAAAGTAGATCCCTCCAGTCACCCTTTGTCACATTAATTTCCTGCTGCACACTTTTTTGAACAGACTTTTTATTTATTTTTTAATTTAATTTAATTTTTTTTTTTTTTTTCTGGTACCGGGAATCGAACTCACGATGTCGCGCTTGCCAGGCAGGCGCTGTGCTGCTGAGCTAAATCCCCAGCCCCCTTTAAATTTTAAAGAGAAAAAGACACCCAAAATTTCAAAACAATACAATAGGAGAGGTCTTCCATTGGGTGCTGACTGGCTTATCAGTTGTAAAAGACATTCTTGGGCCATCTGGGAAATTTGAATGTTGACTAAAATAAAAATTTCATTTTTATAGACAAAGACCACTGGTTGAAAAAAGCAAGTTCATAATGGCATGTTCATTGTTTTTTGTGTTTTTGTTTTTGCTTTTCTTCCAGTACCAGGAATTGAACTCACGACCTTGCGCTTGCCAGGCATGTGCTTTGCCGCTGAGCTAAATCCCCAGCCCAAGAAATTAATTCTTGTGTCTACCAAAAGACATTCAGAAATGTTTATAGTAGTTTTATTCAGCATAACCCAGTTTGGAATTATTCTAAATGTTCCTTAGGGCCAAGGGTACAGCCTAGCGGTAAAGCATCTACCTAGTACACACAAAAGGCCTTGGGTTCCATCCCCAGCATCACAAATTAAATGTTCAACAGAAAAATAGATAACTAAATTATGATATATTCTAATAACTGAATAATACACAGTGGTGAAAATGACTAAACTCTTGGTAAAAACGAATCAAAAAGCCAGATACAAAACACTAGAGGTGGCCCATGCCTGGAACCCCAGCATTCAGGAGGCTGAGGCTAGAGGATCCCTGTGAGTTCAGCGCCAGCCTGGGCTACACAGTGTATTCAAGGCCAACCTGAACTACACAGGGAGACCCTGTCTTAAACCCCACACTATACTATCCCTTTTAAATGACGTTCAGATAAATCTATAGTATAATAGAATCTGAATAATCATACCCAGGAGAGGCTGGATCCTAACCAGGAAGGGACCCAAGGAAAACTTCTGGTTTTGATTTGGATATAGTTATACAGATGTAGACAAATAAATATAAATCAAGTTGCATATTTAATATTTGTATACTTTATATGATTGAGTTATATTTTACTCTGCTTTTTTTTCTTTTCATGCCGGGGAAGCAAACCCCTGGGAAATGAGGACGTAGCTTAGAGATAGAGCTCTGCTTAAAAAAAAAAAAAAAAGTGGGGGCCGGGGATATAGCTCAGTGGCACAAGCGCCTGCACGGCAAGCACAAGGTCCTGAGTTTGATTCCCACTACCACAAAAAAAAAAAAATTAAATTAAATTAAATTAAAAAGTGAGAGAGAGAAAGAAAAAAACTCCAGACAGATGATGTCAAAGGCACTAACACTTGGTGCCTTGTGGGTGGTAAGAATATGATGTTTTGATACGTGTATGTTTTGATTTATGTAATTGCTTATTTGAATTTTCTAATTTTTCATAACACATGGGCACTACTTCTGCATGCAACAGTAAAAGATAATTTTTAAAACCGCATTCCAGATGGTTGATAATATTATTCATGCCGCCCCAGGAGAAAGTCAAGAACCACTCACCTCAGTATTCCTGAAGGAGAAAGGGGTGTGGCCGGACACAATGCAAAGGAATGAAATGCTAATCAGCTTCCCGCTGTGGGGACTTTTCGGGGAAGCCCCCGGTGCTGCGCACGTGGAAGGTCCCAGGGGGTCACAGTATCGGCGCACACTGCCATGGAAAGAACCCAGGAGGCAGAATCGGAAGTTCTGGGTCTGAATCCAGATCCGGTTGACTAACTGCGGCTTTTGGCAGCCAGTCTCAGAAGTGGAAGGGCCCTCAGAGGTCCTTCTGCGGGTCAGTCAAAGGGCAGGAGCTGAGACACCGGTCAATGACCCTGTGTGGGTTCTTTCCACTGCGTGCTGCTTTCCAGTTGGTGATATTCCTCCCGCAGTAATAACTAACTTCGATAGAACCGCTTACGTTTTATGAAGCACAAAGGTTCCTGCTGAACGCTCCCAGGGCCTCACGATAATAAGCAAGCCTGTGCTTCCCCTTTTCCAAAGGTAAATTTCTGAGTAATACATGACTGGCCCACAGTGAGTGAGTGGCAGAATCTGGATTTGCTCTCTGGTCTTCAGACTCCAAATCCTGCCTTTCCAAGATGCCAGGAGATCCGGGGAGGGCCCTGACACGCACCTGCCCTCTACTGCGCCGCAGCCCTGTGGGTCTTTATCGGCAGGGGAGGCGTGGAGGCTCTGCCCAGAGCGACCCTGAATGGCCTCACAGTCCTCACTGGTGCTGAGCTCAGGCCTCTGGGGAAGCACCCAGACTCCTCTGGCTGTTACCCCAGGTGCTTACGAAGTCCAGCCTCGACCTCTGGATAGCCACGTGGGTCAAGGGCCTTCCAGTCCCACTTCCCAGCCTAGTTCCAGGGCGGCTGCCAGCCTTCTCTGTCCTAAAAGTGCCCTCGCTCCCTCGCTCCCCTCTCCTTTTATTTATTTATTTGAGGCAGGGTCTCACTATGTAGTTTAGGCTGGCCTCGAGTTCACTAGGTCACCCAGGCTGGCCTCGAACTCACAGCACTCCTCCTGTCTCAGCCCCCGCCACTGAGTGCAGGGGTTACAGGCCTGCACCACCATGTCCTGCCCTCCACCTTCTCTTAGTGTGGCACTGGGGAGTCAAACCCACGGGCACTCTGCCACTAAGCTACGCCCTTCCCCCCACATCTTGCTTTTAAAAGGTTCTCGCTAAACTGTCCAAGCAGGACTTCAATTTGTAATCTTCCTGCCCTGGCTGGAATTCTAGGCACGGGGCCAACCCTCATCATCTGCCCACTCCCCTCCTCTAGGAAGCTTTTTCTCCAAGGCCCAAGGCCCCTCTCCCCATCCCTGTCCAGTTCCTGTTCTCCCGCATATCCCCTTCTCAGGCTCCAGGACTCTACCCTGCCAGAGTCAGAGGCGAGGCCGGGCCCAAGGGGCCGATGCTGTGAGCAGCGAGCACTATGCTCTCGTCAATAATTCACTCCCAGGGAGGCAGCAGGCATCGCGCCCTCATTCGGAAGCAGTCAGAGCCTTACACTGAGAAGGGACGGGGCGAGGGCTGGCGGAGCGAATGGAAGGTACTCAGTCTCCAAGCGCACGCTGGGACCTCTGCTCTGCTCCTTGTAAGAGCGGGGCTCTGCTGTGGGCCGAGACCAGGGACCCAGGGAGAGATAAAGGGGGCCACACGGTGCAGCGAGCCAGCGGGCAGAGCGGAAGGACCCAGACACTGCCTGGCCCCTCCTCCCGCTGCTCACACTTGCTCAGCCTCTTGCCCCACGGCTCTGAGCCTTTCCCAGGTGACCCCTCCCAAAGGACGCCCAAGTCTCCCGGGGCCCAAGTTCTTGGAAGCCCGGGGCATTTCAGCTGCCTGGAGCTCCCCAAAGGGCCCCCACCACACAGGCCTGTGACTCAGCAGCTCTTCTAGGGTCACCGCACCCATCCCCACCGCCCACCCCCATCCCCCTTCAACCCCAGCCTGCCTGGCAGCCTCGGATGTTCACAAACCTTGTAGCAGTGGTTGTGGAGGGGGGTCAGCAGCTACCCTCCGAGCAGTGTTGTGATTGAGAACCCTACAGGGTTAGGAGTCTGGCAAGAGCAGTTCTTCACCTCTAATGGGGTGAGAAGGCGGTAAGTCCAGTCCCTGGCTCCCTGCCCCACCCCCAGCCCTGGGCCATCCTAGGGACTCTGTCTTCCACACTCTTTCTTCTGCCTGGGGTAGCCCTAGAGTTCTGCTCAAGTTCCAGCCTCCTCCCTACTCCAATCCATTCTGTGGAACTGGAATCAGCACTGACAATGGAGCCAATGGATCAACCCAATGGACTAAAGCAAACAAGCACCTACTGTGCGCCATGCTAACCCAGACTACAGGCAGCAAGGGCATGAGAGCCAAGCAGCTCCTCAGCCCTCTCACCTCCCTCCTTCACAGGTAAGAGGAAGCCCCAGATCTACAGAGCAGGCACACTGTCGCCCCAGCGCGGGTGGTAGCTGGCTCTGGTAGCCGTGGTCACTGGCCAGGCCCTCCAGAGGCCTGGTTGCGGGAAGGCGGGTGCAGTCTTTCTGGGCACTGTCAGCAAGAAACTCTTCAGACGTATTTATAGTAAATGCTACATCAGGGATGGAGCCTGAAAGTGCCTTGGAGCATCAAATAACACCGTGGGCCCAGAGGCTGAGGTCAGGGAAAGACGACTGATAGCAGCTGGAGAGGTTGAGGTTGATGTCGGAACTCCCCCAGAGTAATAGCTGGAGCTGGCAATGGGGATTCCCTGAGGAAGCTACTTCCGCAGAATCTTCTCAGAAGAGAAGGGTTAGGCGTCTTTTCTAGGTCTGGTAGGATAGATGCAAAGGAACGCACATATAGTAGTGATCTCTGTCCTCGTGGTACACAGACAGAGCTACCTCTGCGTAGCTCTGTCCAGGAGGCCAGCAGGGGCCCTGCAGAATCTCCCGAATCCTGACAACCTGGGGACCTGGGAGGTCAGGAGACAGGTGAGCTGCACCCAGGAAGGGCCGCAGGCTGCCTAGGAAGCCATTTGGAGCGCCCAGGGTCTCAGCTGCCGAGAGAGAGGCAGCATGTGGGGAAGATGCTCCTGCGAGAGGCGCATTAGTGCCCTGCCCAGGTGCTGTGAGGTCAGAGCTGGGGAAGTGGCCCTGAGCAGCTGCGGTGGGGAGGAAGAGGGCGTGTTCCTGGGCAGGTCCCAGCGAGGGAACAGTGGGGCCAGTCATCTCCCAGGAAGGGGTCTGGGAGACAGCAGTCCTGGGGAGAAGGCAGGCTCCCGCCTCTGGTTCCGAGGTTCCTATCTTGTAGGCATAACAGAGGGAGAAGGGGTTGTGGTCCAGCGGCTGGGGTGGAAATGAGACCAGTGAGGGGCATGGAACCGCCCCGTGCACCTCAGATCCCCTCTGACGGGCTCAGGGAGAAGTAGTTGATATTTCTATTTTTAAAAGGTGAAGATGTTTTCTAGGCTGTAGGTGCAGGCAGAGGGAGTCGGGAAAGGGGGGCAGGGGGAGTCGGGGACAATTGCACCTCCCGTGGAAACTCAAGCTGCCCCAGGGCCCAAAGGAGCGAGTCCATTAGCTGTGGTCAGCAGGGGGAGCAGGGGGGGCTTTCCCCCTCCAGGTCTTACTGCCGCGTGAAAGGCAAAGCTTTTGCTCCCTCCATTAGCGCCACAAACAAAACCAAAGCACAAAACCTCCACTCACGTAATGAAAACACACAGGACCTCTTTACGGCTTCCGAAGGCCTGAAGCTGAGGGACCGGGGTGAGCGGGCAACCAGGGACCCGGGACCCGCGGACCAGACCACAGACGGAGGGGAGGCGGCGCCCAGGTGCACCCCTGCCTAGGGCAGACCTGGGGTCGCGCGCCTCCTCCGCCCCAGCCGCCCCTGGAACGTCGGCTGCACAGAGGCAGAGCGCCCCGAGATGCTCTGGCAGCGGGCGCAGCGGGACTGAGACCCCCTCCCCAGCGGAAGTGGATTCAAAAGGAGGGCTGGGAAAGTAGAGCTTCGGACGGAGCTGAGGTCCCCGGGTCGCAGGTCGGCCTGCTAACACGGCCTGTGGCCGCCCCGCCCCGCGCCGCCGTCCGGGGTGCACGCGGAGAAGGGTGCACCTACGCGCTGGGGTGTGCAGCGGCCGGTGAGAGGCCCGGCCGCTCAGAAGGGCGCGCGGAGAGGCAAGTGGGGCTCCCCCCGCTCCCCCCTGCCCCCGCCAGAACTTGGGCCTGTCCTTTTGACGCGCCGCGGAGGGGCGGGAGGGGTACTGACCGATGACGGCCCGACGCCGAGCTCCCGCTGCCCAGTCCTGGCGGGGACGCGGCCCGGCTTGGCGGGCCCGGAGACGAGATGGAGGTAGGGCGGGCGCGGGCTAGGGGGCGCGGAGCCCCCGAGCGAGCCCCCCGGG
>NW_004955500.1:7673727-7675785 GCF_000276665.1 Chinchilla lanigera
CCTGCGCCCGCCTCGGAGCCCTCGGCCCGGGGGAGGGCAGAGGCCGCTAGCCCGGTCTATGTCTTTTTCTGACTCCAGTGCAACCTTCCTGCTGAACGAGGTAACCGCGGTGGGGGCGGGGGAGCTCCGCTACAAGCCGAGAGGGCCGGCGTCTGGGGGAGACCGGGAATGGGGTGGGAAGGAGGCGGAGGAGGGGAAGCCCAGGATGGGGGCGCCCCGGCCAGCCGCTCCCAGGTACTGGGACTAGGGAGGGGAGAGCTGGCTAGGGAGCCAGAGCTGGTGCTAGATTAAGAGCGCTGAGCCAGGCTTCCGAGGTACCCGTCTCTGAATTCCCCGGGGTCAGCCTAGCAACTACCTGCGCTAGACCGCCACCTGGTCCAGAACTCCTAGCTCTTACCTCCGTTTCCCCCACTCAGTCTGCCCAACTTCCTGGTACACCTGGAGGACAGAATGTATTTTAGAGGCTCCTAAGAACCCTTAACTCCCTAACCGCGTCCTTTAGGCTTTTGCCCTTACGTCCTTCCGTGTGACCGGACTGGCACGAGTAGGCAGGTGCGGGTGAGGTGAGAGATGAGAGAGGTATTGGGTAGCAACCCGGAGACTGGGGAGGGCGCTCTGAAGCACCTGCAGGACCCAGGGGATGGAGCCAGGAATGAGGAAACAGAGAACCCATCTCCTGGGGGGTGGTTGGCATGGCAACTCGTGCCTCCGGAGCAGACCTGGACACACTGTCCCAGCAGGGCAGGAAGACAAATGGGTGTGCTGCTGGTGGATCCGCTGTGACCTACAGCGCACCCGCTGCGGAGGGGGGCGTCTCAAAAGGAGAGGCGGAGAGTAGCTTCAGAGATGGGAGAGACCCATCAGAACCGCCCCGGGAGAAGGGCACTGTAAGGGTCTTACTCCCCGCCTGAGGGAGAGAAGGAATTGAGAAAAGATGAAAAGGGAGGACACAGGGAACACCAAGGAACTGGGAAAGGGCATAAAGGGTGAAGACCGTGCCTGAGAACTTCCAGTGCAGCCACAGGGCTCCCAGCGAAGTTCTGCGCCAACTCCAGCAGGAGAAAGACGCGGAGCAAGGCTGCACTGGCCATCCTGTGTATCAGGCGGGCTAAGGACAGTCTCAGGATGTGGCTCCTCTCTTTTCTTGCCGAGGGGAACAGGAAGAAGTGGTCTGGGTAGGAAGCCAGTTGGCTTGGGTGGTCTTCTCGTCCGTGGACTGTGCCTTTTGTCATAGATTTTAAGCCCTTTCAAATTTTGACTTTCTGATTTTCCTCTGGCCCAGGATGGCAAAGAGGTGAGCAGATCCCTGAACTCCCGCCCCTGGGAGTGAGAAATTGGGAGTGAAAAGGGCTTAGCTTAGGAGCAAGAGCACAGACAAAAGCGCACGACCAAGTGTAACCGCGTGCATCTCACACCCATCTCCTGGGGCGTCCAGGTGGGAATTCAAAATTTAAAGCAATCATTTTGGTCAAATTAAAAAAAAAAGGTGGTATATCTTTGGGGGAAGTTTCTTCAGGATAAGGGCTGCTACTCTTTCAAATCTCAGTGCCCCTTTCCAGACTAAGTGGTGCAGAGAGCGGGGGTTCCAGCTCAAGCAGGAAGTAGGCCACTGCCCACCGCACCCCTGGCCTTACCAAGAGGGCGATTCGCTGCCCTTTCCCCCGTGCAACTCCAATGTGCCTGGATCCCACCACCTAGAATTACACACACACACACACACACCTTCCAGCCTCTAGTCTCTTTCCTCTCCCTTTCAGTTAACCTAGAACACCCATGTTCTGCCCAGGTCCCACGGAAGCCTTAGCACTGTCTGACACAACCCTTGGCGGGGAACCTCCTCCTGGCCGGACTAGGATGCAGTCCGTCCGCGCAACAGGTGCGGGGCGGTCCACCCAGCTCCCGCAGCTCACCCCTTCTCGGCCGGCGGCGCCGCCCTGCTGCAGCCCGGCGCTCGCCGGGGCACCTGTTGGGCTCCTTCCGCGGCGTGGGCCTGGGTCGCCAAGGCCCTGCGTCCCGGGTACTGCTGTGGGCTTTGCCCTGGTGTCGCCCCGGCCGGAC
>NW_004955500.1:7676330-7698437 GCF_000276665.1 Chinchilla lanigera
CCCGCCCCCGGCGCCGGCGCGCCTCCCCCGCCCGGACTCCCCCATGTATGACGACTCCTACGTGCCCGGGTTTGAGGACTCGGAGGCGGTGAGTGCCGCGGGGTGGGGGTGGGGATCGGGTGACCCTCCTCCCTCCACCCTTCCCCCAGTTCGGGACTGTGCGGAACGCCTCCGTGGCCGGGCCGGCGCGCAGGGGGCGCTCGAGGAAAGGGCTCCGCGCGGCCCGGACCTGGACCCGGGCGGGGTCTGCGCCCCGGGAGGCAGTGCTGCGGGGAGGCTCGAGCAGGTGGCCCCAGAGCCGCAGGACCCGAGGGCCAGAGGGAGGCAGGGCTGCGGGGAAGGAACGCGCAGTGTGTGGAGCTCCAGATTCCGGTGTATGGGGTCTGCACACAGCTGGGGAGAAGCGGGCGCTTGGGGGGCACTCCAGACCTGCACCTCAAGTAAAGGACAAATTGGGGAGCCAGGGAATGGCCTCTTCAGACTGAACCATAAAACTTGAGCCCGTTGGTTCCCTTCTGCCCTCGGGCGCTGCCTGCGCTGCCCGGCCTCCTCGCCCTGCCTCCAGCCCGCTCCGCTCCTGGCCAAGGCCTGGGCGCCCAGCACATGGGTGGGCCGTCTGACTGCGCTGCGAGGCCCGGCCTCCTGCAGAGCCTCCTCCGAGCAGGGCGTCCGGAGCTGCCCAGCATGAGGCCTGGAGGTGCGGCCAGGAGCCGAGGGCCTGGGGATGGAGAGGAAGCGCTCTGCTCAGAGAACCAGGCGGCTGATAAATATTTAATTCCCCTCTTTGCTTTTATCTCCTGACCCACTGAGACAAATCAGCTCATTAGGCAGTGATTCCAGGAGCTCAGAGCGGAGGAAGGATGCCTGGAAAGATGGGGAGCAGCGCCTTGGAGCTGCCGCCCTCCCTCAGGCACCCCAGAAGCAGGCCTTCTGAGGAGAGCAGCGCTAGGTGCTTGGAGGGCCGGACAGGTGTGGAAGGTGTCCCTCCCGGTCGGGAGTGCCAGCGCTGGGCTGGCCGAGTGCTGGGTGTGGAGCCGCAAGCTGTGCGTCCTTTTCAGGGCCGGAGCCCCTTCTGGGCCCAATCTTCCAGGGGGCCTTTGGGGCTAATTAATTCGCAGCGAGAGCAGATGATTTTCAAGGCTCTGGTGGGCACCTCCTTCTGACAGTTGAAGGGACAGCTGGCCTAGCCCAGGGTGCCAAGGTGAGCGAGAGAACAAGCCTCTCTGTGGGGCTGCAGGGCCCTAGGAGGTTCTTCCCCTCCCCGGTGAGAAGGCAGGGGCTGTGGCCAGGAGGGCGCTGACACGGGGCTGCGCTCTGAGGGCAGCCTACTGACCCCGTGCTCCCCCTTCCCCCTCTGGTTCCTGGATCAGCTCCCCCACTCCTCCTCCTCTCGCCTGGCTTCTTGCTCTCCCTGAGGCCCCCTCTGAAGCAGTGGGAGGGAGATCAGGCTCTAAATAAATCCACCGGCTCATCTCCCTCCTCTCCTTCCCCCGTGCCAAGCAAGAGAGGAGCTGCAGCCTGCCCACACACTCACCAGGCAAGGGGGGCACCACCAGGGCACTGTGCCAAGTCTGGCAGCTCCCAAGTGCTGATCTTCTGGCTGTTTCGGCATGGCAGGGGGAGGGGCAGAGAGACCCGCATGCTGCCAGGGCAGACCTGACCTCAAGGGATGGGTGAGCCCTGAGGACTGGGAGCGGATGGAAGGGGGTTCCATTCCTGCACAACTCATTAAGTATTGAGGGAGAGGTTCTGTCATCGCTTCCTAGGGTGAGAAGCCAGCTAAGCCAGACAGCCCAGGCAGGGGCATGAACATCACTAAATCAGGCTGAGCGCGTGGGCAGCGGGGAGCACCACGCCGGCGTCTAGAAGGTGTCTCGTGTGCACAGATGGTTGCCCTGCCTCGCTGCTACCTCCAGGCCTGCTGCCTCTGCCCGCTCAGCCACCCATGCCCCGCAGAGATGGCGCTTGTGGCCTAGGAACCCTGGGGAGAAGGTCCCTTGCCCTGTGCACAAGTTCTCTCTGGGGCTCAGCCTCTTTATCATCAGAGGAGCCTCACTTCGCTCTCTGGAGAGCAGCAGGCAGGTGCTGCTCCTGTGAAGTGAAAGCCGGCCCCCACGCCTCTGCCTCCTTCGGACCTTGGCTCAGGCTCAGGGCCTGGGCTGACACCCAGCCGAGCAGCCTCTTGCCCAGGGCGGCAGGGTGTGGTGGGCAGCAGGTGTGTGACTTTACCTCCTCCGCTGAGTCCTGCTTGTGTTGTCCTCTGTCGGTGGTCGTACTCCCTGGACTCCAGAGAGGGCTCCTCAGCCTGAGGACATCCTAGAGCCCCTTCCCCTGCACGTGCTCCTTTACTAGGCGCCGGCCTCTTCTCTGCCACTGACCGCCCAGGACGGAGGGAAGCAGCCCTTCAGGCTTCTTCCTATAAGGAAGGGAAACGGAGGCAGAAAAGATAGCCCGTTCCCACAACTGAGGGGGAACTCAGACAGCGTTCCGGCCGCTTAAAGTCCAGCTGCCATTACCCGTTCGAGCATCTCTTACAGCCTTGAAGGGTGACTCTGTAACTCTTCAGATGCACCCCCATCACCCACACACCCTTCCTATGGGCGGGACATGCAGACTGTCCTTGCTCATGTTGCCAAAACCCCCTCCCCAGATCCCCGGGGTCCAGTACCTCTGCGAGGTTGCCTGGCGCCAGCGTGGCCTTCCTCTAGGGCCTGATATCCCTTGGGCCTGGGGAAGGGGTGGGGAGACAGAGCAGAGTGGGAGGCACGGCCCAGCGTCGCCTGTGCCAGGGAGATGGCTCCGTGTTGCCCTCCTGGTCTGTGTCTCATTTGCCGCTCACACCTGGCCACTTGCCCCAGCAGATGTGGGAGGAAAGAAAACATGGGTTGGGGAAAGTAAAGGGCCAGGAATGTCCACGAGCTGGCGGCTCTGGGCCCGGGCACACCCTGAAGAGACAAGGACTCACCATTTGGGAGCCTCCAAAGCCTTGTGGGGTAGGAAAGTGGGACCTAAGTGGGAAGGTGGTGGTTGTATCCTGACACTCAGGCTAACCAGCATCTCTTTTGTTTTGTGTATTTTTGTTCGTGTGTGTCTATTTTGCTTTGTTTTGTTATGAGACAGGGTCTTACTATGTCGTTCAGGCTGGCCTTGAACTCACTTTGTAGCCCAGGCTGGCCTCAGATGTCAAGCAGTCCTCCTGCCTCAGCCTCCTGAATTGTGGGATTACAGGAGGACGCCACCACACCTGGCTCATTGCTGCATTTTTGCCAGACATAATGAAGGGATAATGTCCAGGCTGCTTTGCAGGCTGGTGTGAACAAGAGAGCCAGTTCTTCTGGGATCGCCAATACATCATCTTCAGTATATCTCCTTTCCCTCTGCCTCAGAAAACAGGGTAGAGGGGACAAGAGGAAGGAAAAGTAAAAGCTCTGACCACTGCGCATGGTGGCACACTTGTGTAATCCCAGCAGGCTGAGGCAGGAATATTGCTGTGAGTTCAAGGCCAGCCTGAACTACACAAGACCCTGTCTTGAAAAAACAAAAAAGAATTGAAAGCTCTGTTCAAGGCTATAGCAGTAATAGGGCTAAGGGTAGGGCAGGAACCAGATCCTCGCACATGTGGATTACAGCTCAGCTCAAGGGTATTGGGGCCCTTTTTGGGGGTGCGGGAGTGTTGGAGTCCAACTTCCCCTAGAAGATACGGAAGCCAGAAGTGACAGAGACACCAGTGTGGGCTGGGAGGGCGCCTTTATGGTATCGCACCCCTGAGGCCAGGAGTCACAACCTGTCCCCCATCCCAGGGCTCAGCCGACTCGTACACCAGCCGCCCCTCTCTGGACTCCGACGTCTCCTTGGAGGAGGACCGGGAGAGTGCCCGGCGTGAAGTGGAGAGCCAGGCCCAGCAGCAGCTCGAGAGGGCCAAGGTGTGTCTCCTGGGCGGGCAGGTAGGGCTGTGGGCAGGCTGTCCTTGGATGTGGAAGAGCACACGTGCGGGTGGAGGCTCCGGGACGACGCTGAACTCCCACGGGGCCTGTCCCTTCCTGAGGGGGCGCCTCTCCCTTGCACTGACGGCCGAATTCTCCAGCACAAACCTGTGGCGTTTGCTGTGAGGACCAATGTCAGCTACTGCGGTGTACTGGACGAGGAGTGCCCAGTCCAGGGCTCTGGAGTCAACTTTGAGGCCAAAGATTTTCTGCACATTAAAGAGGTGATTGACGTCCCCTCCTCGCAGCAGCCTCTGGCGCATAATTTCCCAGCCCTGCTCCAGATCCCAGTGCCTCTTACTTCAGATCTCTGTCTATAAATAAGTCCCGGATCCCTCCCCTGTAACCCTGACGCTTGTACACCACGCTACCCGAGACCCGGTCCCTGGGGTTTCCACCCTTCTGAGATACGGCTTGATCCTCGGTCTCCGTGTCTGTGGAGTGCGGAGTTAGATCAGCTTCCGCTGAGGTCCCCTGTAACGGCTGTGCTGCCCTACGGTGAAAGCCTGCGGCTCAGCCCAGCTCCCGTCCCACCAGCACCTCCTGCCTGCTGCCCCTTCCTCCGACCAGCTCCCCAAGGCTTCCCTAGCCCCTTCATATTGAAGCCCGCTCTCCTCCACCACCCCCGCCGCCCCACCCCACCCCAGAAGTACAGCAACGACTGGTGGATCGGGCGGCTAGTGAAAGAGGGCGGGGACATCGCCTTCATCCCCAGCCCCCAGCGCCTGGAGAGCATCCGGCTCAAACAGGAGCAGAAGGCCAGGTGAGTGCGGGGCTGCGACTCAGCAAACACCCGCCGCGCACACCACACACGCCTGCGTAACGCCCCGCACAAGCGCACAGCCAGGGCCTGCACAGGTACAGCCCTAGCACAGGAGGCTGAGACAGGAGGGCTGCCGGGAGCTCTAGGCCAGCCTTGGGTACTTGGCAAGTTCCGGGTCAGCCTGGACTACAGAGGAGACCCTGTTTCAAAAAACAAAACAACCTCCCAAAATTGGGTGGGAATTTGTGCAACTGTTAAATGTGTGGAAGCCACACAGAAACACTCTCTCCCCTTCCCCATCCCCTTGCTGCCCCCCCTGTCTTTCCCTCCGTCCTCGTCCTCCCTCTCTCCCTGTCCCTTTCCCCACCTCTGTCCTCCCTTTCTTCTCAGGAGATCGGGAAACCCTTCTAGCCTGAGTGACATTGGCAGCCGGCGCTCTCCTCCACCATCTCTAGGTAGTGCCCCAGAGCCGCCCAGCCTGGGTCGGGGTGGCTGGGGCGCAGGGCAGGGCCCTCCACAGTGACCTGCTGGGAGGGGCTGTTGGAGGGGTCTGAACAGCTGGAGCGGCCCAGTGCTCCTCTGGGGAAGGGAACGCCGTGCCCCCAGGGCCTTTTCCCTTCACCAACTTTAATCTTTTATTTCCTTTTCCAAAAAGCCAAGCAGAAGCAAAAGCAGGTGAGTCAAGGAAGGGACTTGGGCTGGGGGACTCGTGGCTCTTGGTTCTGGGGAACTTTTTCTAGGCAGTCATTGTTAGAGGGACAGAACAGGGGGCGGGAACCCAGAACTGCTGACTCCACCCCCACCCCCAAAAGGCATAAGCAGGCCCCAGGGCCAGGAGTTTGTCTGACCTGTCCATTCTGCAGGCAGAACATGTCCCCCCATACGACGTGGTGCCCTCCATGCGGCCTGTGGTGCTGGTGGGGCCCTCTCTGAAAGGTTACGAGGTGAGACACCCCAAGAATCACCCCTGTCCAGCCGGTGACAGGAAGGGCCCAGGGGCCGTGGGAGGAGTATGCTCCCATCAGGGTCTGTGTGCGGGGTGGAGCCTGGGCCGTGCAGCTGCACACGGCCTCTCTCCAGGGCCCTTAGTTAGTGCCGCCCCACCCGCCCCCCAGGTCACGGACATGATGCAGAAGGCTCTCTTTGACTTCCTCAAACACCGGTTTGATGGCAGGTGAGCTGCCCTGAACCGGCGTGGCCTTGGAAGCCTAGCTCACCACCTGCATCTGCAGGCCGGAGCGGCTCCTCTGCAGGCAGAGTTAGCTGGGTAAAGTGAGGCTGAGACGAGTTTAAACCAGCTGTGATTCTCCGCCCTCACGCCAGGATCTCCATCACCCGAGTCACAGCTGACCTCTCCCTGGCAAAGCGGTCTGTGCTCAACAACCCTGGCAAGAGGACCATCATCGAGCGCTCCTCGGCCCGCTCCAGCATTGGTGAGGAGCCCCGTCCTGCTTCTCTGCCCGCTCAGGCGCCAGTGCCAGCCTGTCCCCTTTTCCCTTCCCCAGCTCCTTGTCTTCCTGCCCCTCTCCTCCTCTGCCCGCCCCTCTTCAGGAGCCCCCCCACTCCCTGGCCCTCTGCCCAGCCAGGCTCCTGGTTCCTTCCTGTCCACCCCGGGAGGTTCCTTCCTGTCCACCCCGGGAGCCCTGCTGTGGGAGTGAGCCGTGGGTGGAGCGAGCCCCTGGTGAGCACTGCTGCTCCTCCTCCTCAGCTGAAGTGCAGAGTGAGATCGAGCGTATATTTGAGCTGGCCAAATCCCTGCAGCTGGTAGTCCTGGATGCGGACACCATCAACCACCCAGCACAGCTGGCCAAGACCTCGCTGGCCCCCATCATCGTCTTTGTCAAAGTGTCCTCCCCCAAGGTAAGTCGGCCGGGTGGGGGGAGGGCTGCCTGCTAGAACATGGCACACCCGTGCCGGGGCGGTCAGGTTCCCTTTGCTTGCTGCCTCTTACCCCTGCTGCTGGTCCTGTGTCACGAGGGGCACGTGCCCGGTTCTTCCCAGGCCCAGCACTGCCTTCCCTCCCCAGGTACTCCAGCGGCTCATCCGCTCCAGGGGCAAGTCCCAGATGAAGCACTTGACTGTGCAGATGATGGCGTACGATAAGTTGGTTCAGTGCCCTCCAGTGAGTGCCTGGCTCAGCTGCTCCTGCACCTCTTCTTCCAGGGCCATGGGAGAGGAGAGATGGGTGGGGGCTGCTGCTGAGAGGAAGCCAACATTGTCGCTTCACCCTCCTTCCCCAGGAGTCATTCGACGTGATTCTGGACGAGAACCAGCTAGAGGATGCCTGTGAGCACTTGGCCGAATACCTAGAGGTTTACTGGCGGGCCACCCACCACCCAGCCCCTGGTCCTGGACTTCTGGGCCCGCCCAGTGCCATCCCTGGACTTCAGGTACCTTTTCCGGTAGGCACAGGTGTGCAAGCTAAGCCAGCCAGAGCGTGGCTCCCTTCCTTGTTCGGAGCAGTTCAAAAGGCTGACGAGTGGTTGAGTTGTGCGTAGAAAGCGAATATTCATGGGCAAAGGGTCTTCCGGACCGGGGAGCAAATCAGTGAGATAGGTAGTCAGAGACTGGCTTTCTAGGCATCAAGAGAAACATCTCCAAACCCTTCTCAGTCAGTACTGGAGACAGAGCCCAATGGTAGGAGTCCAGAGCTTCAGTTTTGTGTGTCCATCAGGAACATGCTCCAGCCTGCTGCTTCCTCCCATCCATGTCCTGTACTCGGGAACTGAGAGTTGAGGGGGAGAATCCCCCACTGTACCAGAGGCGGGAGGGAGGCCAAGGCCGGGTCGGGGCTGCTCGCCCGAGAGCTGTCGTGTGCCCCCCAGAACCAGCAGCTGCTGGGAGAGCGAGGCGAGGAGCACTCACCGCTGGAGCGGGACAGCTTGATGCCCTCAGACGAGGCCAGCGAGAGCTCCCGCCAGGCCTGGACGGGGTCTTCACAGCGGAGCTCCCGCCACCTGGAAGAAGACTACACAGATGCCTACCAGGACCTGTACCAGCCGCACCGCCAGCACAGCTCAGGGCTGCCCAGTGCTAACGGGCACGATCCCCAAGACCGGCTCCTGGCCCAGGACTCGGAGCACAGCCACAATGACCGGAACTGGCAGCGCAACCGGCCTTGGCCCAGGGATAGCTACTGACCGCACCGTCGCCGTGCCCTGGCAGGCACGGGCGCAGCTGGCTGGGACACCCACTCCAGGCAGGTTGGAGTTAGACTGGCATTAGGCTGCCACTAGACTCAGCTCCCACAGTCCCCTGCCACGCCCCGGCTCCAGGGCTGCCTGTGGTCCCAAGGTTCTGGGAGAGGCAGGGGGCCCTCTTACCTCCTGAGCACAGTGACCCCCTAGGCTCCATCCCAGGTACTAGCTGTGTGTTCTGCACCCTTGGCACCTTCCTTGCCTCCTGCACAAGAAGCTGCCCCACTGGGCAGTGCCCTCAGGCCAGGATCCCCTTAGCAGGGGCCTTCCCACTAGACTCAGGGAAGGGATCCCCTCTCAGAGTAGCTGCAAGGGTGGGGTGTGGATGCCACGGCGTGAGGAAGCAGCAAGGTTCCTGAGCAGGCCCGAGTCCTAGCAGGCAAGGGGCTTGGGGCTTACGCTTTGGAGTCTGAAGGCCTCTGCTCACCTCACTTCATGTCAGAAACGAGACAATCAGAGTGGAGTGGGGACCCACATCCACGGCTAGAGCAGCAGGCGGGGAGGCCAGGCTCACGACTGCAGCTGCAGGTCTGGGAGGGAAGGGTCTTAGCCTCTGGCAGGACCAGGGAGCCAGAGCACGATCACACTGCGGGGGACAGGAGCCCTCCTGGACTGGGGGTTTGGGAAGACGGAGTGTCCGGGCTCCTCGCCTCTCCTTTTGCCCTTGCATCCTGTCATTGCTGTTCTTGCCCTTCGGGCCTCCTGGAAGACAGGAGCGCCAGACCCTGACCCCTGACCCAGTGCTGCTTGTTAGGGTAGGGCTGGAGGGGGAGACGGGACAGCGGACAGCCCGAGCCGTCTGCCTGGCCACCCTCGCCTATGGCTCCAGCGTGTGACGGACAGAGCATGTTCCATAAGACCCCGCCCCACCTCAGTCATCAATAAAACACCATGCACCACCTCCCAGGCGTCTGTTCTGCGTCTCCCAGCTGGGGTAGCCTCACTGCGTGGCCCAAGGCTGGTGGAAGTAGAGAAATAGTCTGGCTTCTCCTCTCTCCAAGGACCCATTAAAGGAGGGGAAGGGCCAGGGCCGGGCGGGGGCACAGTATTCCCGGGCACCCCGAGCCCCTCCTGCCCAGATGTCTGGAGGGAGACAGTAGGCAGCGCAGGAGCTGTCTGGGTACGGCAGTCACAGCTTTCAACTGGCCTTGCCTTGAGCCAGAGGCCCTAGAAATAGCTGCGACTTGCACCCTGCTCACCCAGCTCTGAGCGGCAGGAAGAGCGTGAGACGTGGGGGAGGGACGCAGCCTAACGCAGCTGGCTGCAGTGTCCCGTGCCCCAGGCCTCTGGTGCGCACATCTTCACTGTCCCCTCCCGGGAGCAAGGTACCCAGCGAATGTCCTGAGACAGTGTCAGGCACACGGCGACGCGGTAGGTGAGTGGTTCTGTCTCACCTGCCCAGATCACAACTTTGCTCTCATCCTTGTGCAAAGCTCCCTAGAGGGCATCTAGGTCAGGGCCCTAAGTTCCGCGAGGCCAGAGCAGGAGAGATGCGTCAGGGTCCTGCTGCCGCGGCTCTTTCATCTGCCCTCGGGTGCTGCCTAGGCGCTTGTCTAGCCGCCGAGGGCCAGGGCTTCTCTGTGGTTCTCAAGGCCCCAACCAGTCCCCTGTGCCCGGTGTCCTCCCTCCTGTCCCGTGATGCTGAAGGGAGCCTGGGCAACGGGCTCGGCTACAGCTATATACAATCTCGATATTCGTTATTTATTCTCAGAACATACAAACTCATCTCAGAGAATAGAAAACAGATTTCACTCAGTGACTTAGAGATGGACACAGCCAGTCACCCTGTCCCCGTAGCTGCTAAAAAACTCCCTGGGGTAGGGGCACCTGGAGTGCACAGCACCCTTTGGCGTGGGGCTGTGCACTCTCCTAAAGGCTCAACCTGTTTTATACTCCAGAGGGAAACAGCTGTCAAAACGACAGAGTCCAAGGTCCGCGCTCCTCGGTGCCAATCCCTGGGGTCAACCAGGGCGACGCTGGTGCAGCGCACTCTTAGGCCGCCAAGCCTTGCCGAAGCAGGCCCCATCCGGGCAGCCAGGCGTTTGTTCAGTCCAGGGGCAGTGCCAACCAGCTGACCTATTCCCTGGCAAGAGCTGACAGCCTGGCACAATCTTAATGCCACACCCAAAGGGCAGAACAGGGCCAGAATCCGGCGCTTTGCTCTTGTCTCCTACGGCGTCTTCCTGTCCCACACTCAAGCCTCCGGACCTGAGGGCCAAGGCCAGGAGGACTCGCTGTGTGCTCAGCCCCAATAACCCCAGACAGAACCTGGAAAGAGAGGCGTGAGAGTTTTGAGGCGCAGGTGCCAGGCAGCATCACAGCTCGCCCTCAAGCCCTCGGGAGAGCGCTGCGTCAGGCGAAGATGGTCTCCTCCCGGCGCTTCTTGGTGAGGATGGTCCCTGGCTTGTGCTGGGCGTCTGGGTGGTTGGCTAGCTCTGGGGGACAGGAGGACACCGGGCTCTCCAGGATGGCTTGCTTTAGCTCATAGAACACAGCAGAGTCCTCTTTGGTGAGGAAGGTGATGGCCACACCACTCTTGCCCGCTCGTCCTGTGCGGCCGATGCGGTGGATATAATCTGGGGAGCATGAAAACATGTCACTGGGGACCGCTCTAGAGACCCCGATGAGTGGTGTCTGAAGCATCCACTCCTACAGGCATCCTCCTCCCCACTGCACCGCCACGGGCAAGAGATCCACCTCCCGCTGCCTGCATCTGACGCGCCCGCCGCTCTCCACCACTGACGGCAGTCAGCGTACCGCACCGAGGGCCATCCAGCCCCGTTCTCCTAGCTCTGAACAGAAGCACCAGCCTATGCGCTGGGAGAAGAACCCCAGTGAGCACCAGGGGCAGGAGCGCGTGTCACTAGGATACACACCCCCACCTGGGCGCTGGGTGCTCCTTACGCACCCCGACTGAGCAGGAGGGTGAAGGAGCCGCCCTCCCCCGCACTTACCTTCAATGTTTTTGGCCATATCGTAGTTGACAACCATGGACACATCCTGGATGTCGATACCACGGCCAGCCACATCCGTAGCCACCAGAATATCCTTGGCGCCTGCCTTGAGGTTGGACAGCGCGAACTCTCGCTGTTCCTGGCCTTTTCCACCGTGCAGTGTGCACGCGTTGTACTGCGGGAGAGCGGCCAGGTGAGGGGCCGGCAGCCGGCACAGGCGGACACGGGAGCGGGCGTGGGGGAGGGGACTGGGCAGCAGCGGGGACAGAGAGCCATGCGAGAGGCGTGAACAGAAAGGAGGAGCGGGTGACGGCGCGCTGTCCTGCAGCGAGGACAGCGCCGTGTGGGCGGCAGCGGCACAGGACACAGGCGGAAGCAAACTGCTGAGATGTGCAGTCTACAGTGAGAAGTTCCCATGAGATCAGGGTGGAGATGGAGTCAAGAAATGTAAGGAAGCCGAAGAGCCGAGTGAGGAGGCCACGCTGTTCCCTCACACACTCGTCTCAGGAGTAGAAGCATTGGTCATCACCATCTCCCTCTGGGCCCCACTGTCTCCTCTCCCGGAGAGACAAACAGCCTGGGCCCACCTGATGCCACACCCTGAGACCCTGCCAGGAGGTGCCGCACACCTTCTTCCTGGCCCTCCCCTCCTTGGACGAAGCCCTACGGCAGCACGGGTGCAGGGCTGGGGTGGAAGGGGCATCCTTTCCTCACCTTCCTAAGCCCCTCCAATACCCTTCTCCCTTCCGCCTGACTTGCTGAGTCCTGGAAAGGCTAAGGCGCAGGTGAGAAGCAAAAGCAGGTGCCCAGGAGCTCCTTCCTGCAGTTTCAGAAAGCACCGCCACGGAGGCCGAGCATGGCCCTCCTCTGCCAGACATACCCCCATCTTCTCCAGGGATTTAGCCAAGACATCGCAACCCTTCTTCTGGTTGACAAAAATAATGATGGGTGGATCAAAGCCTTGTTCCAAGATTGCCAGCAGCTTTTTCCTGGGAAGAGGACAAAAGCAAGCTGCCTGAGACCTCCCCTCCAAGTGAAACACCCGGTTTTGACCTATGAACACCAACGGGTCAAGGGTCTGTCATCCTCATAAGCATTCCAGAGAAGAAACAGGCTCTTCAGCACGGCCAAGCAACTGCCCTGCAGCCACCAGTTGCACCAAAAGTCCTTGAAGCCCTTTCTCCCTCCTCACTTCCCCTCACTTCCCCTCCTCAGCTGCTCCCTTACCTCTTCTCTGACTCCGACATGAGGAAGACCTTCTGCTCCACACGCTCATGAGGCTTGCCCGCAGAGCCAATGTACACCACAGCAGGTCGTCGAAGATAGCTCCTGGCTAGACGTTCCACCGCTGGGGGCATGGTGGCCGTGAACATGACCGTCTGTAAAAACAGGAGGCTCAGCCCCACAGCGGCCACTCAGCCCAGGCTACAGAACAGCGAACGAGTCCTGCTGAGAGTCTGACAGCCATCACCTTTGGAAAGAGTATCGTCTGCCTTCCCGTTTTCACCCAACAGCTGTTTACCAGGGCACTTTACACCTTACGATAACCGAAGAGCCGAGTTTGCTAGCTGTGGTCCAAGTAGTAACACAGTTCTTTGACATTGTTTTCCCAGGGCTAAACTAATGGCTCCTCCCTTAGGACTGTCGGGGACTGTACCTAGGCACACCTTATCATTCTGGAGAGGGACTCTGGGCCCACCTAGGCAAGAAGAGCCGAGACCAGGTCCGGCAACGTGCCCGTCTCTTCCCAACCCGGGGAGCCACCCTTACTTGTCGGTACTTATGCTTTCCTGACTCGAAGTTAGCCAACATCTTTTCAGGGTCCTCAGCCTCGTCGGTGTCTGGCTTCTGGTTGCTGACAGGCATGTGCTCCAGGATCTTCTGGACGTCCGGCTCAAAGCCCATGTCAATCATCCTATCTGCCTCATCCAGAACCACATAGGTACAGCGGCTCAGCACCAAGTAGCGATTTTCCAGCACATCAATCAGACGCCCCGGGGTAGCGATCACAATCTGTGGAGTATAGTGGAATCATACATGGCCCCTGCAGGAATTTCTGTTTTCTCTACAAACTGCCCACACACTTGGACAACTGACTTCCACACTAAGGAACATGGACCCCAAACTCCAGCCAGTCAGGTGTGGCCTGAGAACTGACATGAAATCACTTGTTGCTATTTTGGATTTTTCCAGGAATGAATGGAGTCCAAGTAAGACTGGGGGTGTTAAACAGAGGGGGCAAAATCTGAATGAATTTCTCAGACGGGAGAGACTAAGGAATTCTGGGCTGGGCATGATGGTACACGCCTTAACCCAGCAACAGGGAGGTTGAGGCAGGATTGTTGTGAGTTTGAGACCACCCTGGGCTACAAAGTGAGCCCAAGACCAGCCTGAATTGCATAGCGAGACCCTGTCTCAAAAAAGGAAAAAAAAAAAAAAAAAAAGAACTCTATGAAAGGGGTTGCAAAAAATTCTGTGGAAAGCTGGGTGTGCTGGCACACACCTGTAATCCCAGCACTTGGGAGGCTGAGGCAGGAGGATAGGTGCAAGTTCCAGACCAGCCTGGGGCTACAAAGTAAGCTCAAGGCCAGTGTGAACTGCATAGTGAAACCCTGTCTCAAAAAGACAAAAAAAAAATAATTCTGTGGAAGGAGATTACACAGAGAAGTCTCCAGAAGACTCAATTCCTAAGGCAGAACAGGCTGTCTTCTAAAAGGCTCTCCTCCCCTCCGCTGAGAAGAAAATGCACAGGCAATGGCATGGTTTGGCAGCGTAATCAGAGCACAGGCTTTGACTGCATCTCCGCTCTGCCAAATGCTAGTTCTGTGTGAGCTCAGGCCAAGTTACCACCCTGAGCCTCAGTTTCATCTATAAAACGGAGACACGTATTTCCTACTCTTGCACGGTTACTGTGAGAATTGATGAGTGACTATATATGTGTGTGTGTATATATATCCCTGAGGCGTCATCTGGGGCCTTTCTTCGTTTTATCGCACATCTATTCCAGAAACCAGAAACAAATCCCCAAGACAGAAAGCCTTCCCAAACAACAGACGGCTGCTGGCTACGGAAACGAACCTCACAACCCATGCGCAGCCTGAAGCCCTGGTCTTCTCTGGAGATGCCGCCAATGACGGCCACGGTGCGGATGCCTAGTGGCTTCCCAAACTTGATGGTCTCTTCCTCAATCTGCTGAGCCAGCTCCCGCGTGGGAGCCAGGATGATGGCGTAAGGGCCTTGGTCTGACTCTTCAATCCTGTGGTAAACAGGGTGTCCCACAGCTCCGTAAGTTTTGGGCCATAAACGGGAGCAAGACGAAGTCACTCTAGGGTAGCCATGGGAATAGGCTGGTGGGGAAAGGATGGAGCAATTCCATGTAAAAACCAGACTTCAGGATAACAAATTTCTCTAGGGAGTGACTTGCCAGCAATAAAATCATACACTTCTTTATACTGTAACCCAATTATCCCAAATAGGGAACCCAGAATCGGCAAGGGAGTTTCTGATTATAAACTTCAAAGACTGACATCAGGGGCTGAGGATTTTGGCTCAGTGGCAGAGTACTTGCTTAGCATACATGACACTCAGTTTAATTCCTAGCACTACAAAAACAAAACCCGAAATACTCCTTTGCTTCTTTCACTTTCCCTCCTAGCCGAGCCCACTCATCTTGACTGGGCTGGCCCTGACCCCACCTGTCAATTTTGGGAAGCGTAGTGATCCACACCAGCAATGGGATAAGGAAGGCTGCCGT
This sequence comes from Chinchilla lanigera, assembly GCF_000276665.1. Lineage (NCBI taxonomy): Eukaryota > Metazoa > Chordata > Mammalia > Rodentia > Chinchillidae > Chinchilla > Chinchilla lanigera. Next base: position 7,690,982 of record NW_004955500.1, read on the forward strand.
CTTGCCACTGCCCGTCTCAGCGACACCAATGATGTCACGATTCTGTAGTCCAATGGGAATCGCCTGGCGCTGGATGGGTGTTGGCTCCTGCAGTAACCCAGGTACAGCGTAATGGGCACCTGGCCGCTAACGCGGTGGGCACACACGCCAGCTTCATGCGCGTGGGAGGACACTGAGTACAGCACACAGGGGAGGAGGCTCAAGAAGCACAACTCCCCAGAGCCGGTGTTTCCCCAGAAAGTGATCAGCAAAGTCAGTCTGATGTCAGCAGGTAGAGGAGGCACCAAACAGCAAGTCTGGTTCCTCAGATGAAGGAACACAGCAGGTCTCCGGAGTCCACCTACCCCTCCTTACCTTGTAGCCACACTTATCAATGACCTCCAAGATGTGCGGAGGCAGAGAAGAGTCCTTCCAGGACCGGATGGGGTTGGGGATCTTGCCGCCCTTGGTGGTGATACTGTAGTCCTCACGGAAGATCCGCCAGTCCCTGTCCGTCATCTCATCTAACTTCTTCTGGGACCAGTGACGGTCATCCCAGCGCTGCTTGGCTTCCTTCTTACGAAGTTTTCGAAGTCTTGCCCTGGAGCAGAAGGATGAAGTTGAATCAGGGCCTTCCACCTCCTTCCTGTGGACTCTGGGCTTTGCCCGACTTCCCTGGTCCCAACCACTCACTCCTCCTGCTCCTTTTCTTCCAAAGTTCTCCTCTTCTCCATTAGGTCTCCATAGAAACGCGATTGCTCTCGCTTCTGCTGCTTCAGGTCAATGCCTGCAATGAAGCCTCGCCCCAACAACTGCACCTGGTGCCGTTCTTTGTACCTGGGTTTGTGACAGGAAGGAAAGAGAAGAGGCTGTTACAGCAGCGGACGGGAGGGGCAGACCGGCAACATGCACCCTTCTTTCTTCCTGGCCAGTGTCTCTCCTCTCCCGGAGAGCTGGATGAATTCTGGCTTACCATTTCCCATCCTAGCCCATCTTATTTCTCCTACCTCTGTTGCCAGCAGCTCTTTCTAGGGCTGCCCAGAGTCAGAGTCCCAGCGCGCAGGCGCAGAGCCACTCACAGAGGGTTGTAGTCGATGGACGTGTCTTCCGACGCATCCCACTCAAAGACAAACTTTCGGTCGTTGAGATGCCTCGTTCGGCGTCGCTTTTTGATACCGCCCAGGTAACGCTCCTGCTCAGGGAGAGAGCACGAAGCCCATTAACTTCGGTACAAACCCTGCATGCAGAGACCAGGACGAGCAGAGGCCTCATTTCCGTGTGTGTACCTTAATAGCATGCAGTTCCTTGCTTTTATCCTTCTCTTCCCGGATCTTCTGCCGCCCTTCCTCGTCCTCATTTCCGTTGGTCTCCCGCTCCATCCTCTCCCTGCGTTCCCGACGCTCACGTTCTTGAGGGTCTTCTGCAGACCAAACAGAAAAGCTGCAGAAAAGCTCAGTGAAACAAAAAGGAGAGGGAATGGAGGGAATCTAGATAACGGATAAAGAGGAGGAGATTCATGATACAAGGAAAAGGAGATCTAACAGAAAGGCACTTTTTTCATTAAATCTCCGCCACCTATCCCTCTTCCAGGTTCTGGAGCAAATAGGTTCCTCTTCCTCCTAAGCAGCCCTACGAACCCATCCCACCCTTTCCATACAGGGAAGAAAAACAAACCCAGCATCTTCCTGCCCAAGTCTTGGAACTGCTTCCGTTTCTTCCTCTCCTCCTCAAGCACCTTCTGCCGCTCTTCCACCTCCTGCTGCCGCCGCTTCAAAGCTTCAGCCTCCCGCTCCGCTTTGGAGAGGAACTTGGGCTATAAACCGACAGGAATGCTAAGGGATCTGGGAGCAGGGAACAATCCCATCACTGCCAGGGAGATCACGGGGTGCCTAAAAGTACTTGCTCAGCCATTAAACTTGTTGAGGAAAACACAAATAAACCTAGGACTCTGTTATGGGATGAACTATGTGCATCCCTAAATCCGTATGTTAAAGTTCTAACTCCTAGTACCTCAAGATTTGACTCTACTTGGAGACAAGGCCTGTAAAAAGATGAAGTTTAAATGAGACCACTAGGTGGGCTTTCACCCAACCTGAGCAGTGTTCTCGTAAGAGCAAGTCTGGACACAGAAGCCAGGGGCACACAGGCCCAGACAGACTTCATGTGTAGTGTGCAGAAGCCAAGGAGGGGGACCCCAGAAGAAATAACACTACTGATGTCTTCACCTCACACTTCTAATTCCAGAACTGTGAGAAGATGGATTTCTGCTGCTGAAGCCACCCAGGCTGTGGTACCTTTTATGGGAGGCAGAGCACACAGCACAGAGCCTGAAGTTTACCTTTGCCTCAGCCTCCTCCTCAGCCTTCTTCTTGGCCAGTAGCTCCTCCAAGGATAGGGGCTGGGCCTGCAGATGAAACACAGGACTTCAGACCATGAAAGCTTCCTCCCCTTGGAACAACACAGCAGGGCTCAAGTTAAAGAGGAAGAGAAAAAAGTCATTTCTCTCCTCTACCTTCGGCTTCTTATCATGTTCATCATCTTCGTCCTTCTTAGAGTCTCTGTCCTTTCGAGATTTAAAATCTTTTCCTCGACCAGGAGATAAACTTTAAGGAGAAGGAACAAGAAAGACCCATATAAACGTACTAGCCCAGCACCTGCAGGAGGGTCAGGCTGAGCCCCAGAGGGAATGGAAGATTTCCTGCGACTCAACAAGATGGTCCATGGCCACCCATCATGGTCTAAAAGCCTCCTAGCAGGCATGGTCCCTCTGCCTGCTTCAAAACCTAATTATGGGGGGCTGGGGATTTAGCTCAGTGGCACAGCGCCTGCCCGGCAAGTGAAAGGTCGTGAGTTCGATTCCCAGTACCAGAAAAAAACAAAAACCAAAAAAAAAAAAAAAAAAAAAGAGTAATTATGGGCTGGGGATTTAGCTCAGCGGCAAAAGCGCCTGCCTGGCAAGCGCGAGATCGTGAGTTCAGTTCCCGGTACCGGAGAAAAACCAAAAAAAAAAAAAAAAAAAAAAAAAAAAATTACTAAAAAAAAAAAAAACAAACCTAATTATGTCTCTGTCTTGACCCCATTTTGGCTGTATCTTCTTTTTTAAGACTAATCACTTAGGAAAGTTGGCTTTCACTACTGACATCAAAAATATTTCCTCTAAAAAAAAAGTTTTTACTCTAGTCAGTAGCTGCACATTGAAAACAATTCTTAACTTTGTAATACACGACGAGCTGAGCCTAGACAGCCTCTACTATGAGCCAAGGAGACGCTGCTGTCTACATCCACACCACCTGCCCTTCCCAGGAGACCAGCAACCCTTCCCCACCTGCTACGTGCTAGGCTTCAGACAACCCCACTGCGTTTCTGTTATGAACATTCTGTCCTTTGCCTTGAATTCTAACCTACACATTCAGGGCCTGATAAGAACTTTACATACGCTGGGCGGGGTGCACACCTGTAATCCCAGCACTCGGAGAGGCTGAGGCAGGAGGATCATTGCACGTTTAAGACCAGCCTGAGCTACAAAGTGAGCTCAAGGCTAGTCTGAACTACACAGCAAGACTGTCTCAAAAAAGACCAAAAAAAGAACTTTACACAGAACGTTTCCAGAAGAAATTACAACACTGTGAAATTAAGCTATCCTAACATATATACGTGTTGAATGTCCTCAGTAGGAATACTGAATGGTATAATGGGGTTAAAGGATGTTTTATAGGCTGTTGATCTTCTCAAACCAATTTCTAAATTCCAAGAACAAGTTGAGCCTCAACTTAGCTGTGAATTTACTAACCATATACTTTCAAAAGAAGACATGTGCTAAGAACAGTTGTACAATTACTACCACAGGATCTGCTAAGGGAAATCAGTTTGAAGCTGAGCCAGCTGAGACGCAGACAGGAAGAGACGGCTGCATCTCCCTACCACGCGCCTCCACTCCTTCCGTTACCTGGACCGCTTGCGGTCCTTGTCGCGTCGGTGCCCATCCTTGTCCCTGTCTCGGTCCTTCTTATTCCGATCCCGCTCCTTATCGCGTTCTCGTTCTTTGTGCCGTCGTTCTCTAGAAGAGCAAATTTAAGAAATCATTTGACATTTCCATAGTGTCACTGCGACCCTGAGAAAGGTCCCATACTTTTCTCCCCAGTCATAACGTGGAGAATGTATTTCCTGGGGTATACATCAGAGTTGTACTGCTAAATATTAATGGCAGTAAGAGACCACCAACAACTAAGTGAATAGATGAACTTCGATCTTCTGGACCTTCATCTCATAAGCTCCCTCTCAACCTTTCTTACTTTCTTCTTTTTTTTTTGAGACAGGGTCTCACTCTGTATTCCAGATTGGTCTCGAACTATGGTGATCCCCCTGCCTCAGCCTCCTAAATGCTGGGATTACAGACATGCGCCACCACACCAGGCTTCTCTCAACCTTTAAGAGCTGGGAAAAGGAAAACTGAGAACACTTGCAGGTCCAACCAGGATAGGGGGACATTAATTTGTGAAAAGTAGATGCCTAATACTGGAGGCACTGGATGAACCGAGAAAGAAATCTGAAATGCATTCTCCCTTCACCTGTAACACACATGCAAAGTCATATCACCTCTCTGTAGACTTGGAACGGGAACGGGAGCGAGAGCGGCTGCCTCCCCGCCGTCTATCCCTTGACCGATGCCGTTTCCTATCTTTAGGTGGGGAGGACTTCCGGTCCCGGTCTCTATCCCGCTCTCTGTCAGGAGTCCGTGATCGCTTCCTTTCCTCCTTGGAAGGTGATGAGTCTCGGTCCTTTTTGTCAGCCAGCTCTCCTGCCATCTGTTGTAAAAGGAGGACTCAGCATACGTAACTTGCCAAGTCTCAAAACAATTCCAAGGTACATCATTAGTGTACCTACTTTACCGATGAGGAAACTGCCGCTGTGGTACGTGGACTAACCTGCCTGAGGACACACAGGCAGTACCTGGCACAGCTCCAGCTGTCTGGCTCCACAGGCCCATTTTCACTCACCGCACTATACAGTCTTTCCACATCCATGTCTAAATAGGTACAGTGAGCACACCACACTTCTGTGGATGGACTGTGAGGAGCATTAACACAGTGGTGGATGACAGTAACCCGGCTACTTCTAGAGACACCCTGTGTTACTCACCCAGGAGCCTGTTAGGTGTGCTCCCCACCAGGGTTAGTCACACGCACAGCGCTAAGTGAAAGAGATTCTCTTGAGCTCATACAGAAACTCAAAAGAGAAAAAGTTCAACTCTGAGATTCAGATTATAACAAGCATTATAGGGCCGGGGATATAGCTCAGCGGCACAAACGCCTGCCTGGCAAGCACAAGGTCCTGAGTTTGATTCCCAGTACAAAAAAAAAAAAAAAATCATAAAGAAAACCTGAATTTAAAAGAAGAAACAAACACGTTTTTATTCAGATTAAAAGAAATGTACTTGTAAGCCTGGGGCTGTATCCCTGTGATAGAGCACTTACCATTTTACCCTGGGTTAAATCCCCAGCACAGAGGCTCACTGCCCCCACCAAAAGAAGACAGATGTAGTTAACCAGCACTGACCCAGGGGGAGGCTGATAAAAGGAATTCAGTGAGGCAGGAAGGAGTCAGGTCATGAAAATGTGTTACAGGCTGGGGCAAAGAAACTTGCATTTCAACTTAAATGCAATGGGAATACCTTAAACAGGATGTGATGGGATCCAATTTTATATTATTAAAAAATTACTTTGGAGATTTGTACAAAAACATAGTTTTACACATAAAACCTCTACGAATGCTGTCATAGTACTGCTGGTTCTCCACACTCACCCATGGCTTCTGCATTCGCATATTCAACCAACTTCAGATCAAAACATATTCATATATTCTATTCTGAACATGTAAGCTTTTTTCTCTAGTATTTCCTGAGCAATATTTAACAACTTACGCTGAATTCAGATTGTGTTAGCCATTGCAGATAATCTACAGATGACCTAAAGTATTCAAGAGGATATGCAAACTCTATGCGCCTTTATGTACAGCACAGGAGCACCTCTGGATTTGGGTATTCACAGGGGGTTGTGGAACTAATCTTCCTCAGATACCAAGGGACAACTTTAACCAAGGCAAGAGATGACCATAGCTTGTTCTAGGAAGCAAGGTGGAAGGTGGTAACAGAGATGGAAAAGGTAAAGTTACAGGGATATTTTGGAGGCAGAGCTGACAAGATTTACTGATGAAGGGAAAAAGAGAAAGAAAAAACACAAAGCTCCCTAAATTTATTGTTTGAGCAACCTATTAGCTTGTGGTACCACTGGTGAACTAACCAGAGAAGACTAGGAAAGGAAGAGATTTAGAAGGAAACTAAAATCTCAATTTTGGCTGGGCTGACAGATATCAGTAAGAAAACCAAGTGTAGACTCCAAGGAAGCAGATGGAAACACAATCTGCAACTGACAGTCTAGAGACAAAAATCTGAGTCACCAATACACAGATGCGTGTTAAAAGTCAGGGTGCATTAAATGACATTACCTAAATAAGCAGCACAGTTAAAGAAGAATATAGAGAAAGCAGACCCAGGATTGAGCTCTGGAGCACTAACGTTTAGATGACAGGCACGCCGGGCATGGTGGCGCACACCTGTAATCCCAGCACTCTGGAGGCCGAGGCAGGAGGATCTTGTGAGTTGGAGACTAGCCTGGGCTACAAAGTGAGCTCAAGGCCAGCCTGAACTGCATAGGGAGACCCTGTCTCAAAAAGACCAAAAAAAAACAAACCAAAAAATCCCAAAAAGATGTCAGGCACAAGAGAAGCCAGAGAAAGACTGAAAATGGGACCAGGAATAGCTTAGTGGCACAAGCGCCTGCCTGGCAAGTGCAAGGTCGTGAGTTTGATTCCTGGTATAAAAAAAAAGACTGAAAATGAAGTCATCACCAGTAAGAAAAGAATTTTTAAAAAAGTAAAACAGAGAAACAAAAACATGTTCCAAGGAGGGAGTGGTCAACTGTGTCAAGTACCATCCAACCGGAGAAAGCCGACCGCGTAAAGAACCATTACACTTGGAAAATGAAGACTAGGGTGACCCTGACAAGAGCTGCTTCAATGTCATGAAGGCAGCAGCAGAGAAGCCTGAGCAGTTTGTCTGGCAGAGAATGAGAGCATGAGGACACAGTAAGTGCAGGCACCTTCCTCTGTAGCTCACTTGGGCCATACAGACCTGAGTCCCTCTGCTCCCGCAGGGCAGACTCCTTCCATTCGGCAAGGCGCTTACCAAGTGTCACCACCGCGGTCAAGGCGAGGCGCCGTGCGAGTTACAAGGAAGTCGTGCCCACAGACACGCCCCGAGACGGAAGCTCAGATCAAGTGTTAGAAGAGCTCAGAGGGCAGTCTCACTTCACAAGTGGGTCTGGAAGGCTCCACAGAGGAGGTGGGCGTCTACGCGCCAGCTTCTGGAGGGGTGTCCCCGAGGGCGCGGCGGCGGGCGCCCCCCGGACAGACGCGGCCG